>NC_064848.1:76505549-76815827 GCF_024139225.1 Suncus etruscus
TTCGAACCAACCACCTTTGGTCCTGGATCGGCTGCTTGCAAGGCAAACGCCGCTATGCTATCTCTCCGGGCCCTGTTCAATTTTTTTGAAGTAGGCAAAAGTTTTATAATTTACAGTTTCATGGGGCTGAAGAGAAAGGGTGGACACCAAAATGTGCAATTCCCTAAGCAGCACATCTTTTACAATTTAGTAGAATATGTCACTGTCTGCTGAGCAGAAATATCGCTGTTCCAAGTTTTCTTCAAGAGATGAGGTGAAAACTTAAAAATTAATCAGATTTTTTTCAATTTATTCTTACTTTTTTAATTTAAGCATTGTGATTACAAAATTGTTCGTTGTTGGGTTTCATTCATAGAATGTACACCATCCTTCACCAATACAACAATCCTGCCACCTTACTGATGTCTTCCGGTTCCCTCTCACCTCCCATGCTCCCTCCCTCCTCCCCGTCTCTAGGTTAAGCAATTTGATTTTTCTTCTCTTACTCTATCTCTCTCTATGTCTCTCCCTTCATTTCCCTCACCCCCCTCCCTCTCACACACACTATGCTGTCCCTATTTCTCCATCATTTAGTCTAGATTTTCTCTCACTACCAACAGTCACATATTAAGGTTTAATTGCAGCTGTTTTGCTCATGGTGTCCCTATGCTTGCAGAAATTCCAAGTCTACTAAGTGAGATATAAAAATACATTTATCTGGGGCCAGAGTGATAGCATGGAGGTAAGGCATTTTCCTTGCATGCAGAAGGAGGGTGGTTCAATATCTTGGCATCCCATATAGTCCCTGAACCTGCCAGGGAGTGATTGCTGAGCATAGAGCCAGGAGTAACCCCCTGAGCTCTGCCGGGTGCGACCCAAAAATAAAAAAAAAAGATACATTTATCTTTACATATTATATCTTTAACTAATTTCCAAAAGAGAAAGCAGAAATGTTCTAAAGTCAATATACAAAACCTCATGTTTTCACAAGATATAAATATATTTAATTTCTGTTTTACATTGAAACAGCTCATCCTTAAGAAACCAATTAAAGGGGCTGGAGTGGTGGCACAAGCCATATGGTGTCTGTCTGCCCTCAAAGATGTTTAATCAGTCCCAATAAAAATCTTCCCCATGCCATCCTGACCTCAGTACCCTACTGGGTAAAGGGCCACCAGAGAGGTGGATGGGGGGAGAGGAGAGGAAGTGGGATTTGCTCTGCTCTCCCCCTGCAGCTCTTTTTCCTTTCTCATTTTCCAAACCATGGGGACGCTATTCCGCCCTTGCAAAAATTGTAGGTAATTTACCATCATACCATAATGCTCATAACTTTAGTTTGCTTTTTGGAAAGGAAACAGGTTGCTTACAACCCGGTGAACAATAAGCTCGAGATTTATACCTCCTATACCTCCTATACTAAATCAGTTAGTTTTTTAGAAGGTTCTATACACAATCTAATCCATGAAGCCTTTCCCCAGCTAAGATTACCCTCACCAACCACCAATGGTCCAGAAAATGCAAACTTTACAGTAGACTTGCTGGCTGTCATTTATTTTTACTTTTTTATTTTATTTATTTTAAAATAAAAGCATTTTGTTCCATTTCACTTAGGTCAGATTTCAATTGTAATCCACAGACAATCCTTAGAATCTGTTGATATATACATGAGTGTATATGTTCACCATACAATGTCTAACATTTGTCTATAATAGATATAATAACAATTTCATGGTATAGACTCCCCATACATAGCTCATTACCATATCACTTGGTTTTTTTAGACTTGAAAATTAAGAATGCTCTATACACAACTTAATCTATTAAACCTTTCTTCAGTTAAGTTCACCCTCATCAACCATGATTGGCCTAAAAAAAAGGAAAATCTTTACATCAGACTTGCCAGCTTTATTTTTTCCTTCCTTTTCTTTCCTTTCTTTTTTCTTTTCTTTTCCTCTCTTTTTAAGTGTTTTGACCCATACCACTTGGGTCAGCTTCTCAAATGTAAAATGTGGGTCAATCTTTTGGGTCTGCCAATGTATGCACATAAGTATGTTTTCTTCATATCAATGTTAGTCTAATGCCCATTTGTAATAATATAACTTCTTTGTTGTATAGTGTTCTCCCTCAATCATTGGTAATCCCGCCTTCTTCCCATTGCTTACTACTTTACAAACCCATTTCTAGCCGTCCATGTTATTTCCCCACACTCAACCTTTTTTTCCTTCAGTCCTTAACTCCTCTAAGAATGTTTTCCCGGGGCCGGGCGGTGGCGCTAAAGGTAAGGTGCCTGCCTTGCCTGCGCTAGCCTTGGACGGACCGCGGTTCGATCCCCCGGTGTCCCATATGGTCCCCCAAGCCAGGAGCAACTTCTGAGCACATAGCCAGGAGTAACCCCTGAGCGTTACTGGGTGTGGCCCAAAAACCAAAAAAAAAAAAAAAAAAAAAAAAGAATGTTTTCCCCACCCCAGCCAAATGCCAATTCGCTCCAAAAGTGAAAAGTTAGATCCTCAGCTTGAGAAGAAACCAACACCCTGTGGCTTTTTATTTGCTCTCAGCGGCTCCTCTTCCTTCACATACACACACACACACACACACACACACACACACACACACACACCTCCTTCACTATGGACTTTTGCTTGCTATGGTATTAGGTTTCTGAGAAGTTCCTCATTTGAGGACATTCCCTGATATGTGACTGCTGGGAGCCATTTTCCTTAGACTCCACAAAGCTAAATCATAGGTTAAAGCTGTGTTTCGGAACTTACCCCTCCCCAGACTATTTAAAAAGACTTAAAGAGTACATGTATATCTCCTTTAAATATCTCTTTTAATGCATTCCTTTAATAAGCATAACTTTTATTGAATATATTCTTATGTAGGTGCAATTTCCCCCATCTTCAGGATCTGTTTAGTATGGAATCCTAGTAGATACGTCACTGTTTAGTGTTTATGTAAGAAAAAGGTTATGGGGATTGTTGGTCTTGATACCTCGGATCCATATACACCAGTGGTATTGTTCCTTTTTGCATTGGCACATTAGAATGGGAAAAGTTTGCATATGCAAACAAGTTCTTATCTAATAGAGATTGGAGCACACAAAAAATTTGGTGGGGGGGTCACACCCGGCAATGCTCAGGGGCTACTCCTGGCTCTACACTCAGAAATTGCTCCTGCTCAGGGGACCATATGGGATGTCGGGATTCAAACCACTGTCCTTTGCATGCTAGTCAAATGCCCTACCTCCATGCTATCTCTCCGGCCCCTGGAGCACACAAAATTTTATAAAGCAGTGGGACCTTATACTCTGAACACTTGGCATAGTGACTTGGCTTAAACTTCAGCAGATCTGATATTGATCATTCACCCCTGAACCATGGATACCATCTACGAAAACATCATGATTTCCTACACAATGATTAGGAACAAGAATTCTAACAAGGAAGACCCTACTACAGCCATGGCACCAAATTACTCCAAAGAGGGTTCTTATGGCAGACACCCTGACAACCTGGTAATAGCAACAGTATGCTTTTAGGACAGGATCCTCTGCAATGCTACCTAATGGTGAGATGAAACCAGAAGACACTACACATCACCTGGACTCCAACATAAGACCTGAACAGGTTCTATAATTACAGAAACCTGACAGCAACAACCATGATGGTGAAGAGCTGTTACTAGGACTACAGAGATTGACTATGGAATTGGACAACCTAGTAAGCCTGGAGCCTGGAGTTGGAATTATGCCAGAATATTTCATGGGTTAGGTCCCCTGTTTTTAGGCCAAAAGTTTTTTCTTTCAATTTTTCCCACATTTTGCTGTGCCTATGCAAATAAATAATTGCCACACACGCATGGTTTTATTTGGTGTATCTCTTATCTTTTTTTAAAGGCGTTTATTAAACCTTCTGCTATTGTATTAATGACTTTATTGGTGATACAATAATTTTGACGAAAATATTTGCGAATGAACCTTTCATCTTTTTTGTCCATATTATTTTTATTTTTTGTATATTTTAGATTTTCTATTTTCTTTTTATTTTTAATAACTTCACTTTCTGTCATTCTAAAACAAATGTATTTTCATCAATTATGTCAACTATGTGACTCTTTAAATAAATAAATAATTAAAAAATTTACTTCAGTGACTACAAGTTAATGATTAGTTGTCCTTAGATTTTATTTCTTTTTTTTTTTTTTTTTTTTTTTTTTTTTTTTTTTTTTTTTTTGGTTTTTGGGCCACACCCGTTTGACGCTCAGGGGTTACTCCTGGCTATGTGCTCAGAAATCGCCCCTGGCTTGGGGGGACCATATGGGACGCCGGGGGATCGAACCGCGGTCCGTTCCTTGGCTAGCGCTTGTAAGGCAGACACCTTAGCTCTAGCGCCACCTTCCCAGCCCCAGATTTTATTTCTTAATCTTGAAGTATTTGAATTTTTGTTTTGGGTTTTGAAGGGCTTATATTGGCTGCAAATATATGACGTTACATGATGGTCTTGTTTAACATTCCTCAGTGTGAACTTAGAGTGTCAATAGTGATCACATCAGCATTATAATTAATTTATTACTTTTTGTTTTCTTCCCCTTTCCTGGGTGTTCAATAATCATGTTAATGTGTTTAATAATCCTTTTATATATGAATTAAGAATATCCTCTTTCTTTTAGTGAAGTTGGGTGTATTTTTTGGATGGTGATAAATCTATTAACATATAGTTGTAACAAACAATATTAAGTTTTTCATATCTGCCAAGGAGAAAGAGTTGGAAACAGGAAACAATGGTGGAGGCGATATTACACTAGTAATGAGATTGGTACTGGAACATTAAATGCCAGAAACAACTGTATTATAACTAACTTTGTAAACTTTCAAACATTGTTTGAATTAAGTTATAAGTTTGAATTTTTTAATATATGTATATATATGTGTATATATACATATATATATATATATATAATTTTTATCCCAGAGGCAGGCAGCAGATTGGGCAAGAGGGAAACTGGAGTTTTTAGTGACAGGAAATGTGTACTAATGAAGAGTGTTGGACACTGTATGTATGAAATTAAATCATGAATAAATTTGTAACTATAAAAAAGAATATCCTATGATATATAAAGATACATACACATTAATGTCATACCAATTTTGTTTGCATAACTAATAGGAGCAAATCATTTATCAGTGCATTCCACCTTCAAGTTATTATCCTATTTATGATAGTCCTGTTTTGGTACAAGCATGAACTTTGATTTTCTTTATACTTTGTAACTAATTTTTTTATGAAGTTGCCTTTCAGATGAACTATGAAGCTTCTTAGTTTATTCTATTAGTTTAGCATATACTTTATTTTATGAAATCAAATTGATGAGGCAATTTCTCCACTGCTCTGTGTTTAGTGTCTTATGCTCAGTAATACCTCTCATATATTTACCACTTTAAAGAAAACTATGCTAACTGTTATTCAGATAAATATATAAATAGTAACTACATATTTTTAATAATTATTAGGGAGCAACTTTTCTTTTTTTTTTCCCCCTTTTCTCCTCCCTCTCTCTGCAGGAGCAACTTATCTATCAACTACTATTACACCCCAAGGTTTGGGAATGGCATAAACAAAGAACTCTACAAGGTTTGTAGATGAGGTAACAATCTCTTTTACACATTCAATGACAAAGTTTTAACTCTTGAGATTGTTGTTTTAAAAGAATTACCTCTTCAGCCATGTCAAGATGCCCTCCCTTGTTACAAGAGGAAAATTCTGAGACAATCCAAAACAATATAGTCGACATTTATAAATGATTTTAAACTGAAGTAACTACTGTTCATTCCTTCTCTGCCACTCATAACCATAAATATGGATGAGATAGATTTAGTTATTTATTTGGGAGGGAGTCATACTAGGCAATGCTCAGGGCATTGGCTCTCTGCTCTCTTGGCTCTCTGCTCAGATTTTGCTCCTGGCAGGTTTGGGCACCATATAGGATGGTAGGGATTAGACCTAGAAAAGCCAATGACAAATGCCCTACACACTGTAATATCACACCAACACAAAATGGATCAAAGTGGTTGTTCAAAAGTCTTATCTATAATTAATGGTATCAACACCTAAGTTTATCTCTACGTAGAATGCTAGAGTTTATTACATTATTTTCAGTTGTTTGTTTAATTAGTAAAACTTTAACTCAACCCCATCCATAAGCTCTTATCATTTGTTTATTTTAGTGTGTTGCTTATCTTAAGAGTATTATTAGCATAATTATCTCTTTCTTGTATCATCCAAGAGTCTTTGTAGGGCAAAACTATACTTTATCTATCCTTATAAATAAACCCTAACAGTAAGGTACTGAGGAGGAAAATTTCAAAATAGAGATACATAAAACAAATTTAAAGCCTGACAAAGTTTGTTTACGATTCAACATTCAAATTTAATGGTCCATGAAAAAATATATACAAGTACATTTCCAAGACACTGCAGATTTAAACCCAGATCAACACAATAAAAGTAGTATAACAGTAAAGTGAGTTATGTGACTATTTTTGTTTTCCAGTTCAGACAAAATTTTGAACATATCATGTATGAAATAGTATTGTGTCTAAAATAACAAAGTAGTATCTTAATTTAAATTAAAATTAAAAAATTCCATAATCTGGGGGCCGGAGAGATAGCATGGAGGTAGGGCATTTGCCTTTCATGCAGGAGGTCATCGGTTCAAATCCCGGTGCCCCATATGGTCCCCTGTGCCTGCCAGGAGCAATTTCTGAGCCTGGAGCCAGGAATAACCCCTGAGCACTGCCGGGTGTGACCCAAAAACCACACACAAAAAAAATTCCATAATCTAAGATATTGGGGATAAAATGGCACCAATATACATATTTGATACATGAAAACAATGAAATATTCTTGAAGTAAAATAAAGTGGAGCACAATAAAATAAAGTATACCAATAATTTTGATAACTGGTTGCCATGCTTTGATAGAATACTTTTATTTTGGTCAAATAAAACAAAATTTAGTAGGAGATTAACTTATAATTACTTTTTATTGCCCTGCTCCACTTTTTCTTATAATTACTATCTTATAACTATTTAGGTTATTCTTTTTTTTACATAATTTTTTTACATAATTTTTTTAAAATTTATTTAAACACCTTGATTACATACATGATTGTGTTTGGGTTTCAGTCATGTAAAGAACACCACCCATCACCAGTGCAACATTCCCATCACCAATGTCCCAAGTCTCCCTCCTCCCCACCCGACCCCCGCCTGTACTCTAGACAGGCTCTCCATTTTCCTCATACATTCTCGTTATTAGGACAGTTCAAAATGTAGTTATTTCTCTAACTAAACTCATCACTCTTTGTGGTGAGCTTCCTGAGGTGAGCTGGAACTTCCAGCTCTTTTCTCTTTTGTGTCTGAAAATTATTATTACAAGGGTGTCTTTCATTTTTCTTAAAACCCATAGATGAGTGAGACCATTCTGCGTTTTTCTCTCTCTCTCTGTCTTATTTCACTCAGCATAATAGATTCCATGTACATCCATGTATAGGAAACTTTCATGACTTCATCTCTCCTGACAGCTGCATAATATTCCATTGTGTATATGTACCACAGTTTCTTTAGCCATTCGTCTGTTGAAGGGCATCTTGGTTGTTTCCAGACACTGACAGAACTTTACAAGAAAAAAACATCTAACCCCATCAAAAAATGGGGAGAAGAAATGAACAGACACTTTGACAAAGAAAAAATACACATGGCCAAAAGACACATGAAAAAATGCTCCACATCACTAATCATCAGGGAGATGCAAATCAAAACAACGATGAGATACCACCTCACACCCCAGAGAATGGCACACATCACAAAGAATGAGAATAAACAGTGTTGGCGGGGATGTGGAGAGAAAGGAACTCTTATCCACTGCTGGTGGGAATGCCGTCTAGTTCAACCTTTATGGAAAGTGATATGGAGATTCCTCCAAAAACTGGAAATCGAGCTCCCATACGATCCAGCTATACCACTCCTAGAAATATACCCTAGGAACACAAAAATACAATATTCTTATAGTCTAAGATTGACAAACTAAAATGAAAATATAAATGATAATATTTAAGCTTCTTAAATATTCAAAGCATCAAGATTAACATTTTAAAATATTTTACTTTCACCATATATAGGGAGTAAATATTGGAATTGAAGTGAAGTTAGGAAGTTCAGCTCAAATAAGTAAATGTGTTTCTCAAAATATTTGCAAACTCTTACATTTGTATAATTTTTCTTTAATAATATTAGTCTTTCTACAAGACAATAAAATATCTCATAATACATAATTAGGCTACTAAAAAGACAAACTGAAATCTAAAAGTCTTTGTGTCTTTACAATTATAAGATATTCAACATTAATTTGTGTTAATCTAGGTACATCTAGTTAGTGCTGACATCTTGATATATAATATATGGCTTGAATAATGAACACCTTAACCTCCAGTAGTCACATATACAAATAAACTTTGTAATATTTTAATGAACATTATATTTAGCAAATAAAAAGTAAAGTTTACAAGAAAGTAATATCTCAATATATTTAATTATGCCTGATTAAATACCATTAATGAGGGTGGGGCCATACTTGGCAATCTGGGAAGCTACTTTTCTTTCTGTGATTAGCAGTAACACTGGGTAGTTCTGTAAAGATCATATGTGATGCTGAGAATCAAACCAGGGTCAGCTACATGCAAAGCAAGTGCCTTTATATCTTGTACTAGCTCACTAGCTCTCATTATGTCTAATTTAATGGAAAGTCACAAATCTGCTTCATAAATAAATAAGAATCCCCAATGACTCTAGATCACTTAATCCTTAGGTTATCAAATGTATTTTATTTTTATTATTATTGTTTTTTGGCTTGCGGTTGTGCTCAAGGATCTCTCCTCACGGAATTCAGGAGACCATATGTGGCACTCAAGGTGGAATTCAGGTTGGTAATGTGCAAGGTAAGCACTTTATATGTTAGATTTCCCTGGCCCTATATTCATTCTTGTGCTGCAGAGCTCTTCGGTTGTACCTGACTCTTTTTTTTTTTTTTTTACTAACTAATTTACTATTTAAAACAACCCCATTTTTGTAGACAAAGTACTAGTGTTCATGAATGGCTAAACGGCATAAACTGTGGTTCTGTCAGATCAACAATGCTTTTGTCTATCTTCAATTAAGTGAAAAAAACTGCTATTTATCCAGGACTAAGTATGGTGCAAACAAATTGCAGTATTAACAGGAATAGTCGTCACAACTTATCTGGAATAATGTATTTTGTTTGTTTTTCAATTTGTAGACATTTTTATGAGAGAGGTTTTTTTCCTTAATCACTTTCAAACTCAACAAATCACTAAGTACTATATATTTTACCTTCTAAGCTATCTCACAATCATGACTTTTTTCTATTCTCACTCAGTGTTCGGGCCATTACCATCTATCACGTGAACTAGTCAAACCATCTTTTAACTACTTTGCTGCCTGCCAATTTCTCCCTGTACCAATATATTTGTTTCCATACTTCTCTCCAAGTCTAATTTGATCACATGACTTTTCTGATTAAACTTCTCTTTTCCTGTTCACTAGTCAGGATCATGTCCAAGCCTCTCTATTCCAATAGCACTTGAATTGCTCTTTACCTTATTAGTTCCTCTAAATCCCAAATGATGCTCATGAAAGGGACAGAAAATGGCCTACTAGATAAAGTCATGCTGCTAAGAATAGGAAAAACATTTACACATGAAGAGTCTCTAATTTCTCACATATCTAGGAAAAAATGTCAATTTACAGAAAGATGTCAATGAAAAAGCCCCAGGCTCTCATATCGTCAACAAGGTTGTGATCCCTAATTTCCTTATTAACCTAATGTTAACCTGTAACAAAGCTGAGAATCCCCTTCTTTCAGGTTAGGGTTTGTCCCTTCACGTAAACCACTCTACAGAAGCTCTGTCAGTTCTGAGTTGACTATAAAAGGATCAAAGAAGAGTGGAAACTTGATTCCAGAAGAGACTGAGCTTCTCAGAGGTTGAGTTACAATTCTAAGTCCAATCTACTCTTAATTCAAATATTTTGCTCCTTCCAGAACAGTCGCTCTTCAGCTGTTCAGTTCTATTCCTGTAGCATGTATACCTTTCTCCATCAGGAAACTCTTTTGTTCAGAAACAACTGAAACATTCATAATTTTTTTTGTTTTTTTCCTCAAAGCTTATTCTTCCCCCAACACTCCCATTTTTTAAGTAGAGATTTAGGCCAGTGAATATAGGCATAATATGTCTAATCTTTTTTTTCTTTTTTTTATATATATATTTTTTTATTTTTGAGCTACACCTGGTGGCATTCAGGGGATTACTCCTGGTTATTCATTCAGAAATCATTCCAAGCAGGCTCAGAGGACTATATGGGATGCCAGGAATAGAACCTGGGTCCTTCCCGGGTCAGCTACATACAAGGCAAACGCCCTATCTCTGTGCAATATCTGCAGCCCAAAAGTGTTTACTCATCTCTTACATGATGGCCTACTTGTCCACAAGTTCTAAATCTGAAACTTTTTCCTCACTGATGGTACTTGAGTCATCTGAGACATATGCAACTTCCTATGAAGATTTCATTTCTTATTAATAACAAGGGCTTTATACATATTAATATATTCAATATTTACAATCACTATAGGATGAAAATCTGTCAATGAAAACTAAACTACATAATGATTAAGAATTTTGCTCTATGCCACACAAGCAGAAAATTGATAGTTCTTAAATACAAATTCTGATGCTACGAGTCCCAAGAATCTACATATTTTATTGTACCTCTATTCTATTAATTTTTATCCCAACACAAATAGTCTTGAAGAATATACGTTATGACTCTGTTCCCTACTAGATCCTGAACTCTTCAGGGCAGGAATAATGTCTATACTCTCTTCCTTGTATTCTCAGTAACCAGGAAGATCTTTGATATTGTAAATGTTTTAATAAATGAAAAAGTCAAATGATTTGACTTTTTTTTCTTTATTCCTTTTTAGTTATTTATTTCTGAATTATCTAAGAGGGAGATATTACTCCTGACTCTGTGCTCAGGTAAAATCATTCTTTGAAGGATTTGAGGAATCATATGAGATATCAGGGATTGAACACAGATTAGCCAAATATCAGGCAAACATGCAAGCTAATACTTTATAAAGATTTTATAGCTGCAAAATGACATACATGAAAGTTAATTGAATTATTTTACTTTAACAAATTTGGAATACTTAAATATATTATAAATATATTATATAAATATATATTATATAAATATATTATAAATTCTTTGGTGCTAAATGAATGCTTGTCTACTACAATAGACAGGCAGCTGAAGATTCTAACCATATATGAACATAATAAGATGTCTGAGTTTAGGTAAAACAACTATACAAACCTTATTTGTCTTTTTTTTTTTTTTTTTGGTTTTTGGGCCACACCCTGTGACGCTCAGGGGTTACTCCTGGCTATGCACTCAGAAGTTGCTCCTGGCTTCTTGGGGGACCATATGGGACGCCGGGGGGATCGAACCGCGGTCCGTCCTAGGCTAGCACAGGCAAGGCAGGCACCTTACCTCCAGCACCACCGCCCGGCCCCACCTTATTTGTCTTTAAGCAAAGGCTAATGCTATCAAATTACATGCTGCAAGAGAATAAATCAATACTTCATCTGGTTTCATCTAGTTATCATGCCTGTTGAGTAAATCATAATTTTCTTTCTATAAAACCATAGTCTAAGAAGAATGTGAAGTATTCCTGGGTTAATATATTTTTCAACAAATATTCATTAATCCTCTACTAAGTGCCAAGTAAAAAATTTTTCTTTTTTGTATTTTGTTCACACCCGCAATGCTCAGGGGTTATTCCTGGCTCTACACTCAGAAATTGCTCCAGGCTTGGGGGACCATATGGGATGCCGGGATTGTAATCAATGTCCTTCTAAATGCAAGGCAAATTCCTTACTTCTATGCTATCACTCTGGCCAGTCAAAATTTTAAAATACTGAGTAATAAACAATACATAAAACAGAAAATACTCCCATAGAGTATGTAATGGAGCTTACAATCCTGCTGGCAAAAACAATAAACACATCACTAATGGCAGGTAGTGTTAAATGCTACGAAGTAAAAAAGGTATGGTTAGGAATAATAATTACCAGAGAAAACTACAGAACAATATCCTTGATGAACACAGATGCAAAGATCCTCAACAAAATCCTAGCAAAGAGGATCCAATAGCTCATCAAGATCATACACCATGATCAAGTAGGTTTCATTCCAGGAATGCAATGATGATATAATATATGTAAATTAACCAACACATTACACCATATTAACAAAAGAAAAATTTAAAGCCATATGATCATATCAATAGGTGCAGAGAAACCATTTGATAAGGTCCAACACCCATTCAAGATAAAATCTCTCAACAAGATGGGAATGAACTGAAATTTCCTTAGAGGTATTTAATAAATTTTGGCCATTACCATTATCAACATAGAATTTCCAAATTTTAATGTCCATTTTTATTATAAATTATTTATTAATTTTAGCCTAAAATGAATAAAAATGTGCTATTCTTAAGAGTCCTGTTATAAAATGGATGGGCTTGAGGCATTTAATTTTACAGATAAAGAAACTGAAACTTTATAGGAAAGCTCTACTAATTTTAAGCAACATTTTACACCATTATTGGATAACAATAAAGGAGTATTGAGGACAAATATCTGGATTATTTTTTAATACTCTAATATATGACAGCTAATTACAAGTTGCAATTTCTCAGTGTGCATTTAAAATATTGTACACTCATATACTTTTTAATCCAGTCTTGTTTTCTTGGAATAGATAAACTGAATTTACAGACTCATGCATTTCAAACTAAGGGCTAGATATTCACAAGTACAGAAGCTCCACTGACCAATAGTATATCAAACAATAATTATAAAAAATAAAACTAAATAAAACTAATTTTTGTAGAAAATTATAGGAGTATTTTTTTAGCATCTCATATATTTTTTTCTGCCTTATTTTCTGACCTTCACTTTATCTAGGGTTTCATATGCTATGTTTTCCTGCTGAATGTTTTCCAGTTTTGTTTGGACCCTGGAGGCAGAGATAGGTAATATAACGGTAGGAAGGGGAACAACTACAGTTTGTTCTGCTTCTTTTCTGCTACTAATCTCACTTTGGCTATTGTAGAGTACTGTGTTTACAATTCTATCTGCATTTACTCCATTATAGTTTTAAATCTCACTGGAAAAAAATTAACTAAACCAAGTGCCTTTTTTATTTTCTAACTAATATATTTATATAAACGCCTTGATTACAAACATGATTGTGGTTGGGTTTCAGTCATGTAAAGAACACCCCTCTTCACTAGTGCACCATTCCCACCACCAATGTCCCAAATCTCCCTCCTCCCCACCTCACCCTGGCCTGTACTCTAGACAGGCTTTCTATTTCTCTCATTCATTCACATTGTTAGGATAGTTCTCAATGTAGTTATTTCTCTAACTGCACTCATCACTTTTTGTGGTGAGTTTTATGTAGTGAGATGGAACTTCCAGCCCTCCTTTCTTTTGTCTCTGAAAATTATTGCAAGAATGTCTTTCATTTTTCTTAAAACCTATAAATGAGTGAGACTATTCTGTGTCTATGTCTCTCCCTCTAACTTATTTCACTCAGCATAATAGATTTCATGTACATCCATGTATAAGAAAATTTCATGACTTCATCTCTCCTGACGGCTGCATAATATTCCATTGTGTATATGTACCACAGTTTCTTTAGTCGTTCATCTGTCGATCTTGGTTGTTTCCTGAGTCTGGCTATTGTAAATAGTGCTGCAATGAATATAGGTGTGAGGAAACCTTATTTAATTTTAAAGTGATCATTGTCCCATTGAGTTTCTGTTCTTTGGAAGCCTTATTTTTTTCTTTTTTTTATCATTATCTTTTTTTTTTATCATTTTCTTCCCTAAGTCCTACCTAGTCCATGTCAGTACTTCATTCAAAATCCTTCATTTGGAATATCTAGAGGTGGATTCAATTTTCTTCTGGATTCATGATTGAATCAGCATTTTTACTCATGCTAATAATCAGAGTTTTATCATTGGGCATTATTAAATTTATAACACAAAAATTATATTGAGATTCCACTGGTAGCAATAATAAAACACAGTTCAAAGGTTTAATCGAATAGGAGTTCATTACTTTTTTATAACCAGAAGTATGAAGGCAGATGTACACCAATATTAATTTTGAATTTGACAATATAGGATCTGACATATCCTTGACTAATCTGTACTTGGATCATTTGATGACTGGCTCCATCAGTCATGTTTGCAATAAGAAATGAAGGAAGAAGAGGAGATGTAATACATCTGAGTTCTTAGAGCTAAGTTTATAGCAAGCTGCTCTCAGCAGACTTATGCATCACTTTTATTGGCCTTAACTGTGCCCTTCAAAATTGGTATGTTAAGTACCTACTGTACATTATAATGTGAATTTATTTGGAAATGTGACCATCAGAAAATAATTAAGTTTAAAATAATCAATAGGGTTAAACTCTAATCCAATCTGATTGGTGTCCTTACATAATTTTTTTTTTTTTTGGTTTTTGGGCCACACCCAGTGTTGCTCAGGGGTAACTCCTGGCTGTCTGCTCAGAAATAGCTCCTGGCAGGCACGGGGGACCATATGGGACACCGGGATTTGAACCAACCACCTTTGGTCCTAGATCGGCTGCTTGCAAGGCAAACACCGCTGTGCTATCTCTCCGGGCCCACAGAATTTTATTTTAAAATAAGACTAACAGGAACCAGACTAATAGCACAGGGATAGGGCATTTTCTTTGCACTTGGCTGACCTGGGACAAACCAGGGTTTGATTCCCAGCATCCCATGTGGTCTCCTGAGCCTGCCAGGAGCGATTTCTTAGCAAAGAGCTAGGAGTAACCCTTAAGTGCCACAGGGTGTCACCCCAAAATAAAACAAAACAAAAAAGACAATAGTGGGTAGAAAAATAGTGAGTGGGTAAAAATGCTTGTCTTACATAGAACTTGCTGACTTGATTTCAATGCTCTAGACTGCCTGTGGTCCTCTGGGCCTGCCAGAAGTGATCTTTGAGCACAGGAGTAAGCCATGAGCTTGAGTATGGTAGAGAAAGAAAGAAAGAAGAAAGAAAGAAAAGGGGAAGTAAGAAAGAAAGATAGAAAAGGAAGAAAGAAAGAAAAGAAAGAGAGAAAGAAAGATAGAAAAGGAAGAAAGAAAATTACAAAGAAAGAAAGAAGAAAGAAAGAAAAGGGGAAGTAAGAAAGAAAGATAGAAAAGGAAGAAAGAAAGAAAGAAAGAAAGAGAAAGAAAGAAAGAAAGAAAGAAAGAAAGAAAGAAAGAAAGAAAGAAAGAAAGAAAGAAAGAAAGAAAGAAAGAAAGAAAGAAAGAAAGAAAGAAAGAAAGAAAGAAAGAGAAAGAAGAAAGAAAGAAAGAAAGAAAGAAAGAAAGAAAGAAAGAAAGAAAGAAAGAAAGAAAGAAAGAAAGAAAGAAGAAAAAGAAAGAAAGAAAGAAAGAGAAAGAAAGAAAGAAAGAAAGAAAAAGAAAGAAAGAAAGAAAGAAAGAAAGAAAGAAAGAAAGAAAGAAAGAAAGAAAGAAAGAAAGAAAGAAAGAAAGAAAGAAAGAAAGAAAGAAAGAAAGAAAGAAAGAAAGAAAGAAAGAAAGAAAGAAAAGAAAGAAAGAAAGAAAGAAAGAAAGAAAGAAAGAAAGAAAGAAAGAAAGAAAGAAAGAAAGAAAGAAAGAAAGAAAGAAATAAAGAAAGAAAGAAAGAAAGAAAGAAATAAAGAAAGAAAGAAAGAAAGAAAGAAAGAAAGAAAGAAGGAAGGAAGGAAGGAAGGAAGAAAGAAAGAAGAAAGAGAGAGAGAAAGAAAGATATTAAGAATAAAAAAACCTGAAACCAAAAAATCAAAATAAAACACAAAAACAAAGTAAATGGTACATATAATAATGATACCAGGAAATGTATACCCAAATAAGGCCATTTGGGGGTAGAAGTTTTAGTTAATGTAATACTATTTTTAAAACGAGCTAGGTTAGATTTCTTTTTCCTGTTCTGGTTTCCTTAGGTTGTCGGTATGCATTTCTAAACAATATTGATGAACTATATGACATAATATTTTATAAATTATATCTTTTGGGAAGCTAACAAGTCAGGTTTGTTGGGAGAATCTTCAACATAATTGTTACTACAGTACATTTATGCATTTATGCATTTTTCTGAACTGTTATTATTTATGAAGAAGAGGAAATCTGACAACAGACTAAATAAAAGTTGGTGCCAAAAGATGAGTTCTGAGAGATCAAATGAGAAAGAAGTAAAATTACAGGGTTGAATATCACAATGAGGGGCCGGAGAGATAGCATGGAGGTAAGGCGTTTGCCTTTCATGCAGAAGGTCATCGGTTCGAATCCCGGCGTCCCATATGGTCCCCCGTGCCTGCCGGGAGCAATTTCTGAGCATGGAGCCAGGAGTGGCCCCTGAGCACTGCCGGGTGAGACCCAAAAACCACACACACACAAAAAAAAAGAAAATCACAATGAACACCACCTGGTCTTTAGGAAACAACACCATGTTTGAGTCAGGAAAGAAATAAAACAGCAAATTGGGTGTAAAGCAAAGATAATCTTATGTCAATTATTGCTAACATTATTATTATTTAAATTATTAATTATTATATTAAAGGTAAGTATGCAGTAAGGACATGATGGCTTGGGACTAATTTTTAGCATGACAACTTGGATTTGTTTTGTATTGTTGCTTTTATAATTATTAGGATTATACATGCTGCTGCTGCTGCTGCCAGGGATTGAACCTAGGACCTTGTATATGCAAAACACTAGTAGTCACTTGAGTCACATTTTTGGCTCCAAAACCGTTTTTTTTTTTAAATATATATATATGCATGTACATAAAGCATGATTTCAAACTCATTTAACATAATAACCATGAATAACAGCATAATGTGACCTTGAAAGTCTGGAAAATCATTTTATAAAATTGGATTCCTTTTAATTCATACACCACACATTTATTCATACATATTTTTTTTGGTTCACACCAGGCAGTGCTCAGGGGTTACTCCGGGTTCTGCTCTCAGAAATCGCTCCTGGCAGACTCGAAGGACTATATGGGATGCCGGGATTCGAACCACCGTCCTCAGCATGCAAGGCAAATGCCCTACCTCCATGCTATCTCTCTGGCCCCTATTCATACAATTTTTATATTTCCATGCAAGAGGCACTTAGAACATTACATAAGAGCTTTCGTCTGTGTGTATTTCTAAGCAAATTAACTGAGATTATTATTTTAAGTACTAAATAGTACTCAGATCAGAGAGCTTTCTAAATATAATATTAGGTTCTAAAACTTCCCTCTTTATTTATTAACAAATTGTTCACTTCAACTTTATGGTGTTATCTCAATTTAATGCTTAAAAATGCTTTACAATATAAGATTAGTTTATATTTTGATTGACTATTTATTATGCAATAAGATATTTATTTGTATTTATATTCTATGTATGTTTCTGCTGTTTCATAGCAAAACTAAAATATACAGAACAATCAACATGGGATAAAAATAAGTGAGTATAGTTATTGGCTATTATTTTGTATTTGTGACTGTGGGAAATAAATCAAATATTTCAATGTCTTAAACTCAAGTCTCCTCAATAGCAAAATCAGATACAAACAAGTACTTAGATCATAAAGTTGTTGCAAAATTAAATTAATTACTATAAATTTAAGTTCTAAGCATATAATGGGTTTTTAATACATATTTGTTACCATTTAGTTGAGTACTCTCATTTTTATTTTATCACTTACAAAAGGTTTAGAGCTATTATGATGCTAAAGTACTTTTAGACAAGGCTGAATTGGGCTATAAATTCATTGCAATGTCAAAAATTTTTCAAGAAACAAATACAAAGCTCCTTTCTAAAATAACTCTCTCTGGGTTTTATGACTGCTTCTGATAGTGGTGAAAGTTAGACAAATGTTTTCCAAAAGATAATGGCATTCTTATCAAAGAAAAAAGAAAAGAAAAGCTATGACCTAAACACCTTCCATCTGCTTGTTTTCTAATAGCCACTACTCTTTTTTTTATCACACTTCCTACTTTACACTTTATTTTATCAGTTTTTTTAATTTATAATGTAATTAATAAAACAAAAGGCATAGGAAGTTTTAATTCAATATGTATTAATGATAGGCACATCTACTCTCTCAACACTAGTATGTTTTTATTCATATCAATTTGTTCCCATCAGCTCTAAATATTATTAACCTTTAATTGTTGTCAACTTGACAAATAAAAAAAGAAATTCTAAAATCTAGGCACCTTTTTATGTTTATTAGTTGTCTTCTCCTTTTGGCAACTACAGCCCTTTCTTTTATGTTCAATACAAATAGATTAAATGTATAAACCAGAGGCTTAGGTGCAATGCTTTTTTCTATTAATAACGTATTTGAAAAGAAAAAAAACAGTAGAGAAAAAAATCAGGGCAGAGGAAAGAGCCATTAGCAGGCACTATCCGAACCTACATAAAATCATTTAGAGGATCCCATAATTCACGGAAACAGTTCTTTCAGCCTGAAACTCAGTTGATTATGAGCAGAATCTAAACCAGAAGTCTCAGAGTCTTCTGGGAAAGGGAAGGAGCTTATAAGGCTTGTCACAATGAAGTTCTATTTTCTTTAAGGTCAAGATTTTCAGTTTTTGCTAAGCATTTTATTCTATCCTCTGAGACTATCATCGTGTCCAATTCTAGTGTTTTTAAAGTCAATTAATTCTTATTTTTATGCACTTGAAAAACATAACTTCCTTACCACCTCCCTCCATCTATTTTTATGAAAATACCCATCTTAGCTCTCTGAAGACTGTAACTATTAGACAGACCAAATCTTCAATGATATCAACTTTGGATCAAAATATTTCTCAGATGGCCTTCTGAGACTGTTCTGTTCACTAGCAGAGGAAAACGACATATGGTACTCAACAAAGAGCATTCTTAATAATCTGAGCACTAAAAGTGCCTAAATAGAAGGGAATCTATGATTTTTGAAGCTCGATCTAACATGAAATATCAAATATAGTAGGTTTTCCCCTAAGCAAGATGATGATGAGTTTATAAAACTCACACAGAGTGATCTAAAGGAATTCTCAGCCTCATACAACATCATATTGCCCTTAGGGAAAGTACTTTCAGATATAAAAATCAATAGGATTCTGCTTTGACATCTTTATAGATTTAAATGACGATCAAAGGAAAGTCTAATAGGCTTTATTTTTCATACCTTAACATTTAGTGTCAGTGAATGATTTGGAAATTTATTATCACTCTTATTCTAGTATTTCAAAGTGCTAAAAATCTATTATGCAGAAAAGTAGCTCTCATGTTTCACTTGGAATTATTAAACCTTTTTTCACCACAAGAGGAATAATGATAACTATTCTTACTGCCCAAGGACATGATGAAGTGAGATGTGCAAGTTATTATATGAATGTCAAGCTTACCAACTCTTTAAATTCTATAGATTATTTTATTTGCATTAACAAAGACTTTGGTTTGTGGACCATATGCTGTTTTCTAAGAAAAGAGAAACATGTAACTTGGTTTGAACAAAACTAAGAAAAGGTTCTGATTATTCCCTGCATAAGTGAAAAAACATAGGCCCCTTCTTGAAAATCATATTGAAACTTTGCACTGGGTCTTTGCCACTGTGTTCTCAAGGGGAGATACAGGAATCCTATCCCCCTATAATTTGCACCAAGAAGCATATTCACTAAAAGGTCCTAGCCAAGAAAAACTCAAAAATAATACACATGTTGTTGAAGTTTTACATACCTAACGAATTGCTAGGTAAAATTTATATAATCTCATCTGAAGTATATGTGTAATATATTTTGATAATATAAATTATGTGCATATTTGCATAGGATTCAAAATAAGGAAACTTGAATTTAACCTTGATGGACTAATTTCAGTATCTAACATCCTAACCTCATTGTGATGAGTTTACTACACTACAACAAGCTTAAGTATTATTCCCTGCAAGGAGAACAGTCTGATAAGATCTCCTCTCTCTTTTGTGACCCTGATTTCTCACTAAATATATATACATATATATACTAGTATTCCTTTTAAAATTTATATCCTATTTAGAGTACAGTTAACAGATTGTATTCCAATGTGGATAATTTTTGTGTTGGTGGTACTCCTCCCCAGCAATGCAGGTGATCATTCACCCTAATATAATAATGTACTGCACTGTGACTTGATGGTTCAATGCTAGAACCTGAAGATGCCAAAATCCTTTGGTTTTGAGGCAGTGGAGACCACCACTGGGGTTAAATCCAACAGTGCTAAGGGATTAATTGTGCCAGCAATCAAAACAGAGCCCTACGTGTACAAACTATATACCTTTATCCCTTTACTATCTCTCCCAGTCTCTAATGGTGGTATTTTTTAGAATACATATTTATATGAACTATCTCTAAAATTTCTTAAGTCTCTTAGTTCATATAAAGTTTTGAAAATAATCTATTCCCTCAATAAAGATCAGTTATTATCTTTTCTTATCAAATAACTACCCAGTTAACTTTAGCACTCCTTAAAAAAAAAACAAATGCATATTCATATAAAATGTAGTGCAATAACATCTATAAGTAGTGAATTTTGATACAGGTTAAAAGGAAAGAATGATGTAAATTCCAGTGCACAACTTGCTAAAACTTCCCTCCTCTTAAACTGGTATAGATGTATCTGACCTTACCATAATCAAAGTTTTGCTGAGTTATCTTTGAGCAATAACAACACAGATATTAAGTTCTCTGTGACATATTTATAGAAAACCAAAGAAATATTCCCTTAATATATGCTAGAAAAGCCAGGAATTATCCTTTTGATAATCTAGACAAACATGAGATATTGCCTTTCCTCCAATAAAACATATTCCTAACATCCTACTCACTCCAATTCTGTGTACAAAGGAACAATGCTGAAAAAGCTCACTCAGTACCATATTGTCTCTTTAGACTTGAATCTAAGCAAGGGGTTGCAAGCAACTCCCTTTCTTTGCTTTAAACTGCTTTTAGTAGAATAAGGAATTATAATAATAATAATAATAATTATTATTATTATTATTATTATTATTATTTTGGTTTTGGGGCCACACCCGGTGACACTCAGTGGTTACTCCTGACTATCAGATCAGAAATCGCTCCTGGTTTGGGGGACCATATGGGACACCAGGGGATCAAACCTCAGTCCTTCCTAGGTTAGCACGTGCAAGGTAAACACCCTACCACCTGCCCCACTGCTCCTACCCTAGAAATTCTTTTAATTTAGTTGTATAAAGGAACTCCAATTTCTTCAGAAACATGGTCACCACATCTATAATCTAATGTTTAGCACTTAAAATATTTTTCTTTGTTTAATTCTCTACTATCCTTTATAAGATACATACAGACATAGTAAGATTAATTAGTTCTATCCAAATTTCTATAAATTATAAAATACTTTTTTGTTTTATTTTTTGGGTCATACCTGGTAGTCCTCAGAGATTACTCCTGACTCTGAACTCAGAAATTACTCTGACTTTGCTCAGGTTGGCCATGTGTAAAGCAAACTCCTTAACCACTGTATTATTGCTTTCCATCTTCTCAATTATAAATTACTTTGCTTTACAGGATTTTCAAGATTACCGTACTGACTGTATACAACTTCCAGAATTTTCTCCAATTCCACTTATAAGCTTATTTTTTCTTTTTACTTAACTTCATTTGGCCTTTACAGTTTACCATATTTTTCATACCATAAGATGCCCTTTCCCCCAAAAAGATGGAGGAAAATATCTATTATCTTATAAAGGGAATGTTGCCTGGAGCTGAAGCCTGATTGCAGGGGACTTTTTTTTATATATATTAACAAATGTATTTTAAAAAATGCCTTCTTATTTTTCTGATGTAAAATACAGTTAGGTAAATGTCTTTAATCAGTGTGGACCAGCATATTGTAAATATACTTCAATCTTGCAGGCTGGTTGTTCCAAGCCGCCATCTCTTGACTTCTCTTATTTTCTTCATCTAAAAACTATATGTGTCTTATGGTCAGGTGCATCTTGCATAGAGTGAAAAATACACTCTATATTTTCTGCCAGAGTTGCTCAGCTTTTTATGCGTTCAGAATTAAAGATCAGTTTACTTGTTTTACTTAACACATAAATATTGAGAGACACACCTGACAGTGCTCTGGGGTTACTCCTGTCTCTGTACTCAGAAATCACTTCTCAGGGTTCCAGGGTACCATATCTAGTGCTGAGAATTGAACCTGGATCAGCCGCTTACAAGGCTAGGCCCTATCCACTTTACTATCACTTTGGCCCTTTTTAAAGACCTGTAATCAGATACTTTATCCTCTCTATGTCACTTGAAGCTAGAATCCTGAATTTCCTTTTCCTTGGGCTTTTTTTTCCTATTTCACCACAGTATCCAAAATATGTTAATAGTAATTCAGGCAGTTAATTTTAATGAAAGTGAAATTATTTTCTAGAAATTAAGTGCTATCTTATTGCAATAATCCGCCAAAGGATGGAAATTGATTTGTGAAACATCATAGTATAATCACTGGACCTCCAAGCTTGTAATGCTCTAAAAATTCACACACACAATTCCATCTGGACAGAGAATTACAGCCAAACAGAGTCAGATATATGCATTATTTATAAAATTAGTATTGGAAAAAGTAACTTCAAACATTTAATACTCAGCATTAGTTTTTAAAACTTGAAGAGGGCAAGTGCAATTGAAGGATACTAAAGACTTTTTGTGTAGATTTAAACTACATTAATCAGAGCTGTCCTCATTGTTTGCAGATAGAATTTATAGAAATGGCCCTGGAAGGTTTTGCTTACCCACTCTGGCAGTTGGGAGCAACATAATTTATTTGCGAAGCATTCTTTATGCAAACTATATCCATTCCCCAAATGTTCCCTAGAATTAAATAAGGCAAGAGTGTAGAATGAATAAATTAAGAAAAATCATAGCATGCAAATATTATAGAAGGAATTAATTAAAACCCTACATTGGAGTTGGCCAGAACAAAAGGAAGAGAAAGTGATGATGATATTCAAGTATTGAAAAAATAATCAGATGATAATTTTAGGAAATACATTATTGCAAGTGATAGAGAAACTCATTATGAAAAAGGGCAATAGTTAAATTAATTTAAAAGGGAAAAACAATTCAGAGTTAAATGTGACTGTATTGTAAGAAATCTCATAGACTAAAATAAAAGTTTTCTAAATATTATTACAAGTTGCATTTAGCTAAAATACAAATGAGTATATCTGATAAAGAATTTCAATTGCAAGTATTTATATCTTATAGTTTATCTCACTTCATCTAAATGGCAAATGTGTCATTACAGCAATAAAATAAAGAGTATTCCTGACCTACTTAAAGAACACTCTGTAAACAGTTCTGGATAGAACTCAAAATCATTATGCAAAGTTCTAAAATACTACAATTTGCACTCCCAAGATAATTAAGGAATTGTGATTATTGAGTTTCTAGTTCACTGAGGCTTTGAGATATTCTCTTTAATAAACTGCAGTAAAATATTATAGGTTACAAGTATGAAATGAATTCATGGTCTTGTGGTGGAGATGTTCAAGTAAATAGCTTATCATTGCATGATATAATGAGTATAAGATGATGGTACTAAATTGTTAGAAAATGAGGAGGAATTGCTAAACTAATCTGGAAGAAATTGGGAAATAGTTGCAGTGAGAAACTTGTAGTAAATCTTATGGAAGAAAACTTGATGAAGGCAATTTACACTTAAGGAAAAACACAGACAGTTTCTAAAATTTGGGACTATTGTTGGTGTACAAATTGAGGAAACAATGAGTGAAACTTTAAGGCAGATCCTTGTTTCAAAAAGGTTAAGTTCTGTCGGACAGACAAGAATCCCCAAATGTGATTTATGGTGAAACACATGAATTTCATTACCAATAAGCAAAGATCGGTGATGAAATTTAGGGTGAAACACATACCCTGACTGTATTCCCAAATGGGTATCCTCTAGTCACTTCCATCTGTCCACTGCATTGTGTTAATCCATCTTTGTGTATAGTATTGAAATGTGTGAATGCAGAAGTGCTTGAATTTGAATGAGGCAGTGTTTGAATTTGAGCATTTAGAAATTGACTATGAACTAAAATAATATTTCTGAAGGCTATTTCTAGTTTAAATGACTTCTATTTTATCATCTCTGCTCTAATATAAAATTAACATATAAATTCAATTTCATCTTAACTTGCATTGTATACAATCTTTCTTTTAAATCTAAAAACTCCACTTATAATCATTTATGCTTATATAATTACAGCATACTGTGAATTATTTTAACGAAAACTATGGATTTCAATTAATAAACAACTATGTATTTTTATTTTAAATTTGCTTTACAGATAAAGCACCCATATTAATATATAGCAAATATTAAATATTAAAATAATGTAAAATATTAAAACATTTATAACAAATATTAAAATATTTGTTATAAATGTATATTCCCTCTATTAACTCAGGTCAATAATATCAGAATTCTACAACTAGAATTGTCTTTTTAGTAAACTTGCCAGAATTTTATGATATGCTTGCTCACAAACCATAATGTTAACAATCTTTTATCTCACAAGTACTCAGTGGAGTGAGTACATATATTCACTTTCCACTGAATACACAAAACATGACTAAAAACACGAGTTAACCAAATTCAAGAAAAGTATAATCAGACTTTCAAAAATAGGACTTACTTGATGATGGTAACTATCACTGTCACTGAAGCTCCCCTTCAATAGATCTGATGTCATTCCCTGAGAGAAAACCTATACACTTGTCAAACATTTCAGCATGGCAAGCTTCATTCTGTCTCTTATTTACAAGATATTTATTTAAGCCTCTAGTCACTTTGTTAATTATTCAAAAACAAGTACAATCTACCAAATACATTTCTTATAGTTTTATGTTCTATATTTGCTCAGGTTGCTGCCTCATAAAATCTGGATCAGCTGCCTGCAAAATTCTTTTCTCAAATCAATTCTTCAGTCAAACAAACTCCAATTAGTATTTTAAACTTCCCATAAATATGTCTTCCCTTGGTAGAGTTCTTCAAGGGCTCAGTGATTCATTGCTCTTATCTCTGATTTCTACAAAAATATTCAGATGGATATAACAACATGTCTCAATATAATTATTTATTTCACTAAAAATAAATAATTATTTAATGAAATATCATTTATTTATTTATTTAAAATATTTTTTCTTAAACTTAGGACTATGGAGAGAGAAAAAAGAAAACTAAAGAGTGAATGTAGTCATAGTTCATTGACACAGTTAATTAATTCAACTTTAAATGTATTTAAATGAAGGGAACCTTGGAACAATTAAGCCACTGATAATCAAGCCTGCCTTACCATGCCTGAGTTAATTAATAGCTAAAAATCTTTATTTGAATAAAAGCCTATTAAGAAATTCTAAGTCATTTTAATTACCAACTGCTACTATTTTTTTGCATTTCATTAGTTCGATAAAACAACTACTAGGTGTTGTGTTATTTTTACGATATCAATCTTCTTTACCAGACAGTTATTGCACCAGTAATAGTATTTCTAGTCTAATTCATTCAACAAATTAAAAATAAATATTAGTCATACAACAAAGAGCATAGACTTTTCTTAGTTAAATAAGCTAGGTTCAAAACATAAATGTTCCACTGTGTCTTTCATTGCAGTTTCTTTTTATTTACTTGTCAGGTTGTTTTGGGGTCATATCTAGCAGTGCTCAAGGATTACTCTGGGCTCTGTGTTTTGGGGACTCTATGGGGTGTTATGGATTAAATTTTGATGGGCTGTTTGCAAGGTAAGTGTCTTACCTACTGTATTATAAGTCTGACTCCTTTTTTTTTGGGGCCACACCCGGTGACGCTCAGGGGTTACTCCTGGCTATGCGCTCAGAAGTCGCTCCTGGCTTGGGGGACCATATGGGACGCCGGGGGATCGAACCGCGGTCCGTCTCCTAGGCTAGCGCAGGTAAGGCAGGCACCTTACCTCCAGCGCCACCGCCCGGCCCAAGTCTGACTCCTTTTATTGTAATTTTTCATTCTAGAATCTATAATTATACCTAAACAATAAAATTCTTTCACAGGAAAGGAGCTAAATATAAAGAGGTCTTAGAAGAGGGCATTCAGGGATATGTAATACTAACATATATCTTTTAATATGTGTTTTATTAATTTATTATTGGTTTATATTAGTACTTTAGGATTTTATTATAGAATTTAAGGGGCTTAGATTCATGTTTTAAGTATATAATTTTTACCACTTCTATCTCTAAAATGTCAGTGGTATCTCACCACCAAAAAGATGTCATCACTTATTGCTTGCCCCTTTTGGATTCATCAGTCTAGGAGTCAGCTTTGTTGCTTTAAAGAACTACTTATATAAACAAACTAGAAAAATTTATAAAGAGATATTACTTCATTCATACATTTTTGTTTGGGGCCAAAAGATATTATTTAGAAGGGAATGGAATGCAGGGAAACTCCCAGATTTTAGGAGATGGATTCTAAAGTAGAAATCTTTACTCTTTTATACCTTCTTAACAAAGTGGGAGGGT
Organism: Suncus etruscus; assembly: GCF_024139225.1. Taxonomy (NCBI): domain Eukaryota; kingdom Metazoa; phylum Chordata; class Mammalia; order Eulipotyphla; family Soricidae; genus Suncus; species Suncus etruscus. Next base: position 76,532,313 of record NC_064848.1, read on the forward strand.
GAGCATTCTTTATTATGCTAAAACAGGGGATTAGGATGCTGAAATGATTATCTTCTGGTATCTGAATCTGGCAAAATTTTTGGGTTATCAGGCACCACTCAGACCCATTTACAGTCCATACTCATAATTCTTTTTAGGACTAGATTTCTTTTTTTTGTGGGGGGGGTTTAGGGTCATTCCCGGCAGTACTCAGGGGTTACTCCTGGCTCTAATCTCAGAAATTGCTCCTGGCAAGCTTGAGGAACCATATGGTATGCCAGGATTCAAACCACCATCCTTCTGCATGCAAGGCAAATGCCTTAGCTCCACACTATCTCTCCGGCCCCAGGTCTAGATTTCTAATCTCATCCCTAAAGTTCCCTTTTGTCACTATATTCAACTGGGGATAGACTCCCAACTACTGAGGAGATTGGGAACTTGGCAGTTTCCTGCTAAAAGTAGTTGAGCACAGATGAAACCTTCTAAGGAAAAGGATCTGCAAATGGGCAACAAACATATGCAAAAATGTTCATCATTTATTTAGGGAGATTCAAGTCAAGACAACTGTGATGGTACATATGAAAATTACTGGAAACAGTTTGAGTTTGAGTTGGTAGGTATGTAGTAAAAAAGGAGCTCTCTACTACTGCTGGTGGAAATACTGCCTGAATTATCTTCTATGGAAAACAGTATGAAAGCTTCTCAGTAAACTCAGAATTGATCTCCTATATCACCCAGCAATACCATTTTTGGGTATCTCTTCCCAGGAGAGAAAAACATTCACCCAAAAGAATGTATACACACTGCATACATCGCAGAATTTAGTACAATAGCTAAGAGTTGTTATCAACTTAGATGTCCAACAACAGAAGATTGGATCATGAAGATGTGGTACATATATACAATGGAATACTATATAGCTGTAAGAAATGATCTTTATCATACTCTTTGATCAAGCATGCAATTTGCTGCACATTGATGGAGCTGGAAGATGCGTTAAATGAAGTAAGCCAGAAGAAGAAGGGTAAGTACAGGATGATGTCACTTATATATGATATTTAGAATAACTGCATGAAGGAATGCAAAGATTTAAATCGGTATTGTAGAGAACACTCTTGTGTTCTTGAGTATAGTGAGAAAAGGAAAGAAATTTAGTGGAGGAAAACATGACAAGTGTGAAATAATGAGGGACAGGGGCCAAGGGGACTCAGGTGCATTGGTGATGTTAAGAAAGGATAGAACTAAATATCCAAGCCACAGAGTCAACAACAATGAAATCATGAGACCCAAACTTTAACAACCAAACTTAAAAATGGGCCTGCTATGATGGCAGGCTGGGTCAGTGGGTGGTGGCATGTGAAGGGTTTTTGAGGACACATTGGTGGAGGGAAGTTAACATTGGTGGTGGGATTGATGATGAAATAGTGTATGTCTAAATCTCTACTATGAATAACTTTGTAAATTACAATGTTTAAGTTATTTTATTTCAAAAAGAAAAGGGGCTTTTCTTCAGAATTTGTACATTCATCAAACTGGGCTGCCTTACTATCTATGACTTAAAGGACTTTGAACCCGTGACATAATAGTGTTTAAGAGACATGGTCCACATATTTTTATGTGGGTAAGAAATTAAAGACACAAACCTTTTATAATAATAACTTCCCATCCCTGAAGTAATTCTTCATTTGATCTCTTGATTAGCAGGGTCAGACACAGAAATTGAGAGTATTAACCTCCTTATCTTGTTCCTGAGAGATGAGGACAAAAACATGGATATCTATTTAGAAGGGATAGGGGAAAAAAGGAGATATATGCAAAAGACTGGAGGCTATTAAGAGGTTATTCTTGTCTTTTTGAGAGGTTCTTTATACTAAGGCACTTAAAGATGAACACAATCACAATTTTAAAAACTTTGTACATAATCTAAGTACCAAAAGTCAAACCCATTTTAGACTTTAAAAGGGTGTGGCTGGTTTTAATTTGGTATTAACTACAAGTTTTGTTGTCACTTTATGGGACTAGAGTTGGTTTTTACACAGGAGATAGTTCCATATATTTGTAGTTTGATAGGTCTGCTTTAAAGAATTTTAAAAATCTACTGTTGAGAAAAATTGGACATTTAAAGTCATATATCTATCAATTTATGGTGATGATTAAAATATACTTCTTTTGAAAGAGCCTACATATCAGAGAAAAAGACAAACAATAGAAATTTAATGACCTCATGAGTTTAATAGGTTCAGAATCATGCCCTTGTTTTTTCCTGTTGTTGTTGTTGTTTTTCTTTTTTGTTTGTTTGGTTTTGGGCCACACCCGCTGCCTCTCAAGGATTATTTCAGGCTATGCGCTCAGAAATCGCTCCTGGTTTGGGGGATCATATGGGACTCTCGGGGATCGAACCGCATTCCCCCATACACTAGCGCATGAAAGGCAGACACCTTATGCCCTGCGCCAGAGTTTCAGCCGTTTTTTTTATTTTTATAAAGAAACCTCACTAAACTCTTATTGATCTTTAATTAAGCATACTTAAAGTACATAGTTAATACATTTTGACTTATACATACATTAATAACACATACTGTAATGCTGTAATGACCATATTTATCACTTTAACAAAGGGCTCAGTGGTAGAGCCATGTCTTGTATATATGGTGCTCTGAGTTCATTCACCAGACCCACAAAACTAAATTACACACACACACACACACACACACACACACACACACACACACACACACACACATCGCTTTGCTTTTCAGTTCTAGTAATTTGAATTTTAGTAATTTACCAAGAGTAAAATAATCTCTTAGTGGTTGCTTCATAACAACCCATAAGTTCAATAAATAGTAAAATTGAAACTAAAACACTGTTTATTTTATCATGAAAGAATAAATAGCCCAGCATCCTTAAGAAACTTTTTCTTTAGTATTAGATATAAGATTCTTTGGTAATCTGGCAATGGACATGTCAGCAGAAAGTTGCTCAGTAACAATGAATCAGAGTGAAAGCCTTGGATGGTCTTGAACAATATTTCAGCAAAGATGCAGAAAAGCCAAAATTCTTTCCTTATCTATCCTATTCACTTTTTAAGTGGTTATTCTGTGTCTTTTTGATAAAATGTTTTTTTTTAATCTTGGACAAAATTTCTCCTTTTATAGGCTTAACTAATAATATTCTTTTATTGGCAGAAACATTCACAGTTTTTTATATTATAATTTGGTCACTTAAGTAAGGTTTGGGCATTGGTCAAAATCAAGTTATTTATGTTTATACTAGTTTTAAACTGTAGGGGTATATAGGCATAGGATTAAATATAGACATAATATTATGGATAATTTGAAAAACAATCAAATAATAAAATTTACCTAAAGCCTTACAAATACCTTGTCTTAGCTCCTTTACATATGGTAGCATTAATACTATTGTTTCCGCTAAGAGAGAAAGACATTTTTTACTCTGCAGAAAAGATAATAGCTTGATTCTGTAAAGTGACTTTATAGATAATGACACAGTCAATTTCTCAAGGATACTTGGTATTATGCGTAGTATTCTCTTCACCTTTGTTCAAATATTTGAAGAAATATTTAAATGTGTTTTAGTAAGTTAAACATGTCAGCACATGTCAAAATACTTAAATTATAATGAGAGACTATGACCTTAGCATCAACATGATGTCAATATTAGGAGACCTCTTGCTATAAATTAATGTCCTCCATGAATTGAATCCCTTTGAAATGACATCTACAAGGCTCTTAAACAAGTTAACCACTGTACATGTTTTCTAATTGAAATATATCTGGCATTAGTTTTTATGAACTTTAGAAACAAATTATCATTTGATCTTTATCAAATTAAAAATAATTTAAAATAATTTTCTTTTACTAAAGTTACTAAGAGAAACTTTGTTTTTATTAAAGAAAAACAATATAATGTGTTATATTATATATGCATTTAGTGTTTTAAAAATTTAGTAATGGAAATTATTTTTATAGTAGCTGAAGTTTATAAAAGTAAGTTACATCACAAGTTAGAATATTTTGTCCATACAACTCAAAGAATGCTAAATGATATCTTTATCACTTAGGTGTCTGCAGGTATAATGTTTTGATTAAGAAAAAATATTGCTTTTGTTTTTACCATACTTTTGAAACCACTCTTTCTTATTAATTTAAAATTAATAAATGATTTATGGGCACTGGTTTACAAAACAAACACTGTGTTCTAGTCAGCACTATGTTCAACATTTATGGTGGAATAGTATGAAGCTAGTGTTATGGTGAATTTAAACTTAATTCATGAAATACAGTCATTCTGTCAATGTTCACAGATATATAAATTTTATTTTTTAGGGTTAACTTTAATAACTTGGTAAATTTCTAAATGATTTATTCTTAAAATAAATAAATAGGGGCCAGAGAGGTGGTGCTAGAAGTAAGGCATCTGCCTTGCAAGCTCTAGCCTAGCATGGAATGCAATTGAATCCCCTGGTGTCCCATATGGTCCCCCCAAGCCAGGGTTGATTACTGAGTGCATAGCCAGGAGTAATCCCTGAGTGTCAAACGAGTGTGCCCCCCCAAAAATAAATAAGTAAATAAATAAATAAAATCCTAATTCAATCTGTGGTATCATCACCCAAGTATCACTCAGAGTAATCTGAGCACAGAGCAAATATGGCCCTGAAATAAAAACAAGTTAACAATAAAAGCATCTGGATTTTTAGTGTATTATGATTAGTATGAAAATCGCTTGTTACAACAACTTTGTCTTTTTTAAACAAATTTAAATAGGGCCCAATATCCCAAAGCCACCAGATTAACTATTTTTAGTATGTTTGCTCATACAGTCAGTCAGCTTGTATGTATGTTGTTTAAATATTGAGAATGCAGTGTGAGCATATATAACTGATTTTTTATTTTCAGTTTAGATGATTCCTTTATGGTTTGAAATATATTTCATATTAATAAGTGAAGCTCCTTATTGGCTAGATCCTACTAACAAGGGGTTCTAGTGTCATTTTTAGCGTATACATTTTGCTAGACAGTTCACCATCAGGCTCTTCAGTTGTATTCTCTTACAACAGCAAGTTTCAGGTTTTACAATTATATCATTGGCAAAACACTTGAAAACCAAGGTGCTGTCTAAAGAAGAATAATTGATCTGGCATACAAATTACAAAGAAATTTCCTCTGTAGAAATATTACTGTTGCACGAATAAATTATCTACTTATACTCAGAAAATATTTTATATGTTAAAAACTACTGAATAATGTCTGGGAGATTCCACTGGGGTCAATCTTAGCTCAATTTCGGGCACTACATGGCCCAAAACATTATTGGGTATAGTATTAATAGGCCTAGAATGACAGGAGTGGCCTTGGCCTTTGCTAATAGCACAGGTTGAAGTAATATGACATCCTCCAGTACTAGTATTGAACAGACTAATTCTATGGCCAGCAAAGCGATAATGACCTCAACCTCCTCTGAGCACTATTTGGAAACCAGAAAAAAATATAAGTGAAACAAAATTAAATTCTGAAAATAAATTTAAGCCAGTGATTGAATGGTTAAGTATTAAAATAATATTTTTGAGATTCTGATTAAATGAAGAATTAATGAGTTCATTAAGGTTAATAGAGAACACTGAAAAGTTGTCCTTCATTATAGGACACTAATCATGATGACAAGCCTACTCAGCAAATTTGCCCAGGATATAGCCAGAAGTTGATATCCAGGTGTTCTGTTCACACTTACCTGTTTGATCTATAAACATGAACAGCAGATAATGGTCAAAGAAAATGTGTAATGGCAAAAGCAAAAAGATTACCCACAAAAGGGTACCAGATTCCCATCAACCATATGCAGAGTTTCTGGCATTTGCCCTGGATCTGGGCTGTGGTCTTGGTAGCTATTAAGGTTGTTCTTCATGCTGTCTGCTTTAAGTACAAGCAGACATTCTGGCTTGCTGAATAAATTCGATTGCACTTCTGAAGGCAGAAATCATGCTCTATTCAGCTCCCTGTAATGAAAAGTGAGCCTTAACAGAAGGTATTCTTCAAATGTCTATGATTTAAAAGAACAAACACCACGTTTTCCCAAACTTTTAATGCAAATAATGTATCTTGCGAAGATAATTTTAATTCAATTCCAGAAGCCCAATTTTGAGACAACCATGCTTGACTTATTTGTTCACTGATGCAAAATCACTACTGCAGTAAGCCATATCATTCTCTGAAGAATTTAATCTTAGAAAAGAGATTCAAGATTTACCTTGACTTCTGGAAGTAACTTATAAGATGCCTAAGAATATGTTTTTACAATAAAATTAGCTACTTACATCTTCATAAAGATTCACATTTTTTGGGGGGGTGGGGGGAATACACTCGATGATGCTCAGGGGTTACCTAGCTATGAGCTCAGAAATCCCTTCTGGCTTAGAGGACTATATGGGACTCCAGGGGATTGAACTGCGGTCCATTCTAGGTTAGCACTTGCAAGGCAAACGCCCTACCACCTGCACCACCGTTCTAGCCCCAAATTGTTTTTATTCAAAACATGAAACATGAGTCTTCATCTCTTGACTAATTATAAACTGCTTCAATTTTTTTTAAAATTTATACTCCTCTGTTTTCTACTGGCTCAGTATTTTCAAGCCATGTACCAGATATAAGTTTATGATCAGTATATGAAAAAAAAAAAAGAAAAGAAAAGAAAGAAGTGGTGAAGGGAAAGAGATGGAGAAAGGAATAGTTGTCTTAACCAATAGAATTAAATTTTCTTTTTCGTAGGATTTTTTATATACATATATAAAGAGTTATGCTGGTAATTTTATTTAAAAATTAATAATATGGGGCCAGAGAGATAGCATGGAGGAAAGGTGTTTGACTTTCATGCAGAAGGTCATTGATTTGAAATCTGGCATCCCATATGGTCCCCCGAGCCTGCCAGGAGTGATTTCTGAACGTGGAGCCAGAAGTAACTCCTGAGCACTCCTGGGTGTGACCCAGAAACCAAAAAAAAAATATTAATAATAGTTATGCCCTCTCTCTCCTGGACACAAAAAGAAACCAATCAGAGAAGACTTATATTATCTTGCAAAATATGTTTAAAGCCTATACTTCAAATTAAATCATGTATCCCAAATATGCACATGTTGAGATGCTAACTACCTGCATTTCAGGTTATAACTGTTTTGAAAAAAAAAAAGGATAATTATTTTTTTTATATTTGGGCCACACCCAGTGAAGCTCAGAGGTTATTCCTGGCTATGCACTCAGAAATCCATTCTGGATTGGGGACCATATGGGATGCCAGAGATCGAACCATGGTCAGTCCTGGATCAGCCGCTTGCAAGGCGAATGCCCTACTGCTGTGCCATTGCTCTGGCCCCAGAAAAGGGATTATTTTTGACATGATTTACAGGTGTGTTCATAAGATGTTTTCATACTGGAGTCGGGTGACACTATATTAATATATTACTTTTAAAATGGGACTTTTGGATTCACAGATGGAAACAGGAATAACACTATGTGAAGGCTGAGACTGGCTAAAGCCTGTTAAAGACTGTTGGCAAATTATGAGGTCAAGAGACAAAGCACAAATTTTCATAGTACTTAGGAGGAACTAGCTCTGCCAATAGCTAAATCTATAGCCAACAAAACAAAGATGACAAGCCTACTCAGCAAATATGCTGAGAAAAATGTTTCTAATATATAATCCACCCATTAGTAAAACTATTTTATAGTGATCTGAGTAAACTTCTAGACTTGAAGTCATTTTCTGAAAACAAGTCTTTATCATGTCAGGACATCCCACTAGCATACTCTTAATACCACTTTAACCATCCTACAAATAACCTCATCTATTTCATCAGTGACTTTGATAAAATGGTTCTATAAAAAGGTATTTGTGCTCCTTTGATCATCGCAGCACTATTCACAATAGCTAAAATCTGGACACCCATTGTCCAGGAACAGATGAATCAATTAAAATGTAATAATTATATCAACAAAAGAAATACTGTTCAGCTTTGAGTAAAGATGAAATCATTCATTTTGCTTCTACATGAATGGAAATGGAGTATATAATACCAGTTATACCAGTTATAATACCAGTTAGTCAAAAAGAGAGGGATAGTACAGAAGGATTTCTTCCAAATGTTGGATATAAAGAAACTTAGAAAGTAACCAATAGCCAAATGCAAATGTCAACAGATAGAAATAAGATGACACTGTTGGTGGAGATGGTGTCAGAACATTATGTGCATGAAAAGCTATCATTAAAAGAAATGTAAGTCACAATACTTCAAAACTTTTAAATGTCACTTTCCAGGAACCACAGTACAGAGGTTAAGGTACATATCTTGCATGTAAGCAAGCCCAGTTGAATTCCTGGCATAATGTGACCACATATCACTACCCCAAGAAAGGCATATTGAACACTTGGAAGTACCCAAAGGATTGTAAAATTGGTCCCGGCACCTCAAAGCAGAAGCATCCATGTCCTCTAACCCTCTGGTTGAATTAAGTAACCAGAACTAGGAATAATGGAAAACAATTTTATCATCTTAAAATATTAGGTTTGTTTGTTTGTTTCTTTCTTTCTTTTTGTGGGTCATACCTTGCTGTTCCCTGGACTTACTCTTCTTAGCTCTACCTACATTCAGGAATCACTCCTGGCAGAGCTCAGAGATAATAAGGAGTTTGAACACCTGTGTACAAGGAAAGCACCTAACCTGGTTTTAGTACATCTTTAACCCTCACCTCTTGAAAATATTAATAACAATAGGTAGAGAAACACATTTTAGAGATATTCCAAGCAAGCCTTTGCCTAATCACCAGAGAAACATAGTCTCTGTCGCCATCTAGTGGAAATATTCAATCATAGCATTGCAGGTTTTAAATATAAAGTCTTGAACAAAAATGCAGGAAATGCAACATTGACATCACAGGACTCCTTTCCATTCCACCCAGGATGGTCCAGTGTGGCCTTTCCTTGTAGTGGTTTTGCATTTGTGGGCAGGACCAGGGACTTTATAATGAGCTTATTTATGGCACATTCTTATTCTCATCAATGGTTTTATTTTCTGCATTGTAGTAGTGATCAAACGTGTAAGAGATCATATTCACAAAATAGGCAATCATCTGTTATACTTTAAATGCCTATTTAAACTCATTTATTCTGCTCTTGCTATATCATTAAAATATTTCATATTTGTATATTTATATTTATATTTAGTCAGGTTCCTAATAACCATGCTTTCCATTTGGATTCATCATTATAACATATTCTAATCTTTCAGAAATTTATAAGCCTATCTATGTCTTTGTGTTCATGTTCCTGGTTTAAGTTCAAACTATTTTGTTTTGATTACTTTGGATGTGAAATATCTTAAAGTTTATCCTTCATGATTTTTAAGCATGAATTTTTATTAATTCTAGTTTCTAACCTTATAAATCTTAACAAACTAAACATATTGGGAAGAAAAAAATATTAGAAGCCCTCGGGTCTTAAATATTTCTGCCCACTCTAGAGAGAGAAAGCCTTTCTCATTATTTGTTCTGGAAATAAAGTGAAACATAGTTTTGTATAGTCAGCTGTCCAAACCTACTGCTCCTCCTGCCTAAATCACCTATTTGCTGATGTATCAGTTTAGGAAAGTTGTCAGGAAACTTTAGAGAAAATAGCATTATTTGGAGATCAAATTGGTAAGGATTTTGCAGGTACATTACTGATCAGGACCTTTCATACAATTTTTCCAACATTGAAATACACAATAATTGACCTTACTAATAGGACTTGAGTATCTCTTAAGGAATCAGAAAAAGGTCAGGTACCACGTGATAACACCTTTTATTATGCACAAAATTGTGTTTATTAAAATTCACATTTTGAAATTTAAATTCACAATATCTTATGACATGCCTTTATTTGGAAACTTGAAAGAGATAAGGTAGGAGCAGTTCATTAAGTTGGGCTCAGTTCCAGTGTAATTTATATTCTTACAAGGGGAGAAAATGTGTACCCACTAAGAAAAAACAGAAAAATGCAATTAGAAGCATGACCTTGTAAATCCTTCCAAAGAAAACAATGATAGGCAAATGAGGGAGAGAAGGCTCAGGGGAGAAGCCACCACTGGGAATACTTCAATGTTGAACTCTCAAACTCAATCATGTGAGAAAACTGATTTCTGTTGTTTGAGTTATCCTCTTTATTATGGCAGACTATCAAATAATATATTTTCTGAGGTAGTAATCTTGGCTTAGTGCTCTGCTACTCCAGAAAATGTGGCTCCTTGGACTCTTCAACTTGAATAATAACCATATTTATTAGAGGATAAGGTGAAATTTCATTTGAACTGGACTATTCCACTGGGAAGTGTAATCCTATATCAGTCAGAATTATATTTAGTTAACTCTTATTAATCATTAGATTATAATGAACTACTTGTATTTCCCAGAATGCAAATAACATTTTAATAGTCCAGATTAAGATACATATTTGCCCAAAAACTTAACATTAAGTTAACTTTGACTAATTTGACTAAGTTTTATTTTACAGACTTATTTGCCTGCCTTAAATATGTCTTCCAAATTCAATTTTAGTATCAATTATTCCAGGAACTTGTAGACAATTCCTATACCATAACAAATGTTATTACTCACCTTCATGCCTCACATATGATTTTATCTTTTTTTTTTTTTTTTTTTTGGTTTTTTGGGCCACACCCATTTGACGCTCAGGGGTTACTCCTGGCTTATGCGCTCAGAAGTCGCTCCTGGCTTGGGGAAACGATATGGGACGCCGGGGGATCGAACCATGGTCCGTCCTATGCTAGCATTTACAAAGCACACACCTTACCTCTAGCGCCACCTTCCTGGCCCATGATTTTATCTTTATACAATATTTTCATTATTAGAATGAGTAGCTGCTAGAAATTTTACTTTTATCATCTTTTATTCACCGATAATTCACCTAGTAATTAAAAATTAGTTCTAATGCATAACTTTTTCAAATAGGATAGAAGTGGAATTTTTTTCTTTCTAGCTCTTACTAGTTTGCTTGAATTTTTGTGTATATGAGGGCAGAAGATTGGCAATGAGCATATTAGACAGGTTTGATCTAAGCTTTGTAACGTTCAGATCTATTACCCAAGAGCCCCTCAGACCAATATCACCCATATTCAAGTGTTGGTGAGGATAAGGAAAGGTTGAATCATTTAAGCATGTTAGTAAATATGTTAAATTATGCATTTTGGGAATTCTTTCCCAAATAAGAATAGAACAGCAATATGCTCAAGCAATCCGACCTCTGAGTGTATATCAAAAAGAATTGGAAACAAGATCTCAAAGAAATATCTGAACACCCATCTTCAATTAAGTATTATTTTTAGTAGTAAAAGGAAGGAAGCAACTCAAAAGTTTATTAATGAATAAAAGAGGAAACTGTGAATAGTGTTTGGTGGCAAGGTCATGCTTTATATGCATGTGAATATGTAAATATATGTCATATTCATAATATGTAAAATATGTAAATGTTTATGTATGTAAAATATGTAAATATATCCCTATAAAATTATATCTAATGTGTACAATATATAACATATATACAACATATAAAAATATGTAAAGATATATTATATATTGTATATATGTAAAGATGTATATAAATATATATGGCTCTAATTTCAATTGCCTGCATACACGGAGAGAAAGATAAAGAGAGCAAAGAAAGCATAAAATCATAGTAAATACATATTATGTAATACTCTTCAGAATTAAAAGGAAAATAATGTCACATGCTACGTGTTTATTGATATGAACAAATTGACATTGAAAATTTTATTAATATGAGGCTATGTGAAATTAGACAAATACAAAAATACAAATCCCATATGATTAGTCAGAAACCATAAAAATAAAAATAGTAAGGTAGTTGCTAATGTGTGTATGTGTCACGCAGGGATCCTCAAACTTTTTAAACAGGGGACCAGTTCACTGTCCTTCAGACCAGTCGGACTATAGTAAAAACAAAACATATGAACGAATTCTTATGCACACTGCATATATCTCATTTTGCAATGAAGAAACAAAACAGATACAAATACAGTATGTGGCCCGCGGGCCATAGTTTGAGGACCACTGGAAGAATAATTGTATTGTGGGTATAAAATTTAAGCTATAAAATTTCTTTTAATTTTAATGTAATACACAATACTGTACTCAATAAATAATAAAATACCTATATGCCTAACACTAATAAAGAAATTTAATAGTTCTTATGGAAATTTTATGTTATTTTGTTTTGATCTAATTTTCAATAAAATAACTATTTCAATTCTCTTTTATTTAAAGAAAAAAAACTCAAAAGGTAAAATGTGGGAATATGTCCAAGATAAAATAGGATCAAGTCACAAAAAATTCTGAATGAATGTTCCCCTCTTAAAATAAATAATAAAGCAAGAATGTTTAGCATAACCAATTCTGTAAAAACAAATATATTGAGTTTCTTAGAAAATAAAGTAAAAGAATAATAAAAGAAAATTTAATTGGATAGAAGAAAGAAAACTATCTTTATTCACAGATTGTTCATGGAAACTACTAAAACATTCCAAGGGAAATCACAAATAACTATTAAAATTAATAAGGAAATATACCAAGCTGTCAGCATGTATTGCACCACAAAAAGGAACACATTTATATTTATAAAAACAAATGGAAATAAATTTTTAAACACCTTTTGTAGTAGATTAAAAACATAAAATAACAGAGAAAATGTACAAAAGATGTGAAAGACATTTATAATGAAAGCTACAAATCACAGTAGAGACTAAAGAAGTTTAATAAGGCAATAGTTTCACAATACAAATTTTCTGAATTTATCTTAAAATAAACACAACCCTATTAAAACTGCAAGTAGAATTTAGGAAACATTAACAAGAGTATGTTATAGGCTATATGGAAATGAAAGGCCTAAAATACCCATAACAATATTGAAAATAAAAACTTTAAATATCCCACATTTCAGGACCAGAGAGGTAGTTCAAGTGGTTGGGCATTTGCCTTGTACGCACTAACCTAGAACAAACCATGATTCAATCCGTTAGTGTCCCATATGGTCCCCCAAACCAGGAGCGATTTCTGAGTGCATAGCCAGGAGTAACCCCTGTGTGTCACCTGGTGTGGCCCGAAAAGCAAAAAAAAAAAAAAAAATCACACATTTATTATTGTGAAAATACTGTTTTTGATTTGTGGGACTATGGCATGGATAATTTTTTATTGGGGATGGTAATAAGAAATAGTGAATTTGGGATATATTAAAGTGTTTATAGTTTTTGTTTGTTTGTTTTTAGAGAATACACTCAGTGGTGCACAGGGCTTACTCCTGACTCTGCCTTCAGAGATTCCTCTTTGAATTTCAATGCTCAGGAGACCTGCTACGGTAATGGAAATTGGATATAGGCCAGCTACATTCTAGGAAAGTGTACAAGGCAAGTATTATTTTTCTAGGTCCAAGTAATCTGCGGACTTATTGTCAAAATAGTCATTGCCAACTTAGTCTTATACTAGTTCCTTTACACATAGGGAATTTCTTTCTTTTTTATTTTCCAATAAACTTTTCTGTTTAAACATACTCATTTGTACTTTTCTCGGAGAATTAATATGTTCACATGCACATATAATATTATCATTCTTTTATGTGCTGAATTGTCTAAGGCTGAAAAGAAAGTCTATTTTATGACTTACCTTTATTTTTTTCTTCAGAGTTCAGAACTTTTAATTTGTCCCAAAGTAGCTGAAGCAAAAAAAACAAAAAAAAAAAAAAACAAAAAAAAACAACATTCTGCTTTCCTTTACACCCCCCCCAAACACAAAACAAACAACTATTTGTAGGACAAAATGGTTTTGTACATAGGAAGAAACGATATAATTCAAAACTTATAGATAAGGGTTAGCTCTATCACTAATCTTTTTTAAAAGTTTATACAAATATCCAGTCAAAACCAACAGTATTCTCCCTTGAAATGTTATCTATATGATTTCCAAGTAGACCACAGGAGTGTATACTGTCTTGAATTGTTCTAGAAGGCTCTGCCATTGATCAGGTAACAGGATAAAAGTCTCAGAGTCTTTTCAAACGGAAGAAGGAAAACTCGAGGGATATAATAAACCATTCAAATTTTGTCTTCTTCCCTTGTGGTTTGTGATCTCTACCTCCTCTTCTGCCTCCTCAGAAGCCACCTCATTCTCCTAAACCACCTCAAAGGAAACAGTGACTAGGATACAAAGGCCACCTATGCAATGGGAGGAACTATTTACCCAATACCCATCAGATAAGAGGTTAACATTTAAGATAAACAAGGTAATGACAGAACTTAACAACAACAAATCTAACCCAACAAAAATGAGAAATGAACAGTTCATCAAAGAGGAAATACAGATGGTACATAAAAACATGCTCCACATCACTAATCATTAGAGAGATGCAAATCAAAACAATGAGGTACTATCTCATGCCACAGAGATTAACACATATCAAAAAGAAAAAGAACAATCCATGCAGGAGGGGATATGGGAATAAAGGAACTGCTGGTGGGAATGCTGTCTACTTCAGCCTTGATAGGAAAAAATATGTAGATTCCTCAAAAAAAAAAAGAAAACTGGAAATTGAGCTCCCATATGATCCAGCTATACCACTCCTAGGGATATACCCTAGGAATACAAAAACACAATACAAAAATGCTTTCTGTATGCCTATGTTCATTGCAGCTCTATTTACAATAGCCAGAATCTGGAAACAACCCAGATGCCAACAACAGATGAGTGGCTAAATACACTTAAACTGTGGTACATATACACAATGGAATACTATGCAGCCATCAGGAAAAAATGAAGTCATAAAATTTTCCTATGCATGAATTGACATGGCCACTATTATGCTGAGTGAAATAAGTCAGAGGGCAAAAAATAGACACAGAATAGTCTCATCCATCTATGAGACTTAAGAAAAATAAATTATTGTAACAATAAATTAAATTATTGTAATAATTCCCAGAGATAATAGAGATGAAGTTTGGAAAGACTAACCATGATATGAAGCTTACCACAAACATACCACAAACACAGTTAGAGAAATAACTACACCAACAACTAATTATAGTGAGAGAAATAGAATGCCTGTCTCAAATACAGGCAGGGGGGTGGGGGTGGAGAGAAATAGGGGGCCTTGGTGGTGAGAAGGTTGCACTGGTAAAGTGGAGTGTACTTTTTTATGACTGTAAGCCATCTAAAACATGTTTATAACAATGGTGCTTAAATAAATGTATTAATATATTTCAAAAAATAATAAAATAAATAATAAACAATGGAAGAACTGTTTAGAATTTTCATCTTCTATCTGGTGGGTTCTGTGAGAATTATCAGTTCATTAGTGAAGTCCAACTCAAAACAACAAAAGGATGTCATCTTAAACCAGTGATAATGACATATATCAAAAATACTGGAATTAATCTCTGTTGGTAGGAATGTTGTTTTATTCAAACCCTATGGAAAACAGTATGTAAGGTTCTCAGTAAACTCAGAGTTGTGCTGCCATATGGCCCAGAAAAACATTCATTCAAAAGATGTATACCCACCACTATTCATTGCAGCACTCAGTACAATAGTTAAAATATTTGGAATCAAGCTAGCTGCTCAACAACAGATGAGATGGCTCATGAAGATGTGGGATATATATACCACATATATTATATATAACACATATAAAAAGGAATACTACATAGCTGTAAGGAATTATGCAGTCATGCATTTCATTGCAACATGGATGGAACTGGAAAATATTATGTTGAATAAAGTCAAAAGATGAAGAATAAATACTGTATGATTCACTTTTTTCTTTGAATTTATCTAATTTCGATTTTATTTTTTTCTTACCTTCTGAACCCCAGACTCTGGCCGCCATGTTTGATCGCTGGCACCACTTGGAGTCCCTTTACTCTCTGAGTGAGGGAGCACCCGAAAAGCAGGAAAACTGGAACCAGCCGAATGGCGTTTTCGGGAACTTAACAGGCCAAGTATTATCTGATGATTCACTTTTATGCGGTATTTTGATGAATTAATGAGGAATGCAATGGTGTAAAGGGGTGTTGTCGAGTTCACTCTTGGCCCCAGAGTATAGTGAGAAGGAAAGAAATAGAGTGGATGGGGAAAAAAAAGAGATGTGAAATAATGGAAAGCAGGGATCAAGGAGATTCAGGTACTTTGGTGGTGTTAAGGAAGCACAGAAAAAATGACTATACAATCCAAGGAATCAACATCACTGAAATCATGTGACCCAAACTTAAACAGTCAAACTTATAAAGGTGTCTATAAAGATAACAGACTGTGAGGAGAAGGTATTGAAAGGACTCTAGAAATATTAATTGGAATGGTAGGATTAGTGCTGGAAGACTGTATGTCTAAAACTCAATTATGAATAACTGTAAATTGTGGTTCTTTAAACTCAACAAGACCAGGGTGTGTGTTCCCTGGATTCCACCCCCACAAGAATATCTCAAAAGACAATGGGAAGCCTATATTTCATTTATATGTTTAATACCTCTATAATACTACCTCTTAACTTGTTTATCCCCAAATGTAAGGTAGCCTCTGGCATCACTTTTTTCCCTTAATTACTTTTTAAAATTCATTTTATTTGTCTTCATATATATATGAAGCTAAGACAGATGAAGCTAAGAAAGAGTAGAAAACCAAAACAAGACTATATATATATAGTCTTGTTTTGGTTTTCTACTCTTTCTTAGCTTCATCTGTCTTGATTCTACTTGGGACAAAAACCTACAAAAAACATCTTGCCTGGGATAAAAGCTCAGGTCAAAACCAGGGCAAAGAGATGATGGTGTCTGATACTCTCACCCTCAAATGCACCAACAATATAATATAGCACCATTTCTTTCTGCAAAGACATACTAAAAAGGGGGAAATTTTATGTATAAAAAGAAGCTCTTATCTACTCAGGATAAGAACTCATATATTTTACAATAGAGGGGAGCCTCCCAACTTGAACATATGTCATGTGGACCCAAGTTAGACTCCATGTGATTAGACAGCAGCTGTCCACTCCAAACCCTAGATCTCAGACATAGAACCAACACAATACTCTGCAGCAGCTCCAGGAACCAAATTCCCTCTGGGACATTCTTACTACTGCTCTGACACCAACATGAGTAAGCTTTGATATGACTTCCTGACAATGAGGAAATGGGATGTAAGAGCAGGTTATCTTATCTCATCACCTAACAATAAGATGAAATCAGAAGACACATCATCCTTTGATCTGTGCAAAAACCAACTTCGATATCTACAGAAGACTGACTATGACAACCATGACTGGGCAGAACTTATCCTGGGAGCAATAAGAAAGACCTTAGCCTCAGCTTTGGCCCATGATCTGTACAACAATCAAGATCTCTAATCCCAGAGGTCTGACTGAGACAACTGCAACTGAGCAGTTGGAAACATAATAAAAGACTCTATCCTAGACTTCCTCCTAGGATCAGTGCAAAAACCAAGACTGCCTACTACAGAAGACTTATTAAAACAACAGTGATGGAACAGAACTTTTAGAACCTTAAAGAAAGACTCCATCCTAGACTCCACTCTATGACCTGTGCAAATACCAAGATCACTAGTTACAGAGGCCTGATTTTATCATCCATGACTAAGCAGAAAGTTTCCAGACACCACAAAAAGACCTAGGAGAGAGTAAAAGAGCATGATATACAGAGCCTGTAGTTATTCCATGACAGTATGCTTCAAGGGCAGAGAAATCCTGTATCTCTTAGGCCAAGGGAATTTTCTTTCCAATCTCCCCAATATTTACTGTGTCTATGCAAAAAAAAAAAAAGTACGAATTTTTATTTTTGGTGGTTATTGTTTGGTTGTTGTCTTTATTGCTGTGGTGCTTTTTTGGTTTTTCTTGTATGATTGTTTATGTTTTTTGGGTGTTGCTTTTTTCTGTTGTTACTCTTGTTTTCTTGTTTGTCCAGGGTTTTTTTTTTGTATATTTCTGTTATGTTTTTCTTCCATTTTTCCCTCTCTACTCTTAAATTGATATTTATAACTTCTAGATGGATTCCTCCCAATTTTTTGTTCGTTTAATTTTTGTCCCCCCCTCTTTTTTTTCTTCAAACAGAACCACATAATTTGAATCATCTTGTTCTGCCTCATAAATTGAGGGGGAAATAATGTATGGTATCAAGACCAAACAGGCATATGAACATTGAGTAAAACTTAAAAAAGCAATCAGACTTAAAACATAAAATCCAAAACTAACGACAACAGAATTGAAACCCAATCTACAAAAAGTTAGAAACAGAGGGATCACTTCTTCTAGCAGCTCAAGGGGGCAAACAGGGGGATATGGGATGCATGCTGGGAACAGGGATGAAGGGAGGACAACACTGGTGGTTGGAATGCTACTGATTCAATGTCACTATGTACCTAAAATATTACTGTGAAAGATTTGTAATTCACTTTGGTCAAAATAAAAAAAAATTTAAATCTTTAAAATAGAAACAACTTTCCTATATTCAGAGAGTCTGGTTCAGAGATAAATGAAATATTTGACTTACAAAGAGATACAATGTGATTTTGAGGAAAACTAATATAAAAGATATGACTTTGGTTTTCAGAATCTCATCTTTATATAAACTAAACCTTCTCCTCTCCAACACTGTTGAAAATAAGCATACAACAAAAATTAAAGGCTAGGAATTTTGTATCTGTCTGCTGCATGCTTGAATTCTCCTTGTAATTAACTAATTTCTTCAAATATATATTATTTAAGTAAACAGACTACAAACTAACAGTGTTTACAAATAACCTAAAATGTGGGGATCATATCTTTTATAGGTACTGGGTGATATTGTTTCAATGCACATATACAAGTAAGTTGGACATAATAAAATGCTCCAGGCAAATATAACATTTGTAACTTACTTTTTCTCTCTGAGATTTTCTTGCTACCCCAAAGCTGAGGTTCTTATATCTGTGCTGAGTTCCCTGATGGATCTAATAACTTTGTTGGGTAATGTGATTCTGACTTCTATCACCATTCTGGATTATCACCTACACACACCCATGTACTTCTTCCTAAGCAACCTCTCCTTTTTAGACATCTTTTATACCTCTTTTGGCCTCACTCTCATGCTGACAAAATTTATTTCAATGAAAAAACCATCTCATTCTTGGGTTGTGCTACTAAGATGTACTCTTTTCTTGCCATGGCCTCCACTGTGTGTGTGCTCCTTGCCATGATGGCATATGATCACTATGTGGCTATCTGCAATCCCCCAAGATACCCCACCATCATGAACAAGAGGGTCTGTGTGCAGATTGCCACTGGCTCCTGGGTGACAGGCTGCTTCATGTCCTTGGTGGAAACAGTCTCAGACATCATAAAAGGACCTAGAAGAGAGAATAAGACATGTATGGAGTCTGTGGTTATTCCCATGACAGTATACTTCAAGGGTGGAAAAACCTTGTATCTCTTAGGCCAAGGAAACTCCCTTTCTAATCTCCCCAATATTTACTGTGCCTATGCAAAAAAAAAAGCACAAATTAAATTTTTTGTTATTTTTGTTGCTTGTTTTTTATGTTGTTATTTGTTTGTCTTGAGCTTTGTCTTTTTTTTTTATCTCAGGACCATGGTTATTGTTTGGTTGTTGTCTTTATTGCTGTGGTGCTTATTGCTGGTACTTTTCGGGTTGGCTTTTTTGTTTTGTTTTGTTTTTTACTTTTTTGTATTCTTGTTAGGTTTTTCATCCTTTTCTCCTTTCTTCTCTTAAATTGATATTTATAGCCTCTAAAAGGACTCCTTCTATTTTTTGCTTGTTTGGTTTTTGCCCCCCCCCTTTCTTCTTTTTTTCTTTTTTCTTTTTTTCTACTTTCCTTCTAACAGAACCACATAACTTGAATCACCTTGTTCTACCTCACAAATTGGAGGAGAAATAAGGGAGGGTACCAAGACTAAACAGTAGTATGAACATCAAGTAGAAATAAAAAATGATCAGACTTAAACACCAAATCCAAAGCCAACGACAACAGAATTGATGGCCAATCTATAACATGCTAGACACAGAGGGGATCACTTATTCTAGCAGCCTGGAGGGAGTACAGGAGGGGGATATGGGATGCATTCTGGGAACAGGGATCGAGGGAGGACAACATTGGTGGTGGGAATGCCCCTGATTCAATGTCATTATGTACCTAAAATATTACTGTGAAAGATTTTTAATCCACTGTGGTAAAAGTAAAAATAAAAATTTCTCAAAAAAAAGTCATCAATCATTTTGCTTGTGAATTTCTAACTTTAATGATATTGGCTTACGTTGACAAGTCCATGTACAGCTACTAATATTGTTGATCACTATTTTGCTAGTTCCCATGTCAATGCTCTTTAATTTGTTTCTCATATGTATCCATCCTCACCAATATCCTGAGAATCAGCTCAGTGGATGGTCTAAGCAAAGTCTAGTCAACATGTGCTGCTCATTTGGCTGTGGCCATTTTGCTCTTTGGAACAGCTCTCTCCAGGTACATGAAGCCTTCATCTATAGATTCACAGGAAGTAGATAAATTTAAAGCTCTATATATGCTAGAGTTATTCCCATGTTAAGTCTTATAATATATAGTTTATGGAACAGAGAGGTTAAAAGAGCTGTGAAAAAACTGCTAGTGAATCGCTCTCTTGAATCATCTTAATTTCTTTGTTCAAATAATATGAGGACAGTCATAGTTTTCTGGATAATTGAATTTGTCAGAAATTATAAGAAGAGTTGGTATAAATTAAAATTGGAAAATATTCATTTATTATTTTACCTCAATATTAAGACCAATATATTACATATCTTGTAAATAGAGCATGTGATAATGAATACTTTAATCATAATACAATATGTTTTAAAGTATTTGTTGAGTATTCAATATTATATTTGAAATTTTTATTGTTTCACCTTTGACCTGCTGTAATTTTATAAGTGTTCATATTAGCATTAAAAAAATGACTAAATTTAAAAAAAACCTAAATTTAAATTTACGTTTATTTTTCTCTTTTGGGAAGGCCATATCCAGCAATGTCTTAGGGATTATTCCTAGCTCTGTGGTCAGGGATTACTCCTATGCAGTGCAAGGAATTGAACCATAATTGGCCACATACAAGGCAAATGCTTACCTGCTATATATAACTATCTCTATACCAAGTAAAATTTAAAATTACTCATGAACTTTTATTTAATAATTAATGAAACAGCAGGTATTTTCAAGTATGAATGTAATGCAAAATATATTGGTGTATACATATATATAATTTTACATATGTATGCATAGTTACATATATAAAAATTAATAATCAATAAAATAACACCATCAATTTTAACATTCTTCCTCATCTCCAAATGTAAAATGTAAAAAACAATAAATTAGATTTGGTGAATAAAGCATGGATAATTTTGTTAAGAATATAGAGAAGAGGCAGAAAGGCAGGTCTCCTGTTTGTGACATCAGGCTGGGAAAATCTATGCTTGCCCAGTGGTTCCCGACTGTGAGAAACTGTAAGTGTTGACTGTAAGTGTTTTTCCACTGTCCTGTCTCCTAAACCTCTTGGGAGTGGGCCGAAAAGCACCCGACCACTTCGCTTCGCAGATGCGCACTCTTTCTAATCAATGAACACTACCACAACACGCAGAAAAAAATCACACTACAAGTGTGACAATGAGAAAACCTCGCAAGCATACACCATGCACAGAGAATGAAGATGATAGCTTGGATGACCTAAAAAATTCCAACCATCTGATTAAACTCTCAGATAAGGAGTTTAGAATAGCAATATGGAAAATGTTTGTAGAACTCAAAGAAAGCATAGATCGATTTGAACAGAACACAAAGACAGAAATCAGAAAACTCCAAACTGAAATAACAGATCTGAAAAACACTGTAGCTCAACTGAAAAACTCAGTGGATGGCCTCGCCAGCAGGGTAACAGCAGCTGAGGACAGAATCAGCGTGCTGAAAGATGAGATGCAGAAAAACTCAACACAGCAGAAGAAATTGGAAAAGAACCTTAAGACAAACGATCAGGCAATGGACAATGTACTCAAGGAATGGAACAGATAAAAATAGAAGTCTTTGATAAACTCAACAGAAACAACATAAGAATCATTGGAGTCCCAGAGGCCCAGGTAGAAGATCTCCAGGAAGAATCAACTGTCAAAGACATTATCAATGCAATACTCCCAGAGTTAAAGACTACATGCAATCAAATCCTGCCTGCCCAAAGAGTACCAGCTAAAGAGACCCAAAGAAAAACACCCCAAGACACATCCTCGTTACAATGACAAATCCCACAGATATAGATAGAATACTGAAAGCAGCAAGATCTAAAAGGGAACTTACATTCAAAGGAGCATCCCTAAGACAGCAGACATGTCACAGAAACTTTCAAGGCCAGAAGACAGTGGTGGAATATTATGAAGACTGAATGAAATGGATGCTTCACCCAGAAACTGCACCCAGCCCGACTGACGTTCAGGTTTGAAGGAAGGATACATAGCTTCATGGATAAACAACAGTTCAGAAACTTCACAAATAAAAAATCAGCCTTAAAGGAAAAACTGACAGGTCTACTTTAAGACAAGAGAGACCAACAAACACAGCAAACTTATCTACAAAGATGACATTAAATCCTATGACAATCATCTCCCTCAATGTCAATGGACTAAATTCACCAATTAAAAGACACAGAGTGGCAAAATGGGTCAAAAAAAAAAAAAAAGAATCCAAATTTCTGCTGCCTACAAGAAACACAACTGAATAGTCAGAACAAACATAGACTCAAAATCAAAGGCTGGAGGAAAATCATCCAATCAAACAACACCCTTAATAAAGCTGGGGTAGCCATATTAATATCTGATGACACCAACTTTACACTCAGAAAAGTGGTAAGGGACAAAGATGGAAACTATGTACTAATCAAGGGATATGTGCAATAGGAAGAAATCATACTATTAAACATATGTGCACCAATGAGAGGCCAGCAAATTATCTAATAAAATTACTGACAAATCTGAAAGAAGACATCAATAATAACAAAATAATTGTGGGAGACGTCAACAAGGCCCTGTCAACACTTGATAGGTCAACCAGACTGAAACCCAACAAAAACATACTAGCCCTGAAAAGAGTAATGGAAGAAAGAGGACTAGTAGATATACATAGGACACTCCACTCCAAAAAACCTGGATACACATTCTTCTCCAATGTACATGGGTCATTCTCCAGGATAGACCACATGCTATCACATAAAACATACCTCCATAAAATCAAGAGGATAGAAATCGTGCAGGCTAACTTTGCTGACCACAAGGCTCTAAAATTAGATGTGAACTACAAAGGCACACAGAAGAAAAACTTTAACAATTAGAAATTAAACAGCCTGCTACTGAGCAACCAGTGGGTCTGAGATGAAATCAAAGAGGAAATCAAAACTTTCCTGGAAACAAATGATAATGAAGACACAAACTGCCAGAATCTATGGGACACAGCAAAAGTGGTCCTGAGAGGAAAATTTATACCTTTACAAGCACACATCAGAAAGAAAGAAGGGGCATACCTGAATAACTTAATGACGCAGCTCAAAAATTAGAAAATGACCAACAAAAGGAACCAAAAATAGGGAGACAGAATGAAATAACAAAGCTGAAAGCAGAAATCAATGAAGTGGAAAACCAAAAAACAATCTGAAAGATCAAGGAAAGTAGAAGTTGGTTCTTTAAAAAAATAAAGAAGATTGATAGACCATTGGCAAAACTCACAAAGAGAGAGAAACCTGTTAACCCGTGTTAGAAATGAAAAGGGGGAGATCATGACAGATACTGCAGAGATCCAATGGGTAATCAGAGACTACTTTGAGAACCTTTGTGCTACTAAATATGATAACCTAGAAGAAATGGATAAATTCTTGGACACATAACATTCCACACTTTAGTAAGGAGGATATAGCATATCTAAACACCCCCATCACTATTGAGGAAATTGAAACTGTAATCAAATATTTGCCCAAAAAGAAAAGCCCAGGCCCAGATGGATTTACTGATGAATTCTTTCAAACATTTCAAAAGGAAATATTACAAATCCTAGCCAGGATCTTCCATAAAATTGAAAAAATGGGAACACTCCCAAATAGCTTTTATGAAGCAAACATCACCTTGATACCAAAACCAGACAGAGATGCTGCCAAAAAAGAAAATTACAGACCAATATCCCTGATGAATGCAGATGCAAAGATCTTCAACAAAATCCTGTCAAATAGGATCCAATGCATCATCAAGAAGATCATACACTACAACCAAGTAGATTTCATCCCAGGAATGCAAGGATGGTTTAACATCCATAAATCTATCAACATCATACACAACATCAACAAGAAGAAAAATAAAAATCACATAATCATATCAATAGATGCAGAGAATGCATCTTATATGCATTTTATAAGGTCAACACCCATTCTTGATCAAAACTCTCAGCAAGATGGGAATGGAAGAAACCTTTCTTTTTTTTTACATTTTTTTAATTTATTTAAACACCTTAATTACATACATGATTGTGTTTGGGTTTCAGTCATGTAAAGAACACCACCCATCAATCTAGTTAAAGCCATCTACCACAAGCCAATGGCAAATATTATCCTCAATGGAGAAAAACTAAAGGCTTTTCCTCTAAATTCTGGTACAAGACAATGCTGTCCGCTCTCACCATTCCTCTTCAACATAGTACTGGAAGTTCTTGCTATAGCAATCAGGCAAGAAAAAGATATCAAAGGAATCCAGATAGGAAAGGAAGGACTCAAGCTCTCACTGTTTGCAGATGACATGATACTCTACTTAGAAAACCCTAAAGACTCTGCCAAAAAGCTTCTAGAAACAATAGACTCATATAGCAAGGTGGCAGGCTACAAAATTAGCACAGAGAAATCAATGGCCTTGTTATACACCAATAATGATAGGGAAGAGATGGACGTCAAGAAGGTGATCCCTTTCACATTATTGCCACACAAACTCAAATATCTTGGAGTCAACTTGACCAAAGAGGTGAAGGACCTATACAAAGAAAACTATAAAGCCCTGCTCCAAGAAATAAGAGAGGGCACACGGAAAAGGAAACACATACCCTACTCATGGATTGGCAGGATTAGCATCATTAAAATGGCAAAACTCCCCAAAGCATTGTACAGATTTAATGTGATCCCTTTTCAGATACCCATGGCATTCTTCAAACAAGTGTATCAAACACATATGAAGTTCATCTGGAACAATAATCACCCTTGAATAGCTAAAACACTCCTAGGGAAAAGGAAAATGGGAGGCATTACTTTCCCCAATTTTAAACTATACTACAAAGCAATAGTTGTCAAAACAGCATGGTATTGGAATAAAGACAGACCCTCATATCAATGGAATAGGCTTGTTTACTCAGACAATGTTCCCCAGACATACAGTCATCTAATTTTTGACAAGGGAGCAAGAAATCCTAAGTGGAGCAGGGAAAACCTCTTCAACAAGTGGTGCTGGCAGAACTGGTTAGCCACTTGCAAAAAAGCAAACATAGACCCCCAGTTAACATCATGTTGGAAGGTAAAATCCAAATGGATTAAAGACCCTGATATCAGACCTGATACCATAAGGTATATAGAACAACACGTAGGTAAAACACTCCATGACATTGAGACTAAAGGCATCTTCAAGGAGGAAACTGCACTTTCCAAACAAGTGGAAGCAGAGATAAACAGATGGGAATACATAAAGCTGAGAAGCTTCTGCACCTCAAAAGAAATAGTTCCCAGGATACAAGAGCCACCCACCATGTGGGAGAAACTATTCACCCAATACCCACCAGATAAAGGGCTAATATCCAAAATATACAGGGCACTGACAGAACTTTACAAGAAAAATATCTAATCCTATCAAAAAATGGGGAGAAAAAATGAACAGACACTTTGATAAAAAAAAAAAGAAATACAAATGGCCAAAAGGCACATGAAAAAATGCTTCTCATCACTGATCATCAGGGAGATGCAAATCAAAACAATGATGAGATAGCATCTCACACCACATAGATTGGCGCACATCACAAAGAATGAGAACAATCAGTGCTGGCGGGGATGTAGAGAGAAAGGAACTCTTATCCACTGCTAGTGGGAATGCCGTCTATTCTAACCTCTATGGAAAGCGATATGGAGATTCCTCTATAAACTGGAAATTGAGCTCCCATTCGACCCAGCTATTCCACTCCTAGGGATATACCCTAGGAACACAAGAATACAATACAAAAACCCCTTCCTCACACCTATATTTATTGCAGAACTATTCACAATAGCAGGCTCTGGAAACAACCAAGATGCCCTTCAACAGACGAATGGCTAATGAAACTGTGGTACATATACACAATGAAATATTATGCAGCCGTCAGGAGAGATGAAATCATGAAATTTTCCTGTACATGGATGTACATGGAGTCTACCATGCTGAGTGAAGTCAGAGGGAGAGAGAGAGATGCAGAATAGTCTCACTCATCTATGGGTTTTAAGAAAAAATAAGTCATTCTTGCAACAATCCTCAGATACAATGAGATGAGGGCTGGAACTTCCAGCTCACATCATGAAGCTCACCACAAAGAGTGTTGAGTGCAGTTATAGAAATAACTACACAGAGAACTACCATAATCATGTGAATGAATGAGGGAACTGGAAAGCCTGTCTGGAGTACAGGTGGGGGTGGGGTGGGATGGAGATTTGGGACATTGGTGGTGGGAATGTTGCACTGTTTCATGACTGAAACCTAATCATATTACAATCATATTTGTAATCTAGATGTTTAGATAAAGAAAAAAGTTTAAAAAAATAAATATATAAATTTGCACAGAAAAAAATATAGAGAATTATGTTACTGTGAATATAAAAGAATATTATAAGAAGAATTTTCAAAATAATAACTATATAAAATAAAAAGTATAACATTCAGGAAAATTTAAAGTGTCTAGTAATTTAAATCAAAATTATTCTAATATTGGTGATAAATTAAAGGTTTTGAGCAGAAGCTTTTTATACGTAGGCTCTGGGTTCACTCCTAGCCTCCCACATTGACCTCATTAGCACCACAAGATGTGGCTATTATTGTTCTCAAGTTTCATCTGGAATGACTCTGGACCCCCTATGAGCACTTCTAGAGACAAAAATAACCCCAAACCCAAATGCTCTCATATTATATTCAATTGCTTCAATGAATTAGTCAACACACATCCTGTTCTTAAAACATGTGGGATTAACCTTTTAATGCTGAGAAGAAATATCTATTATGAATTATTTCATCAATAAATCTATTACTAGACAAAGATTATGATTCATGTATATACATAAATATATGTGAGTAGTTAATAAATTACACTCCTCTAATATTGCACTTGATGCTATTTTGTTTTTATTTTCACCAGTACCAGGGCTTAGAGATAATTATACTTATATAAATGTATTAATTTTTCTTTGTCAGAAAACTATTCTTATATATAAATGGATGATGGTTTTATTTTATAGATAAACTGAATGTTGTCAGTATATATATATCTATATATATGTATATCTATAAAATAACCCTGTGCATACATGGGGTCTAGTCTGAACATATAACTTTTTTTTGTTTGTTTTTTTTTGGTTTTTGGGTCTATGCTCAGAAATTGCTCCTGGCAGGCTCGGGGGGCCATATGGGATGCCGGGATTTGAACCACAGTCCTTCTGTATGCAAGGCTAACGCCTTACCTCCATGTTATCTCTCCGGCCCCTGAACATATTACTTTTTAATTTTTATTTATTTAACCCCTGAACAGTGCAAACCTTCTGGATTATACTCAGCACAGTAGTTTAGTACAGGGCCCAATAAAGCAGTGCTTTGTGGCCCAATAATGCAAAGCTTACAAAGGACATGGCAGCACCTTGGGGCCTCAGAGATCATACCCAGGAGTGCTCTGGGTCCTATTAGGCTGCATCTGGTTTTGTATGAAGGAGGCTTGAGTTTGATCCCTGACACAACATGGTCCCCCAATCACTGGTAGATGTGCGCCCTCCAAATTAAAAAAAAAAATTCCCTCACTTCCACAAATAAAGAACAATAAAAATTCTCATGATACAGAACTCTTGGTTACATTAAGAGTAATAAAATGTAATAAAATTAAATTAAATTAAAAAGTCATAAGATAAAAAAATAAAAAAATTTAGAACATTGAATTATATTGTGTTCCATAATTATATTGTGTTCTAAGTTCTTTATATCAAGTAACATTATACAAACAATAAAGCCATGAGTTGATGTTGGTAGCACTTTAACCATTCCATTAACCATATTACAATCTCTGCTTTCCAAACAAGAACAGTGAATAAAAGTAAAAAAAGTAGATGGTTTATAAATAAAATAAATTATAGAACAGAAATATTATTTTACTTCTAAAACCAGTCACTTAAACATTGTGTTATTCTATCGCTCACAATTAACCAAATATTGTTGAATTCACTTTCCCCCCTCAGGATCATTATTAACCAGAGTGAGAAAATAAATATTTTAAAAATATTACTGAAAGTAAAAAAAGTGCTAGAAAAATATTAACACTAAGACTCTGGAGTTAAGTTAAACATCTTAACCTTTATATTTGCTTTTCCATCAGAGTACCAGGTCATCTATGATTTATTAAAGTGACATGGCAAGATGTAGGTCCAATCTGAAGGAAAACACAAATCATAATGGACATTTCCATACTCATGCAGACCTTGGTGGTTACTAGTCATAAAATTCATCATATATAATCTCCCATATATTATCTTAATAGAGGTGGTGAAATTCTGAACTATAATGCCAGATGTCATCTTCTATACACTTCTCTCTCCTCAACATCTAGAGGATTAATTTCCTACCCTGTCATGAAATTGGACTTAAGCATAGTTACTATTTGAAAATTATGTAATTTTAAAGGTATAAAATATAGAATATTATTACTCTAAGTAAAAATACATAAGAGATAAAGGCAAAAAATTCATAAAAGCAAAGCCTTCTGATTCTGTTGTTTGGTGGTGTATTTATTTAACTTTAGGTAGCATGTTTATAACATGTTAATTAACATGCTAATTCTCACAACTTTGTTGTACAAAGTATTGTATCTTCATCATCACCTAAATACCCAATAGGTTCACCATTTTATGTCATTTTTAGTCTGTTTCTCTTTTTCCTTCTGTACTCATTGCTAATCTGTTTATAAAGAAGGGTGGTGCCAAGATTCAGTTTGTCCTCTATTTTCTTGTCTTACTTTTCTATATACCACTAATAAGTACAATCATCTGGTATTTATCCTCTCTTTGACTTATGTGAATTAATATGGTACCTTCCACTTCTATCCAAGTTGCAAATGAACTGCAATTTTATTTTCTTAGAACTACTTTGTATTCCACTGTGTATATATACCATCAGTGCTTTATCAATTCAACTGGCATTGAGTCAAATGTCAAAACAACATTTGAGTTGTTTTCATACCCTGGCTATTGTATTTAACACTAATGATAACAGATGTAAATACATCTTTTAAATGAATGTTGTGCTCTTGATATAGATGACAAGGGGTGAATACTGGATCATATGGAAGCACTTTATTAGTTAAGAAATCTCCCTACTGGTTTTTTATATAGATTGAACTAATAAAACAAAAGCTCTCTTTTAAATTTTATTAACTAAAAACAATTTTTTTTGGTTTTTGAGCCACTACTGGTGACACTCAAGGGTTATTCCTGGCTATGGGTTCCAAAATTACTCCTGGCTTTAGGGCACCATATGGGACACAAGGAATAGAACCCAGGGAGTACTGGGTAAGTCGCTTGCAAGGTAAATGCCCTACTGCTGAACTATCACTCTGACCCCAACTAAAAACAATTTGAGTTTTATTTCTTCTTAGGACTAGTACATATTAAATGGCATTAGTTATTATGTGAACTTAAGCATTGTGTAGTCTTATGAAATCATCTGCTCTCAGTACTGCACCTGGTGATATCCCAGATCCTTCAACAATGTAGAAATATATAAACAACTGAAACAAATACTTGTCAAATCAAAAATATTTAAGAAAATAGTAGAAAAACAAACCAACTATAATCAATGAAGATTAATGATAAGTAAATTAATTCATATTTAGCTAAGAGAAAAGGACAAAAACATGAATATATTTACATAAATATATATATAAATAAAAGAGGTAAAATAACATACACAGGGAGAAAAAAGATACCTACCCACTACACTGCATATGATTCCATGAAAGAAGAAAGAAAAAAGGAAGGAAGGAAGGAAGGAAGGAAGGAAGGAAGGAAGGAAGGAAGGAAGGAAGGAAGGAAGGAAGGAAGGAAGGAAGGAAGGAAGGAAGGAAGGAAGGAAGGGAGAAAAGAGGGAGGGAGGAAGGAAGGAGGGAGGAAGGAAGGAAGGAGGAAGAAAGGAAGAAAGGAAGAGAGGAAGGAAGGGAGGAAGGAAGGAAGGGAAGGAGGGAGGAAGGAAGGGAGGGAGGAAGGAGGGAGGAAGGAAGGAGGGAGGAAGGAAGGAAGGAAAGAAGGAAGAACAAAAGAGAAAACAGTGAAAAAAGAAATAAACAGAATGAGAAAGAGAAAGAAATAGAAGAAAGGAAGGAGGAAGAAAGAAAGAAAGAAAGAAAGAAAGAAAGAAAGAAAGAACGAAAGAAAGAAAGAAAGAAAGAAAGAAAGAAAGAAAGAAAGAAGGAGAGAGAGAGAGAGAAAAAGAGAGAGAGAAAGAAAGAAAGAAAGAAAGAAAGAAAGAAAGAAAGAAAGAAAGAAAGAAAGAAAGAAAGAAAGAGAAAGAAAGAAAGAAAGAGAGAGAGAGAGAGAGAGAAAGAAAGAAAGAGAAGGAAGGAAGGAAGGAAGGAAGGAAGGAAGGAAGGAAGGAAGATTAATTTAAAATGGTATCTTACTATATTATTTCTGGCAGAGCTTAGGAAATCATGTGGGATGCCAAAGGTCAAACCTGCGTCACATCATGCAAAAGCAAACATCCTACTCTCTTTGTTATTGCACTGACTCTCATAATGTTATTTTTTGCATCCATTGGCTATTTTTTTTTTATAAGCAAGATGTTTTTCAAAACAGTTGAAAATTTTTCTTGGTTTCAAGGTATCATAAAATCAAATATTGAGTTCTAGCTTTGTGTTACTTTAAAGAATGCGGTAAGTTTAACTTCATTCTGATAGGCAGTTAATGCATATTCTACTTTATAAAAAAATTGCCCCTTTTTGTAGTTGTGTCACACTTCTGGTGACTTTCAGGCTACTTGTTGAAAGTTTGATATTAAGGCTGAGAATGCAGAAATTTATGGGTCCAGTGGTGTGTGGGATGATCCAGGTCTCCAAGCAATGCTCAGGGGCCTCCAGTATTGTACTAAGTGATGCTCTCAGAACTATAACACGAGCACCTCAGCCCCTGTGCTATCTGACTCCCAATAGCTTATTTATTTTTAAATAAAAATCTTTATTTAGCACCATGATTACAAACATGATTGTAATTGGGTTTCAGTCATAAACAGAATACCCCCCTTCACCAGTGCAACATTCCCACCACCAATGCCCCTCAAACCTCTTTCCCATCCCCTGCCTGTATTTGAGACAGGCACTCTACTACAGTTATTTTATTTTCATTTTTTTAATTTTAGTAAGCTGGGCTTTTTAATTTTTTTCTTAAAGGATAAGTGTTAAAGAAAAATACAGTACTGGCTGCTGGTCTCGACCCTCTATGGCTGGACCCCTTCCACCCAGGTATCAACTTAAAAATTGAGTTTGGGAAAGCTAGCAGACCTGCAAAAGTAAATATTTCTCTCCAGGAAATAAAAGTCCTGTTTTGACAACTGAAAATGCCCTTGGAAGCTTCCCCTAAGGGGAGAGAATTCCGGCCAGCAGTTTCTCTCAACCCAGGGAACAGCCAGAGGACATCTCCAAATTATTCGCAAATGGCCTGAATCACCCAGCACCTACAAACCGAATTAGGAGAGGTTAATAAGAAAGACTCAAGATGACAGTTGCCATTCAAGAGCGTTTATTCAGAAAAAAACTGGGTCTTTTATCCCCTAGCAATTAGGGGAGGTTTCACGAAAAGCAGGAAGCATCACTTAGCCAATCACATTTGGCCAGGTACATACAAAATATCCAATGATAACATTTCTTCCTCACAAGGCAAATACGGCTAACTTGTTTTTCTGGGGTACAAGGCAGGAAGTTGGATTGCAACAGTGGGGGAGGAACAGATCATAGGACTTCCTTATCTAAGCAGGACATCTGGTTTCAGTTACAGGAACTAGCTTCAAAAGGCAAATGTTATAAACAACTTTAAGGTCAAAGAGGGAGTGGAGAAACATAGCAATACATTGTAAAGATGTTTTGTTCAGAAGTAGAAGAGGGTTCAAGTCCCCAGGGCAAATAACAAATGGAACATGCATTGAGCAAGTTCCTGTTGCAAGGGCCAAATTTAAACATGCTGCTTTTCCTGTTAGCTCAGGGGCAAAAAACCGCAACTGCCAGCAAAGCAAGAAGATGGCTGGTGGGTGTAAGCTTCTTCACAGAAACGGTGGGTGCTTGGTGCCCACAGACAACATCTGCAATGTCCTCTGTGCAATCCAAAACACCCCAATTTACAAAGAAGCAGGATACCAACCATATGGAAAGCATGAAATTACTAGAAAATGACCAGGAAACAGCCCAGATAATGGGCTTAATATTCAAAGATGTGTCAGCAATTATTACAAAGACAATTAAGGATTTGTTAGATCTAGAGTTAATGTTTGAAGAAATGAAGGAATCTCTTTTGAAAGAAGTGGATGAAATATTAGGAATAAACACAATGTCTGAAGCGAAAAATTCCAAGAAAGCCAGTACAAGAAAAGAATGGCAACAAAGAAAGCATTTTTTCTCGAGGAATCCGGGGCTGGTAGAGAAAATAGTAGACAACTCTACAAGTAAAGCACTTGCTCAGCTGAGTAAGAAATTAGAGAAAGCTGAGCAGCATAGTATTTGCCAAGACAAGGAATCTGTCAAAAACACACCAGAAGATGGCCTGGCCAATGAAAGAATCAAAGAAGCTATCAACGAGAAAGATTGCACCATGCTCAATGAAGTTACAGAAGAAAGCAGAGAGATGAGGGAGGATGGACTGTTCAAAGAAGTAAGAGATGGAAAAAACCTTTATAACTTAATAAATAAAGGAAAAATTTCAAAAGCCTCCAAAGAAGAAAATGAATCGACCGATGAAGGGGCAGTGTTCCGGTTGGCCACTGACTTTTCATCAGCAACACTTGATGTTAGCAAGCAATGGAGGCATGTCTTCAACCTTCTAAGGGAAAATGGTTTTGAGCCAGAGTTTCTCTGCCCAGTTAAATTAGCTTTTAAATGTAATGGTGAAATGAGGACCTTTTCAGATCTGCAAAGCCTCAGCAAATTTGCAAGCCAAAAGCCTTTTATGAGAGAATTGCTGAAAGGACTCCTAGAGAGGAAGAAAACAAAGCACGGAAGAAGAAGATACAGGTTTCGTGAAAAAATGGATCAAACTGTAACAGACTCCAAGTGTCAAGCCGAGGAATCCAACCATGATGGCTCGCATTTTCTATTTATTAAAGAGGTGAAGGCTGCTAAGTCAGGAGAGGACAGAGACATCAGGACCCAGGAGGAGTCTTCTGTCTGGAAGGAAAAAGATGATTCAGAGCTAGAGGATTCAGAATTGGAGCAGGTAGAAGAGGCCTCAGAATTTGAGGAGGAAGGAGATGAGACATCAGTTCTGGGGGCGGAAGAAGAAACCTCAGGGCTAGAGGAGAAAGAGGGGGATGAAGAGGTCTCTGGGTCGGAGTAGGAGGAGGGAGATGTGTGGGTATTTGAGGAAGAGGAGTCGAGTTGTCACGATCACCCTATGGTAGATTTAGAGTCTGGAGTTGAGGTAGGCATGGTGGGCTTGGAGGAGATGGCTGGGTGCAGCAGTCAGAGGAGTGGGGCCCTCTCTTCAACCCCTGCTTTCACCTCTGGTTTTTCATCAGTAGAGATTAGTTCTGATGAGCAGAAGCAGCACTCATGGACCGATGAGAGTATTGCCTCTGGAATCATGAACCTCTTAAAAAACACGGAGGAAGACGAGAGAGACAAACCCTTGCAAACAGCAGAGCTCCAATCCAAAGGCGCTGACGCAATGCAAGAAACAAAAGACCTCGGAAGTGTTATTAGTATTTTCCGAAAGCTACAAGAAGGGATTGGGAATATTAAACATTACCACCCAGAAGTCTTGGAAATAAAGAACTCAATCGATGCTCTGAATAGCAGAATAGACATTTTTGAATTGAGAATGAACAATCTAGAAGATCAGATTGAAGATGGGTCCAGGAACTCTGTGGATCCAATACAAATGGCCAAGCACATCATCAACAAAGAAAGGCTAAGAGATATTGAGGATACGTCCAGAAGCGCCAATATCCATTTGATTGGAATTCCAGAAAATTATAATAAAGAAAATGGAGCGGAGGATATAATCAAGGAAATCATTGAAGAAAACTTCCCGGAACTCAAGAGAGATGCCAGTCTTGAAATTGTTAGTGCCTATCGAGTTCCCAGTAAATTTGATGAAAATAGACTCACCCCCAGACACATCTTAGTGAAGTTTGGAACTCTCATGATAAAGAGAAAATCTTACGGCTTTCCAGAGAAAGAGAAGAAAAAATTTACAGAGGGACAAGAATCCGACTGACAGCCGACTTATCATTGGGCACTCTGGATGCTAGAAGCAAATGGGCCAACATCATACTAGTTCTACAGGAAGAAGGCTTTAAGCCTAGAATTCTATACCCTGACAAACTGGCATTCAATTTTGAAGGTAAAACGAATATATTTTTTGATATTGAAGAGTTCAAAGACTTTATTATTTGTGTTCCCTCTTTAAAAGGGTTACTGGAAAATATACTTTAGCAATCCAGAGTGACCTTAAACACAACACATAAGTTTGTTTCCCTTTCACTCCCATATTAAACAAGGGAAGCTAGAAAAATGCTATACCTCTTTAGGGCAATGAATAAGCTAAAAGCATATGTTCTTAAGAACAAGGGGAAGGGTCATAGATGAAGCAGATGTTGGTCAAGGTTAAGGGTATATTAAAAATTTGTTGGTAGGCATGTAGCTTATGTAGAAATAAGTTTTCTAAACCACTGTGGGATCTATTCATATAACCATAGACTAGAAAATGTTGGGGTTTGGGGAATTGACAGAAACACTTGGGTAATAGCATGATAAGATTAATGGAACAAAAGGCAAAAGGTGAACTCAAAATCTTGGTTGGTTGTCACATGACTTTTCAAACTTTTATTAAATTTTTTGAATTGCTTCAAAGAAAAAAGAAAAGAAAAATACAGTAGTAATGGTATGAGAATGGCAATCGCCATTGTTTGCATAGGCCCAGCAAAATATGGAGAAAAAGGAATATAATTCTTGGCCTAATTACAAGGAAGCCTCACTCACCCCTGAAGTTTTCTGGCATAAGACAGACTCTGGGCTCCAGGTTTACCAGGGTATCCAACCCCAGAGCCATTATTCTCCATGGTCCAGGTGAAACTTTTTCACACATTAGCTGTTGTTGATGTCAGTTTCCTATAGTTAAAGATTCTGGTTTCTGTGCATTTCCTTCATCAAAGTCAGGATGATGTGGAGCATCCTCTAGTTTCACCTCACCATTAGATGCAGAGAGACCTGCCTTGCAAGCAGGTTGTTGCTGTTGTTAAGTCATCTGGGTGTTAAGAGAGCACTCTTTGGAGTAAATCAATGCCAGAGCAATGATAATAATGATCTGCTTCGTGAGGAGCCAAGAACTGAGGGTAAAAATGGATAAATGTGGGGTAATAGGCAGTGGGGGTGAGAGCAAAGGACTGGAAATGAACCTGTAAGGTGATGAGCCAATAGGGGAAGGAAAGTATACAACATAGACTTTCTGTATAGTGTAAACATAGATGAAACCCTATGATATTCTCTTAAACCTTCTATATGGAGACTATCTAATGGACACTGGTGGGAAGGAAAATTGCCAGTGACTTCCCTAACACAGCCCCTCTTGTGCAGGGTGAGGGTTGGGGAAAGCCTAGGGTCCCCTTTAAACTCTCCCTGGCATCCACCACATTGGCACCCTGGGCATGGGCACAGGGATAGTCCTGGAGTCCTGGAGGAAGGCTGTTGGGGGAAGGCTGAAGAGCCCCACAGCCTCCTCTAAGCTTGGCAACTCCACCAATCCCTGCTGATTGGACGTGATATTTGGGGGTTTAGAGGTCACTTGGTGTGGTTCATGGATTACTCCCAGCTCAGTTTTCCCACTGGTGATGCTGGGATTGAACCACGGGCAGTTTTGTGCAATGCAAGTGCCTTCTACCCCTGAGGAATCACTCTGTCCTTCAGACCTTTCTAAAAAAGCTTTAGTTGGAGCTGTTGGTAGACAGATTAAAGTTTTGTTCATCTTTAAAAAATAAAAAAATATATTTTGGTCTGCTAGGAACAGGAATATTCTTGGTTCTCTGCTGCCATGCATACATAAACTTTTAGGGGAACTCAGCCCACCAGATATATCTTCAGATTTTCCTGGTGGGGAGAATTGAAATTACCCCCACGGGGTTCCTCAAAAGGCCCGTGGTGGACGCCTTTTCCCCCTGCGTGGATGGTTGAGGAATTTCCGAAGAGATCCTTGGCATTACATTTTTGGTCATTATTTGGCTTCTCTCCTTTGTAAATATCAGGCAAAATTATGACTCTATCAAATAATTTGGCTCAGAAATTTCAGCACCAAAGATTATTTGAGAATCCCTTTTCTGGATAATAGCCAGCCCTAAAAGCAAAGACAATACTTTTTATCTCTTTTTTGCAGCTGCATTTTCTTGTAATGAAGGGCATAACAAGAATGCAGATCCTGACTATTGACCCTCCTTTAGAAATAGGGAAACTCATTTTTGGTGATTTGGCTTCTCCCTTTACTTAACCTCTAAAACAATAGAATCCAGTCCAGTAAAGATAAAGTTCCTAGATATTTTCTACTCCCTTCTAATCCTAAATTTTCATTTAAAGTAAGCTTGCAAAGAGTTGCCTTGAGGTATTGTTACTGTTGTACTATGCTTTGTGATTATAATTATTCTTTACCTATGGCTGATTTTACCCCTATAAATTCCCCTGCTTAAAAAATTAAACTTGTCGCACACTCATCAGACATGAGTCCCCATACTTCATGTGTGGTCATCATTTTTTCAATATTTTTCCATACGCCGGCCCAGGCAACCCACTCTCCCTGAAGCGGATTCACTGAAATCCCACTGGCGCTGCAAGACAGAAGCTGCTTGTAGCACTCTGCTGCTCTTTTTCAAGTACCTTACTGATTCATAGTTAGTTAACTATATATACTTAACTATATATATATATATATATATATATATATATATATATATATATATAGTTAGTTAGTTAGTTAGTTTTAGTTAGTTAGTTAGTTAAGCACTATGGTTAAAAAATGTTCACGATTGAGTTTCAGTCAAAATATATACCACCCTTCACCAGTGCACACTTCCCACCACCAATATCCTCAGTTTCCCTCCCACCCACTTTTCCCTACATGACTTTAGGGAAAGCATTTTACTTCTTTCTCTCTCACTTTTTCACTCTCTTTTTATACCTTCCTCTCTATCTATCTACCTTTTCTTTGTTGACATTGTAGTTTGCAAAATTGCTAATAAAAGGGTACCATGAATATCACTATATGTTCTTTAAGCACCCAATTCTTGTACAGAGTGATCAGTTCTAGCTATCATTGTCACAGTGGACCATTCACTACCCTAACTGCATTCACTACTCTTTTCAACAAGCTTCCTACAATGAACTGGTCCTCCTGATCTCTATTGTTTCTGGATATTATTACCAGACTATCTTATTTTCTTAGATCCCACAAATGAGTGGGATTATTCTATGTATATCTCTCTCCCTAACTCATTTCACTCAGCATATACATCCTTGTATAAGCAATTTTCATGACTTAATTTTTTCTACTAGCTACATGGTATTACACTGTATAGATTTATCACAGTTTCTTTAGCAACTCACTTATTCTCAGACATGGGTTGTTTAGAAATTCTATTATAAATAGTGCTGTGACCAACATAGTAATGCATAGGGGTTTTCTGTGTGGTGATTTTGGGTTCTTGGGACATATACTTAGAAGTGGTATTGCTGGATAATATGGAAAATCAATTTCCAGTTTTTTAAATATCTGTATTGTTTTCCAAAACAGCTGGACTAGTTAGTATTACTACCAGCAGTGAGAGTCCTTTTCTCGCCTATCCATGCCAGCACTAGTTGTTCTTGTTCTTTGCTATGTGTACCAGTCTCTGTAGTATGAGATGATACCTCATCACTATTTTTATTTGCATCTCCCTTATAATTAGTGATGTGGAGCATTTTTATATGCCTTCTAGCTGTCTGTACATATTATTTGAGTAAATGTATATTCGTTTCTTTTTTCCATTTTTGAATGTGGCTATGATTTTTTCTTGCTAAATTCAGTGCCTTGTATATTTTAGATATTAACCCCTAATCTGATGGGTATTAGGTGAATAGTTTCTCCCATTACATGTATTCTAGTCACTGTTTACTCTGAAATGCAGAATCTTCTCAAATTAATATACTCCCATTTGTTTATCTTTGCTTCCACCTGCTTGAACAGTGGTTTTTTATCCTTGAAGATGACTTTAGCTTCAATTTTATGGAGCATTCTGCCTACATTTTCCTCTATGTACCTTAAGGTTTCAGGTCTCATAAGGTATTTAATCTCTTTAGATTTGACCATTGTGCATGATGTTAATGAGAGATGTGAGTTCACTTTTTTACATGTAGTTGACTAGTTTTCCCAACACCACTTGTTTTAAGAGGCTTTTCTTGCTCTTCTTTGTATTTCTTGCCCCATTATCAAAGATTGATTGTGTCTGTGGGGGAAGTCTCAGAATACTCAAATCTATTCCACTGATTTGAGGGTCGTCTTTATTCAAATATTATGCTTCTTTAATGACTACTGCTTTATAATACAATGCTTTGGGTAGTATTGCCATTTTAATTATGTCAATCTGCCAATCCATAAACAGGGTATATGTCTACATTTCCTGTGTTCTCATTTATTTCTTGAAGCAGTATTTTTTAGTATATTTTGCATAAGTATTTCATCTCCTTTGCTAAATTGACCCTGAAATACTTGCTTTTCTGAGGCACAATTGAGAATGATATTTTTTTTAATGTCTCACTTTCACCATTTATATATATTTGTATATATTCACTTTCACCATATGTATATAAAAAGCTATGAATTTTTGTGTGTTAATTGTATAGCCTGACACTTTACTATATAAATCTATTGTTTCTAGAATCTTTACATTAAAGTCTTTAGGATTTTTCTAGGTATAGTGTCAAATCATCTGCAATCAGTGAGAGCTTGACTTTTTCCTTTCCTGTCTAGATGCCTTTGATATCTTTTTCTTGCCTTCTTGCTATGACAAGTACTTTCAATAACTTGAATAGAAGTGGTGAGAGGGGCCAACTTTGTCTCGTGTCTGATTTTATAGGACAGGCTTTTAATTTTTACCTCATTGAATATAATGTTTGCCATAAACTTGTGGTAAATGGTCTTTACTATATTGAGGAAAATTTCATTCTATTCCCATCTTGTTGAGAGTTTTTATATGAATGAATGTTGGACCTTATCCGTGCTTTCTCTATATTTATTGAGATCACTGTTTTTAATTTTTTTGTACAGATATGGTATATTTTTGTTCGCTACAATTTGACTTTATTCAGAACAAAGATCTTCCAAACTTATTTGTTTACTACATATTTTCACCCAAAATGGAGATTTATTTTTCCCTACTTACCTCTTGCTATTTTATATGTCTAAATACTTCCTGGGCAGGACTTGCTCAAGTTATGAATTTTGATCTTCACTCCCCTGCTTCGGTTATTTCAGCTTTGCATCTCTGGGATGAATCCTACTTGCTCATGGAGTATAACCTTGATGAGCTATTGGATTCTATTCTAGTATCATTTGAGTAACTTTGCATCTCTTTTCACTAGGTGATAAAGACCTGTAGCTTCTTTCTTTCTTTCTTTCTTTCTTTCTTCCTTCCTTCCTTCCTTCCTTCCTTCCTTCCTTTCTTTCTTTCTTTCTTTCTTTCTTTCTTTCTTTCTTTCTTTCTTTCTTTCTTTCTTTCTTCTTTCTTTCTTTCTTTCTTTCTTTCTTTCTTTCTTTCTTCTTTCTTTCTTTCTTTCTTTTTCTTTTTTCTCTTTCTTTTTCTTTCTTCTTTCTTTTTTATTTCTTGCTTTCTTTCTTCTTTCTTTCCTTCCTTTCTTTCTTCTTTCATTTCTTTCTTTCCTTTTTGGTGTGCATGTTTGTCTGTTTGTCTGTCTGCTTTTAGTATCATGTTAGCTTCATACTAACTATTTGGGAGTGTTTCTGTTTCTTCAGTATTCTGGAAGATACCATAAAAGATTGGCAGTAGGTCCTCTTTAAAGGTTTGAAAGAATTCACTAATGAATCCATCTGGGTGTGGGCTTTAGATTTGGAGAAGTCTTTGGGTTAACATTTTATTTTTCTCAGTAGTGATAGATATGTTCAGATATTTCAGATTATTAAATATTCTAGATAAAAACCTAGTTTTTATTTATCTTTTTAATTGGGGGTTCAGTTCATTAATTTATGCTCTAAGTTTTATTAATTACTGCCACCTATTTTTGGTTCATTTTGTTGATCATTTTTCAGTTTTTCAAGTTGTATCATTAAGTTATTTTTTTTATGATGCCTTTTCTTCTTTCCAGTGCTCAGGGTTACTCCTGCTCTATGCTTAGAAATTACTTCTGACTGTCTCGAGACACTATGGGGTTCTGGGGATTGAATTGGCTCTGCTGCATGCAAGGTAAATGTCTTGTTTGCTGTGTTATTGCTCTAGCACTCTATTTTGTTCTTAAAGTGTATTTTCATTGTACTTTTGGTTTGGGTTTATTTTGGTTTATTTTGTTTTGTTTTGTTTTTTGAAAATTGATGGTAGCAAACCCTTTGAAGCACAGGAATAATTCCTAACTCTGCACTCAGAAATTATACCTGGTGGGCTCAGGAGATTATATGAAATGCTA
Source organism: Suncus etruscus (assembly GCF_024139225.1). Lineage (NCBI taxonomy): Eukaryota > Metazoa > Chordata > Mammalia > Eulipotyphla > Soricidae > Suncus > Suncus etruscus. Next base: position 76,573,586 of record NC_064848.1, read on the forward strand.
GGTATCAAACCCTTGTTGGCTGCATGCAAGGCAAATACCCTAACTGCTGCACTATTGCTGTGGATCCCTTTCTTTTTGTGTGTTATTTATTCATTTTGTTATATTCTATAAATGATTTAAAACATGCTAGGTTTGTATCTTTGTAACATTTCACTTAAAATAATACCTTTAAGTCTCATTCATGTTCTCTTATAAATGGCAGAATATCATCTTTGAGCAATATATCTTTGAGTAATATATATTACAGAGTATATGTATGGGTGCTATATGAATATTATGTATTTATATAATTTGATATGAATATACATTTAATATTAATAATTTTTATTAAATGTAGAATATATGAACAGAATATTTCCAGCTTTGGCTTACTCTTAATGATGTTTCTATTGCTGCTATGTATATTGTGGTGAACAGAACTTTTTGGATTAATGCTTTGTATTCTTTATGTAAGTATTCAGATAGACATCAAATAATTGGATCACACGAGGTACCTATTTTAAATATATAGAATATTCTCCATACTGTTTGTCAAATTGGCTTAACCAAATTGAATTCCCATCAATAATATTTAAGTGGTCCTCTCCCTCCTCTTTTGACAATAGTTTTGCCTTTTTGATAATAGCTTCTCAAAGGTGTATAGTGATTTTCTCATTTTAATAATAAAATAACAGGCATAATGAATGCCTTATGTGTCTGTTGTGTAATTGTGTATATTTTAGAAAAAGTATTAAAATAATCTATCAATTTTTAAAATTAACTTTATTACTGAGTTTTATGAATTCTCTCTATATATTTTGGATATCAACTCCTTAATAGATAATGACTCATAGATATCTTCTTCAAAGAAGTAGGATATCTTTCCATTTTGGCTATCTCATCATTTACTGTACAGCTGCCCTAAATTTTAATATATTTTTTATCTATTTTTGTTTGGCATCTTGTTGCTGGAGTGGATTTCCAATGAAATTTTCTTTTATTTTTAATAATATCTTTATTTAAGCACCATGATTAAAAACATGTTTGTATTTGGGTTTCTTTTTTTTTTCCTTTTCATTTTTTTTTAAATTTATTTAAACACCTTAATTACATACATGATTGTGTTTGGGTTTCAGTCATGTAAAGAACACCACCCATCACCAGTGCAACATTCCCATCACCAATGTCCCAAGTCTCCCTTCGCCCCACCCGACCCCCGCCTGTACTCTAGACAGGCTCTCCATTTTCCTCATACATTCTCATTATTAGGACAGTTCAAAATGTAGTTATTTCCCTAACTAAACTCATCACTCTTTGTGGTGAGCTTCCTGAGGTGAGCTGGAACTTCCAGCTCTTTTCTCTTTTGTGTCTGAAAATTATTATTACAAGGGTGTCTTTCATTTTTCTTAAAACCCATAGATGAGTGAGACCATTCTGCGTTTTTCTCTCTCTCTCTGACTTATTTCACTCAGCATAATAGATTCCATATACATCCATGTATAGGAAAATTTCATGACTTCATCTCTCCTGACAGCTGCATAATATTCCATTGTGTATATGTACCACAGTTTCTTTAGCCATTTGTCTGTTGAAGGGCATCTTGGTTGTTTCCAGAGTCTTGCTATGGTAAATAGAGCTGCAATGAATATAGGTGTAAGGAAGGGGTTTTTGTATTGTATTTTTGTGTTCCTAGGGTATATTCCTAGGAGTGGTATAGCTGGATCGTATGGGAGCTCGATTTCCAGTTTTTGGAGGAATCTCCATATCGCTTTCCATAAAGGTTGAACTAGACAGCATTCCCACCAGCAGTGGATAAGAGTTCCTTTCTCTCCACATCCCCGCCAACACTGTTTATTCTCATTCTTTGTGATGTGTGCCATTCTCTGGGGTGTAAGGTGGTATCTCATCATTGTTTTGATTTGCATCTCCCTGATGATTAGTGATGTGGAACATTTTTTCATGTGTCTTTTGGCCATGTGTATTTCTTCTTTGTCAAAGTGTCTGTTCATTTCTTCTCCCCATTTTTTGATGGGGTTAGATGTTTTTTTCTTGTAAAGTTCTGTCAGTGCCTTGTATATTTTGGAGATTAGCCCCTTATCTGATGGGTATTGGGTGAATAGTTTCTCCCACTCAGTGGGTGGCTCTTGTATCCTGGGCACTATTTCCTTTGAGGTGCAGAAGCTTCTCAGCTTAATATATTCCCATCTGTTAATCTCTGCTTTCACTTGCTTGGAGAGTGCAGTTTCCTCCTTGAAGATGCCTGTAATGTCCTGGAGTGTTTTGCCTATGTGCTGTTCTATATATCTTATGGTTTTGGGGCTGATATCGAGGTCTTTAATCCATTTGGATTTTACCTTTGTACATGATGTTAGCTGGGGGTCTAAGTTTAATTTTTTGCAAGTGGCTATCCAATTGTGCCAACACCACTTGTTGAAGAGGCTTTCCCTGCTCCATTTAGGATTTCCTGCTCCTTTATCAAAAATTAGGTGGTTGTATCTCTGGGGAACATTTTCTGAGTATTCAAGCCTATTCCACTGATCTGAGGACCTATCCTTATTCCAATACCATGCTGTTTTGATAACTGTTGCTTTGTAGTACAGTTTAAAGTTGGGGAAAGTAATTCCTCCCATATTCTTTTTCCCAATGATTGCTTTAGCTATTCGAGGGTGTTTATTGTTCCAAATGAATTTCAAAAGTGTCTGATCCACTTCTTTGAAGAATGTCATGGGTATCTTTAGAGGGATGGCATTAAATCTGTATAATGCCTTGGGGAGTATTGCCATTTTGATGATGTTAATCCTGCCAATCCATGAGCAGGGTATGCGTTTCCATTTCCGTGTGTCCTCTCTTATTTCTTGGAGCAGAGTTTTATAGTTTTCTTTGTATAGGTCCTTCACATATTTAGTCAAGTTGATTCCAAGATACTTGAGTTTGTGTGGCACTATTGTGAATGGGGTTGTTTTCTTAATGTCCATTTCATCCTTATTACTATTGGTATATAGAAAGGCCATTGATTTTTGTGTGTTAATTTTGTAGCCTGCCACCTTGCTATATGAGTCTATTGTTTCTAGAAGCTTTTTGATAGAGTCTTTAGGGTTTTCTAAGTAGAGTATCATGTCATCTGCAAACAGTGAGAGCTTGACTTCTTCCTTTCCTATCTGGATTCCCTTGATATCCTTTTCTTGCCTAATCGCTATAGCAAGTACTTCCAGTGCTATGTTGAATAGGAGTGGTGAGAGAGGACAGCCTTGTCTTGTGCCAGAATTTAGAGGGAAGGCTTTCAGTTTTTCTCCATTGAGGATAATATTTGCCACTGGCTTGTGGTAGATGGCCTTCACTATATTGAGAAAGGTTCCCTCCATTCCCATCTTGCTGAGAGTTTTGATCAAGAATGGGTGTTGGACCTTATCAAATGCTTTCTCTGCATCTATTGATATGATCATGTGGTTTTTATTTTTCTTGTTATTGATGTTGTGTATTATGTTGATAGATTTACGGATGTTAAACCAGCCTTGCATTCCTGGGATGAAACCTACTTGATCGTAGTGGATGATCTTCTTAACGAGGCATTGAATCCTATTTGCCAGGATTTTGTTGAGGATCTTTGCATCTGCATTCATCAGTGATATTGGTCTGTAATTTTCTTTTTTGGTAGCGTCTCTGTCTGGTTTAGGTATCAAGGTGATGTTGGCTTCATAAAAGCTATTTGGAAGTGTTTCTGTTTGTTCAATTTCATGAAAGAGTCTTGCCAAGATTGGCAGTAGTTCCTCTTGGAAAGTTTGATAGAATTCATTAGTGAATCCATCTGGACCTGGGCTTTTGTTTTTCGGCAGACATTTGATTACTGTTTTAATTTCATCAATGGTGATGGGGGTGTTTAGATATGCTACATCCTCTTCCTTCAACCGTGGAAGATTATAAGAGTCCAAGAATTTATCCATTTCTTCCAGGTTCTCATTTTTAGTGGCGTAGAGTTTTTCAAAGTAGTTTCTGATTACCCTTTGAATCTCTGTCATATCAGTAGTGATCTCTCCTTTTTCATTCCTGATACGAGTTATCAAGTTTCTCTCTCTCTCTTTCTTTGTTAGGTTTGCCAGTGGTCTATCAATCTTGTTTATTTTTTCAAAGAACCAACTTCTGCTTTCGTTGATCTTTCGGATTGTTTTTTGAGTTTCCACTTCGTTGATTTCTGCTCTCAGCTTTGTTATTTCCTTCTGTCTTCCTATTCTTGGGTCCTTTTGTTGAGCATTTTCTAGTTCTATTAGCTGTGTCATTAAGCTACTCAGGTAAGCTCCTTCTTCCTTCCTGATGTGTGCTTACAAAGCTATAAATTTTCCTCTCAGTACTGCTTTTGCTGTTTCCCATAAGTTCTGAGAGTTTGTGTCTTGATTGTCATTTGTTTCCAGGAACCTTTTGATTTCCTCCTTGATTTCATCTCGGACCCACTGGTTATTGAGCATGAGTCTGTTTAACTTCCAGGTGTTAAAGTGTTTCTTCTGAGTCCCTTTGGAGTTCACAAATAATTTCAGAGCCTTGTGGTCAGCGAAGGTAGTCTGCAAAATTTCTATCCTCTTGATCTTATGGAGGTATGTTTTATGTGCCAGCATGTAGTCTATCCTGGAGAATGTCCCATGTACATTGGAGAAGAATGTGTATCCAGGTTTCTGGGGATGGAGTGTCCTATATATATCCACTAGGCCTCTTTCTTCCATTTCTCTCCTCAGGTCTAGTATATTCTTGTTGGGTTTCAGTCTGGTTGACCTGTCCAGTGTTGACAAAGCCGTGTTAAGGTCCCCCACAATTATTGTGTTGTTGTTGATATTATTTTTCAGATTTGTCAACAGTTGTATTAAATATTTTGCTGGCCCCTCATTTGGTGCATAAATGTTTAGGAGAGTGAATTCTTCCTGCTCTACGTACCCCTTGATTAATATAAAATGTCCGTCTTTGTCCCTTACAACCTTCCTGAGTATAAAGTTTGCATTATCTGATATTAGTATGGCCACTCCAGCTTTTTCATGGGTGTTGTTTGCTTGGATAATTTTTCTCCAGCCTTTTATTTTGAGTCTATGTTTGTTCTGACTATTCAGGTGCGTTTCTTGTAGGCAGCAGAAGGTTGGATTGAGTTTTTTGATCCATTTAGCCACTCTGTGTCTCTTAACTGGTGCATTTAGTCCATTGATGTTGAGAGAAAGAATTGTCCTGGGATTTAACGCCATCTTTATTTCAAAATTTGGTGTGTCTTTTGGGTAGTCTTGTCTTAGATTAGGTCTTTCAGTTTTTCTCTTAAGACTGGTTTTGTGTCTGTGAAGTTTCTGAGCTGTTTTTTGTCTGTGAAACCATGTATTCTTCCATCAAACCGGAAAGTGAGTTTTGCTGGGTATAGTATTCTGGGTGAAGCATTCATTTCATTCAGTCTTGTCACAATATCCCACCACTGCTTTCTGGCATTGAGTGTTTCTGGTGACAGGTCTGCTGTAAATCTCAGGGAAGCTTGCTTGAACGTGATTTCCCCTTTTGATCTTGCTGTTTTCAGAATTCTGTCTCTATCTGTGGGATTTGTCATTGTGACTAGGATGTGTCTTGGGGTGGTTTTTCTGGGGTCTCTTTTGGTTGGTACTCTTTGGGCATACAGGATTTGATCACATATATTCTTTAGCTCTGGAAGTTTCTCTTTAATGATGTTCTTGACCATTGATTCTTCCTGGAAATTTTCTTCCTGGATCTCTGGGACTCCAATGATTCTTAAGTTGTTTCTGTTGATCTTATCATAGACTTCTATTTTCGTCTGTTCCCATTCTTTGACTAATTTTTCCATTGTCTGCTCATTTGCTTTAAGTTTTTTGTCCAATCTCTCCTGCTGTATGGAATTGTTATGTATCTCATCTTCCACAGCACCAAGTCTATTCTCAGCTTCTGATACCCTGTCCCAGAGCTTATCCATTTTGTCATTCACTTCGTTTACTGACTTTTTCAGTCCTGTTAGTTGACATGTTATTTCAGTTTGGAGTTTTGTGATTTCTGCCTTCATATTTTCTTGGTTCTTATTAGTGTTCTGTTCAACTCGATCCATGGTTTCTTGGAGTCTGTTGAGCATCTTCCATATTGCTAGTCTAAAGTCCTTATCTGAGAGGTTGATTAGTTGGTCATTCATTATCTGGTCCTCAGAATTGTCATCTTCATTCTCTATGTCTGATGCTGGCCTGCGTTGTTTCCCCATTGTCACACTTGTATTGTGGGTTTTTCTACGTGTTGTGGTGGTATTCATTGTCTATATGATGTAGGCAGCACACTCCTCTGGCTCCTCCCTTTCTGGATGGGCTGACTAGCCTCTAAGGGAGGGGAGTCCTCCGTGGATGAAGCCTCACACTGGGTCAAATCTTAGGCCCGAGCATGCAACAGAGAAGACAGTCCAGAGAGAAATGTTTGCTTCTGTGATATAGCGCCGTTCTTAGTGTGATTTTTCCTTCTTGTTGCAATGGAGTTCTTTCCTTAGAAAGAGTGCAGGGCCGCGTAGCGAAGCGGAGCGGCCGTGCTCCTCTGGAGCCTCTTTTTGCCCCACTCGCAGGAGTTTCACGCAAGAGGACAGTAGACAGACATAGACAGGTCACACTCACAGTCTTTCACAGTTGAGCCCCACTGGGCCGGTGTACTTTCGCGGATTTTCCCCGCCTGGTGTCACACACAGGGAGCCGGCTTTTGCAAAGCTTAGCCGGTTTTTATGCTCTGAAGTCCCTCCCTGAAAATGGCATCTTGGCGAGCGAGGTTTCTGGAGCCTCTCCTTGCCCCACTCGCAAGAGTTTCACGCAAGAGGACAGTAGACAGACATAGACAGGTCACACTCACAGTCTTTCACAGTTGAGCCCCACTGGGCCGGTGTACTTTCGCGGATTTTCCCCGCCTGGTGTCACACACAGGGAGCCCTTGGGTTTCAATTATAAAAAAAAAAATGCCCCCCTTCATCAGGGCAACATTTCCACCACCACTGCCACTCCCTGCCTATATAGGAGAGAGGCATACTACTCCTCTCACTCGCGACCATTGTCATGATAGTTTAGTATAGTTATTTCTCTAACTGTACTCACCACTCTTTGTGGTAAGTTTCATATTATGGCTGGTTCTTCCAGGCCTCATTTCTATTGTATCTGGGTATTATTATGATAATGTATTTTATTCTTCTCAAATACCATAATGAGTGAGACTATTCTGCATCTATCTCTCTCTTAGTTATTTCACTCATGATAATAGTTTCTATGTCCATCGATTTTTAGCAAAATTTCATGACTTCATTTTTCCTTATGGCTGTATAGTATTTCATTTGTAATGTACCATAGTTCCTTTAGCCACTCAACTGTTTTTGGCATCTGGATTGTTTCCAGATTCTGGCTATTGTAAATAACACTGCAATGAATAAAGGTGTGCAGGAGGCATTTTTTTGTGGTGTATTTTTGTGTTCTAGGATATATCCCTAGGAGTGGTATAGCTAGGATCATATGGGAGTTCAATTTCCAGGGTTTTGAGGAATCTCTATATTGTATTCCATAAAGGCTGGACTAAAAAAACACATGAAAAAAATGTTTCATATCACTAATCATCAGGGAGATGCAAATCAAAACAACAATGTGTCTCAGACCACAGAGACAGGCACACATCACAAAGAACAAGAACAATCAGTACTGGAGAGGATGTGGGGAAAAAGGAACACTCATTCTCTGATGGGGGGAATTTTGTCCATTGAAATTTCTAAAGTTGATATCAAGAATTATATTGCCTATGTTTTCTTGATGCAATTAATGGTTTTAGGTCTTATACTCAAGTATTTAATTTATTTTAAATAAAAAATTTATACATGGCATTAAAAAGCAGAACAATTTCATATGTGCTTTTTTATTTTTCCCCAGCACCATTAATTGAAGCATGTTCCTACTCTATACATTCTTGTGGATCCTTTGTTGTAAATCAGTTTCTATGTAACTTTACAAATAGATTTACACAAATTACAGTTGTATATAAATAGACTTATGTATAATAAATCTATATGTAAATTCATTCCTGAGCCCTTTGTACATTTGGTTTTATGCCAACGTTGCACTCTGATTGCTATTTTGAATTTTAGTTTGAAGTCAGGAACATGATGCCTCCATTTTAATTCTTTTTATTCATCAAATTTGCTTTTCTAGCTCCAAACAAATTCTATGATTTTTCCCCATTACTATAAACAATGTCATAAAGTTTGTAATAGAGTTTGCATTAAATTTATGTATTTTTATTTAATATGTCATTTTGATGATGTTACAACCAAGCTATGAACCTGATATTTGTCTTTCCATTTCTTCGTGTCTTCTACCTATTTCAATGTTTCAGTAATGCCTTTAGTTTACAGGTCTTTAACTTTCTCGATTATATTTATTCATAGCATTTTAAGATTTTGTTCTTTGATTTTCTTTTAAGTGTAACAGTTTTCCTAATTTCTCTTTCTGCTAATTTATTGCTTGTATATAGAAATGCAACAGATTATTTATGTATATTGATTTTTTATCATGACACTTTACTATTTTATTTCTAATAAATTTGGGGGGCATGGGGCCATACCCAATAATTCTCAGGGCTTACTCCTGTCTCTGCACTCAGGCATCATTCCGAGAGGGGTTATGGAGATCTCACAGGGTATTTAGGATGAAACCAAGTCAGTCACATGCGAGAGAAATGCCCTATCTTCTGTACTAGCTCTCCAGCCATATTTCTAATAAGTTTTTTTCAGTCTTCCATATTTTATATATAGTATTGCATAATTTGGAAACAGTGATTGTTCTTCCTTTCTGATTTGGATATTCTATGTCCTTTTCTTGTCTAATTATTCTGAGATTTTCACAACAATGTTGAATAACAGTGATGAGAAAAGCATTTCTTTTGTTTTGCATATTCTTAGAGAAAAGACTTTCAGTTTTTCAACACTAAAAATAATATTAACTGTGGGCTTTTTATTTTGTATGACTATGTTTAGAAATTTTTCATCTATGTCCATTTTTAAGTGTTTTTAATAATAAATTAATGCTGATTTTTCTAAAAACTATTTTTTCTATAGAAATTTTCATATGGTTTTTGTTTTTCCATTTGCTATTATGGTACACCAAGTTAATTGGTTTTTATATGTTGAACTATTATGCCTCCCTAAAATTAATCATGTTATAGGATTCATTAGATGTATTGTTGAATTTTATTAGTTATTAGTTTATTATTATCACTAGGGAATTTTTAATCATTATCTTTAGAAATTGATGTTTAACTTTGTGCTTTTTTTGCTGTCCTTATCTGATTTGTAATCAAGATAATTTTGGCCTTATAAAATGTGATTAGAATTTTTCCTTTTCTAATTTTGTGGTAGGGCATAAGAAAAATTGCTATTAATTCTTTGTTAAAATTTTGGTAAAATTTCTCATTCAATTTACTTATCTATGATTAATTTGTCTAGATTTTACCTTTTTTTTTACAATTTTGTCTATAAATGTTTGTCCTAAGAATTTGTTCATATATTCCAGATAATTCCATTTCTGTTATATAAAGGTTAGAAATACTCTTTAATGACCTTTTGTAGTTCCATCATATTTTTATAAATTATTGGACTCTGGTTATATGTGGTACAGACATATATTTTCCATTGTGATATTAAACTAATAAGAATCAATGTAAAATATAAAACTGAATAGAATAAACACACATACACACCCATGGGACAATGGTGAAAACTTACCATAAAGCCACTAAAAGTATTGAATAATGTAAGTTTCATGGTTTTAATACTTAATACACATAAGATGCCATCATTGGGAAAAGCATAATACTCTTTTACAACATTAGTCACTTTAATGAGTCACTTTCTACAAAGAAATAATAAACAAATAATACATAAATAATGTTTTACACATTTGGTACTCTGGACCCTTCCAGGAGTGATGCAGAGTACAGAGCCAGGAACATTTAAGTCCTATGAGACCCTGGGTGTGGCCCAGAAAAGAGACTTATCAAGTAGCATTAGTGTTCCATGTTGCTAACTGTATTTTGATTACAAAAAAAAAAAGCCTTTTGGAATGATTTTAGAAATGACAGTGACCTTTGGGGGCAATAAAAAATAATATCTTTACCTTTATCTCAAAATATTTTTCTAAATACTCTTATAAAGGGGGAACAAAGTCTATAGCAATTGTGGTATGACTCTATTAGAATATTTATAGTAAAGACTTAAAAATCTTTTATTAATCTTGCAAATTTTCCACAAATATTTTATTTCAAAATAAAAAATATTCACATATATATATATGTTATTTGTTTTAAATTTTGGAGAAATAATATAATTATAAATAGAGATGAAATAGCTGGAAATTATTTGGGATAAATGATTAGTAGGTAAGATTTCATTACTAGGGGCCGGGCGGTGGCGCTAGAGGTAAGGTGCCTGCCTTGCCTGCGCTAGCCTTGGACGGACCACGGTTCGATCTCCCGGCGTCCCATATGGTCCCCCAAGCCAGGAGCAACTTCTGAGAGCATAGCCAGAAGTAACCCCTGAGCGTCAATGGGTGTGGCCCAAAAACCAAAAAAAAAAAAAAAAAGATTTCATTACTAAATTTTTGTTATTTAAAATTTTCCAAAAATTAAAAATTATTATGTGCACACACATAATATACATATTATATACAGAGAAAAACTACAAATGTTTGTAGAAAATATTGTGTCATGATAACCAATTACATGGTTTGGGGGAATATAACATAGCAAGAGAAAAATTGCATCACATACTCTAGTAATTTAATCTTCTTGAACATACTCTATAATACTTAAAAATTATATATTATAACTTTCAAGACAGAAACATCAAGTATAAATAGTACATCCATACAATTAACATTAAACATAATTAATTTTATAAGTTAAAATCGGAAATATAAATAATTTAAATGTTAATGACAGTCATGTGTGTAACAACATTGATTATTTTAATTCTATATGCTTTCCCATAATTTAAAATCCTTGAAGGAAGGAAGTGGGTTCGCTTGTGATGGAAGTGGGGTTAAAATTATGTGCATAAGAAACCATTTTTAATAGTATTGTAAATAAGGGTGAAAGAAGCACTTGTTTTGCATGTAGATAGACTGTGCTCAATACCTGGCACCTCATTATTAATCTCTGGCACTCTCCTGAGCTTCACCAGGAGTTATCCCTAAATGCAGGGCTAAGCACTTCTGGCTGTGACCTTCCCAAAAATAGGAAACAAAATTCAAAACAAGACAATATTGGAAAAATATAGAATCTAAATAAATTAATTTAATTCATTATTTATAACAAATCAATGTGTTAATCATTTGGTGATTTTTCAATTTTCTGAAAAGACATGATTAGTTTTACAACTAAATTTTCTGAACATTTATCAATATATTCATAACTTGCCTGAACTAGTAATAAGTCATTTAGAATTTGGTGGTCTTCTTAGAGAGGCACAACAGATGATGCTCAGGAATTACTTATCACTCTACACTGAGGTATTATTCCTGGAGGTGCTCGAGGGATTATATGGGATATCAGAGATCAAACCCATGGCTGAATGTAAGACAAGTACAAGTACCCTACACAGTATACTATTGCACTGTATCCAAGATATCAATATTTTATGTACTAATAGAAAATATTTTATTTGGCATTGCTCAGGTTCTACTCCCAATTCAGTGCTTGGGCCTCTCACTCCTAGCATTCTTTTTGGGATCATGCAGTGCTGAGTCAAATCAAGACTTCTTGCATGCAAAAGTATGCATTTAACCCATCGAATGGTCTCTTTGGTTCAAAAGAAAGATTTTCAATAGATTTCTATAAATGAAACATTCAATATGATATAAAAGTGCATATAAAACAAGTATCTATTTCATTAGAAAAAAAACAATTAAGGTTTGGATGTAGTCACCTGCCTTGTATAAAGATGTGTAATACAGGGCAAAGTTTGAAAATAAATAAGTCTTAATCAGCTTTCTCCTAGTAAGGGTCAGCAGAAGCCGAAAATCTTAATGCACAGGGTTTGGGGCACAGCAATCAAAGCAATCAAAAGTAGAACCAAAATGGGACCAGAGCGATAGCACAGCTGGACTGCGTTAGCCTTGCACGCAGCCGATCCAAGACAGACCTAGTTCAAACCTACATCCCAGTTGGTCCCTGCTAGCCAGGAGGGATTTCTGAGCTAATAGCCAGGAGTAATTCCGGAGCGTCACCAGGTGTGGCCTCAAAACAAAACAAAACAAACAAACATAGAACCAAAATGACCACCAGCTCAAGGTTTGTTGCAACATAACTAGTGTCACAACATTCCACTCTACATAAACAGAGATGGGCAGCAAGATTTTACTTACTAGTTCATTAGGTCAAAATCAGGATCTACTAAGAACACAGCTTTCAGTTTAGAAAAGATATTATACCATAAAGTCTAAAACAATTAGGAGAGGGCCCGGAGAGATAGCACAGCGGTGTTTGCCTTGCAAGCAGCCGATGCAGGACCAAAGGTGGTTGGTTCGAATCCCGGTGTCCCATATGGTCCCCCGTGCCTGCCAGGAGCTATTTCTGAGCAGACAGCCAGGAGAAACCCCTGAGCACTGCCGGGTGTGGCCCAAAAGCCAAAAAAAAAAAAAAAAAAAACAATTAGGAGAAAAATAAATAGGAAAACTAACTGCCACAATGGCCTGTGATGTGAATAAATGGGATTCTGTGCTCAGCAGGAAAAAAAACATCTACAGAAAAAAAAAAAAAAGAAATCACAATGTTACTGAAGTGTTTTACTCACTGGAGTATTGAATATTTTTTCTTTTTCTTAATGAACTAATCTTTTCCTTGTTAAAAACCTGAAAAATATCAGAGACAAATTTAAAAGTCTGGTGTTACTAACCCAGTGATATTTGGCCTCCTCTTCTAGGTTATTCTACTGCTAGAATATAGTCTAAAAAGAAAAACTTTATGTAGCCAAAGTCAATTATTACTCAAATTTCAAGACTTGCTTGCGCATATTTGAACAGTCTTCCTTTTCTTCCACAGGGGTAGTAGTGAAATGTTTCACCACTCACTGTACTTCTTAAGATGAAAGTGTCACTTAGTTCAATTTTCCCCTTATTTGTTATTTTCTTCATATAGATCTGAGAGTAGAGTAGGCAATTAGGAGTCCTGCTAAGTGTTAAAAGGAAGAATTAAGGGGCCAACACCTAATCATAATCTTTATTTTTTTGGTTTTTGGGCCACACCCAGTGACGCTCAGGGGTTACTCCTGGCTATGCGCTCAAAAATGATGCCTGGCTTGGAGGACTATATGAGATGCTAGGGGATTGAACCAACGCAGTCCTTCTCTAGAGTAGGCAAGATAGAAACCATATGACTTGCACCACCCCTCATGATCATTTTGTTTTTAAAAAAAGAGATACTAGATATTATCTTTATTCTTTATCTGTAGTCTTCATTTAAATACTAAACTCTACATCAGTAGGTAAAGTCAAGGTTAACTACCTCTTTAAAATAAATAACCATAAACTTAGCACTGTGCTGAATGCTTTGTGTCATTTACTGAATCTTTATAACACCAAAAGCAGTTGTGTCCTCTTTTTCACCAATACGGAGACTATAATTTAAAAAAGAAAAAAGTTCTCCAAGATCAATTTAAGTAGATAAGTTATGATGGAGCAGAATCATTACTTTTTTCTCTCTATTCCAAACCCTCATTTTGATGTGAGTGAGCTTCTCTGACATTGTATTAAAGCACTACATACCATAAAGACTCACTTCAAATATTCCTTGGGATAAAATTAAAAAATGAATTTAGTTTTCTTCTAAGATATGGAGCTGAATCATTAAAATATATTAATAATTATATATATGCTATATATAGCATGCTATAATTAAAATATATATACCATATATATATTTTAATTATAGCATGCAACTCTTCTCAGTAAATGGCAATTAAGCTGAATTAATATAATAAAAGATTAAAAATATATATAATTTTACTTTCCCCCCAAAATATCCTCCATAATCCACCCATGATGCCACTTCTATTCTTGACATCACTAAGATTCACCTTACCCTTAGGTCTTAACAGATTTCTGAGCCAACAAATATTTCACAGCAGCTTTTACATCCTTATTTCTTAAGCTATAAATTATAGGATTTAGCATGGGGGTTAGTACCCCATAAAAGACAGAAATGAGTCCTTCCCTAGCTTGCAAACTGTCTTTTCCGAATCGGTCTTGAGACTTGGGTTTGACATACATGAAAAGTATGGTCCCATAAAATATTATTACTACAGTCAGATGTGCTGAGCAGGTTGAAAAGGCCTTGCGTCTCCCAGTGGCTGAGTTCATTCTCAAAATAGTATAGAGGATAAACATATAGGAGAAAAAGATGACTGCCAGTGGAAGAACTAGAAATATCATATTTGATATCACCATGATGATAACATTGATGGATATGTCAGCACAAGCAAGATTGAGGACTGCTAATATTTCACATATAAAATGATTAATAATATTCTTCCCACAGAATGGCAATTGCATGGCAAGAGTTGTTTGCACAACTGAATTGAGTCCACCAGATAGCCATGACACAGAGGCCATCAGTACATAAATCAGTTTGTTCATAATGATGGGGTATCTCAGAGGATTACAGATGGCAACATAGCGGTCAAAAGCCATCATGCCAAGGAGAAAACATTCTGTTGACCCCATTGCAAATCCAAGGAACATTTGTATTGCACATGCAGAGAAGGAGATATTTCTTTTCTTTGAGATTAAGCTCAGTAAGGTTGAGGGAACAGAAGAAGATGTATAGCAGATATCCAGAAAGGAAAGGTTGCCCAGGAAAAAATACATGGGAGTGTGGAGGCGGGAATCGAAGACACTTACTATGATCAGAACACCGTTGCCAATTAGAATCACTAGGTACATAATTAAAATTACAACAAAGAAAATTATTTCCATTTTTGGGTAACCAGAGAGTCCCAGAAGAATAAATTCTTTCACGATCGTCTTGTTTATTCTATCCATATTCCAGTTCTCAGGGTACAAAAGGATTTGTATACTAAGAAAAATTCACTGCCAAGCAATAAAAATTGTAATAAAGTATAACAAATGTAATAAATACCTTGAATATAATACTCTCCAGTGAAACAGTATGCTTTATTTTAAGTTTTGTAGTCTGCTTCTATAATCTGTTATCTTCAACCATGTTTGTGCCTGGAATACAATGATATAATGATCCTTACCAGTATCATAAACAAGTCCAGAAAACAACTTTGAAAGCAATTTAAGATGTATAATTTAAAAGTACTAGAGTTTCATATACAGAGAAAAAAATGATTTCTTGATTTAGGAAGGCCCAGCGGTAGCAAGATAAAAAGACATCTCAAAGAAAAAAAAGTACCAGAATTTTTATTTGATATTTAACAGAAATTTAAAATATGGGGCAGGAGTGATAGTACAGTGGTGAGGCAGTTGTCTTGCATGCTGCCAACCCAAGACAGACCTGGGTTTGATCCCCGGCATTTCATATGGTCCCCAAGCCTGTCAGGAAGTGATTTCTGAGAGCAGAGCCAAAAGTAACCCCTGAATACTGCTGGGTATGCCTAATCCCCCCAAATTTAAAACATTTAAAAACAAGCTTTATTTTTATACACAGTTTGCTGAGTGGCATTATGAATGCTTTTCCCTTTAGTTACATTTTATATTAAAGAAATTTGTTCATATTAAACTGAATCATTTATTACGTAATTTAGTGTCTTTTTAAAATAAGATGATTATTTCACAGACAAAAATCACTCTTATTATATTGTCATTACCTATTAGAAGACCAGTTCTGCAGATCTTTCTGAAAAGCAAGTGGCTCTTTTTATTGCTTTTATTTTGTGGTTTTAGAAATAATCATGAGAATTTAAGTAAACTTGAGGACATAATATAATGCTTACATGAAGTTGTATGTATATGTGATAGTTATCCTTTATTCTAAATTTGATTTACCTGATGAATATTGGGTGAATAATTTCTTTATTCTGCAGGTAGATTTGTATCCTAGTCACCATTTCCTTTGAGATAAGAAGTTAATATCTAAGATATGCAAGAAATTGATAGAATTCAGCAAGGAAAAACATTTAGTCCCATCTAAAAATGCAGAGAAAAAATGAACATATTTTCCTCAAAGAAGAAATACAGATGGCCAAAAGGCACAAGAAAAAATGCTCTACATCACTAATTATCAGGGTGATGCAAATCAAAACAACAATAAGATACCTTCTCACACCACAAGACTGGCTCACATCACAAAAAAACAAAACCAGTGACTGCATGGATACGGGATAAAGGGCCACTCTCTCACTTCTAGTGGAAATGTAGACTGGGTCAGCCTTTTTGGAAAACAATCACGACTCAAACTGGAAATTGAGCTTCCATTTGATCCAGCAATACCACTTCCAGGGATATACAGTGGGAACCCAAAAAACACCATGCAGAAAAGGTCACAGAAATATGTAAAATTGCCAGATCTGGAAACAACTCAAGTACCCAAGAACCCTGGAGTCACCAAAGAAACTGTGGTACATCTACACAATGGAATACTTACTATGCAGCCATTAGTAAAAATAAAGTCATGATATTTAAAAATACATGGGTGGATATGGAGATTCTTATGCTAAGTAAAATGAGTCAGAGGAAGAGGGATAGACACAGAATAATCTTAATCATTTGTGAGAATCTAAGAAAAATAAAAGATAGTGTGGTAATAAGATATAGAGACAATAGAGTTGAGGGTCAGGAAGCTTGCAACAAAGAGCCAGGATTGCAGTTAGGGTAAAGAATGGTCCATTATGACAATGATAGTTGGAACTGATCATTCTATACAAAAAGGGGGTGATGAAAGGGAATAAAATGATATACATAATACCTCTTTATTAACTATAGTGTTAAAGAGAAATTAAAAAGGAGAGAGAGAAGGAGAGAGAGAGAAGTAGAATGTCTGCCAGGAGGAAGGCAGAGGTAGGATAGTAGGGACACTGGGGACATTGGTGGAGGGAAATGTTCACTGGTGAAGGGTGGTGTACATTGTTTAACTGAAACTCAACCAACAATTTAGTAACAAGGTAGTTAAAGTAATTATTATTGAAATAATTTTATATCTTTATTATTTTAATATATAAACAATTTGGCTAGCTATAAAATCATGAAACTCTTAACAACCAAAGAAGTTTAGACCTTTATCTAATGACCTTTATCATTTAAAGTTATTATAGAATATTTGTCCACCAAATATTCAGAATTTTTGCTCTTCCAGATATAATGAATAATCAATGATTTTAGTCTTTAATTTAAAAGATTAAATATATGTTAAAATGGAGACTATCCTTTAGTAGGCCCTGGAGTTGTATCTTGCATTTCTAATATGTTCCCAGCATAAGCCAAACCATCTTGTCTGCACTAACATCCTAAGTAGCAAAGTTTTAGTTTAGCTGCTGTGAATAGACTGGCTAGTGGGTTAGTGGAACTAATGGAGGGAGGTATTAGATAAGAAGACATGAGGGATCTTAGGATCCCATGGGCAAAACCAAAGAAGAGTAACACAGGTTTTTCAAGGAAACATTGACATGTTCTAAGTCCATCTCTCCTGGGGTCCATATTTGGAGAGCAATTTGGTTTTCCTTGCAGAGGAATGCAATGGTCATTGTGTTTTATGTCACTTAAAATCATTTCTGATACCTAATCCAAAAGTACCCCTCAATTCAAACTCACCTGTTCTGTTTTTGTTCTGTTCTGTTGTTCTGCTTTTTGTTCTTCTGCTTTTGTTCGCCCAGACTTTATATGGCTACTTTGATTTAGTTAATGAGAGATTTGGAAGGAAAGTTTTATGTCTTGTTTTCTTCTTCATACCTAAAACCTAATGTTGTAAGTGCATCCAACAAGCTAATAAAGATTTACTTTGGAGACTCAAGCAATTTCCCTGTGTGTCACTGGAAAAGTCACTTTCAAGAAACTTTCAGTATTTCTAATATTTTGATTTGCAGCTGATTTGGGTAACTTTCAATTAGTATGATCAACATATTTTATGTAAAGAATGCATTGGTTTATAAAAAGAAAATGCATAAAATTACTTAAAATGCACTTGAATGATTATATTTGAAATTAGCATAAAGAATATTAGTGAGGATGTGGACGTGTGGAGAGATTGTGCACCAGGTAAGGCATTTTGCTTTACACAGAACTGATTCCAATTATATCCCTAGCACTACATAAACTCCCTCAAACCCCACTAGGATAGATCCCTGCACAGAGCTAGGAGCCAAGATATTATAGACCCCCAAGCAAGTAAGCCACAAAAATAATGCTTAAGACTGGAAACAATGTTCTAGATTTTAAGTTAGAAAATTTTCTTCCAAATTTTCCTTTCTTCCAGTCTGTTTTCTCATTTGTGAAATAGTAGCATTAAGAACTAACTTTCATTTCCATATTTGTTTAGAGAAAATCTCAGTATTTGGAAATAGTTTTTTTTTTATGAAAAGGCATTATACAAGTAAAAATCATAACAAGTGTTAGTCCTCTTTGGTGATAATAAATTAATAACTGTACTATCTCAGGTAGTTGGCATATAATTTCATATTTGATAGTACCTTGAATATAAATGAAAACTAAAAGTTTCACAGTTTTCAAACTTACGCCTTTCTAACTTCTAGAAGAACAAGTAAATTTCTTCTCAGAATTGGTGCCAGAATTCTGAATTAAGGTCAGGTTCAAAATACACTGTCAGATGTCATGGATGTGGAAGAGTAAATATTTGTTATGCAACTGTTATAATTGTTCCCCAATTCTCAAAGCAATTTAAAGCTAGAATGCGAGATCTATGAAATGGAAAAACTTCTAGAGCATTAAAGAGTCCCCCATATATCCAATTAAAATTGTTATTTTGGATAAATTGTGACAGAGTTAAAGCTAAAATATAAGATGAAACTATAGTTACTATATGTTGAAATTTTGAAAATAATGGCAAGGTTCCATAAGCATTATGAAATATGAGATTTTTTAAAATACAAAATATATTTATCAGATGTATTAATATTAATTATATTACCTTTCATATGTTAATTTATATTAATTCAAAATAAGAAATCACTTATTAAAAAAGTACCAGAGTAAAATACTCAAATTGAAAATGGTCCAGATACTATGGATGTAAAGATAAAACAAAGATTTAATGTAAGTGATCACAGTAATTTTTAAATGTCATATAATTTTCTCTTTATATTGAGGTATTAAAGTTTTTTAATATATTAAGATCATTATTTTATAGTTTCAAAGAATGCTTTCATAAATTTATAAATAAATTTATTTTATATAGGATGCATCAATAGTTTTTTAGAAGGAAAGACAGATAAACAGTAATACAAAGAAATTTTTAAGAATAAGTGAAATTATATATTCAATATATAAAAGTTGGATTTGATGAGACCGGTGACAACATAGTTGTTTTTAATGAGACATGCAAAAAATACTTTGGAATATTATAATCTTTGAAAAGGAAATATTGCCATTTGAGATCATGGCAAGGATATTATGTAAATAAATATCTCATAACATTGCCCTAGTTATAGATGATTTAACTGAGTAGATGTGATAAAATATTACAACAGCACACAGCACTTTTATAGATTTATGAAAGACTTTCTCACTCATCAAACAGGTGACAAAAATGATATCAGATAAAATTTAACTGATCATAGATAAGGGCTAGAATAATAAATGCCAAAATTATTTGAGGAGATACATGTTATATCACTGGAATATAAAGGATGTCTAAATAGAGTAATATGCTATGGGATATTATATGAACTTAAAAAGTTAACTCTATGTCTATCATAAAATTCCTTGTTAATTCAAAAAAATGAAAAAAATTTGAGGACCTCTAACTTATCTATCTGAGGAAGTAACCCTTGTGGACCTGAAGTGAGAAAATCTTAAAAACAATGCAATAATATGAATTAAAAAAAACGCTGTCTCATTATGGGATATGTACCTAAAACTCATTCTTTTGATTAAGAAAAGTCTGATTTAAAGCAATTAAAAACTACTGATT
Organism: Suncus etruscus; assembly: GCF_024139225.1. NCBI lineage: Eukaryota > Metazoa > Chordata > Mammalia > Eulipotyphla > Soricidae > Suncus > Suncus etruscus. The sequence goes on from NC_064848.1 coordinate 76,593,692, forward strand.
TAAAAAATCCAGACAAAGCTAGAAACTGAACCACTTCAGTGGATCAAACATTTCTGAAATTCATTTGAAACAATGAATGCCCATGAATAACTAAAAAAAACCCTTAGGAAAAAGTAGATGGGTGACATCACTTTCCCCAACTTTAAATTTTACTATAAAACAATAGTTATCCAAGTGCCAGCTCTAATATGTTATCATGACAACGAGGAAATTGGGAACAACTTGACCTAAGAGCAGGTTATCCTACCACACCAGTTAATGATAAGACAAAATCAGAAGACTTGTCACCCTTTAGTCTGTCCTAAAGCCAAGATCGCCATTTACAGATGACTGGCTGATAGAACCATGACTGGACTGTATGCATCCTGGGACCAAAAAAAAAAAAAAAAAAAAAAAAAAAGCCCTAGTCTAGGGTTTGATCTACGACCTGCACAACAACCATGATCTCTAGTTCCAGAGGTCTGTCTGAGACAATTGCAACGGAACGGGTCCTCTGGAAACGAAAGAGGCTATCCCAGGCTCTATCCTAGGATCAGCGCAAAGACCAAGACCACCAACCACAGAAGACGGATTAAAATGACACTGAGGGAACAGAACTTCTAGAATCACAAAGAAAGACTTCATCATAAGTTCCACTCCTTGACCTGTGCAGATACCGAGATCTCTAGATACAGAGGTCTGATTTTATCAACCAGGACAGAGCAGAAGTCCTCCATACACCGCAAAAGCACCAAGAGGAGAGTAAATGAACCTGAAAGGAGTCTACAGTTAATCCCATGACAATATACATCAAGGGTGGAGAAACCCTGTATCTGTTAGACCAAGGGAATTCCTTTTCGAATGACCTCAATATTTACTGTTTCGGTGCAGGAGGGGGGAAAAAGGCAAAAAAGCACAAAACATTTTTATTTTACTTTTTTATATTTATTTATCTAGTTATTGTCTAATTCTTTGTTTAGTTGTGGTTATTGAAGTTGTTGTCTCCATTTATTTTTTTTTTCTTTTCTCTTCTTCTGTTATGTGCTCTGCCATGTTTTTTTATCTCAAGACCATGGCTTTTATGTGGTGCTTATCTTTATTGTTGGAGTGCTCACTGGATATTTTATTTGACACTTCTTTTTTGTACTGTTGTGGTGTTTCACCTTCTTTTTCCCCTTCGTCTCTCAAATCGAGGATGAGAGCCTCTAGAAGGACTCCGCCCATTTTCGCTGTATTTGATTTTTACCCCAGTTTATTACTTTTCACTTCTTCAAACAAAACCACATAACTTGAACTATCTAGTCCCACCTCCCAATTAGAGGGGAAACTAAGGGAGGTACCAAGACCAAACAGGTGTAAGATCACTAAGTAGTAAGCTAGACACAGAGGGAACCACCCATTCTAGCAGCCCGGGGGGGGGGGGGGGTTTGAGGGAGGAGGATATGGGAGGCAGGATGGGAACAGAGGTGGAGAGAGGACAATTCAGTGGTGGGAAATCTCCTGATTTTATGTTAATATGTACCTATAATATTATTGTCAACGATATGTAAGCCACTATGATTAAAATAAAAATTATATTAAAAAACAATAGCTATTAAAACAGCATAATATTGGAACACAGACCAGACCCTCAGATCAAATAAACTTGGAATCGAATTGAGTATTCAAAGAATAACTCTCAGACATATAGTAAATTAAAATTTTGATAAACAAAATGGAACAAAGAAAAGCCTCTTTTAACAAGTAGTGTTGGGACAACTGGTCAGCCACATGAAAAAAAAAATAAACTTAGACCTCTATCTAACATCATGCAAAAAGATCAAATACAAATGGATTAAAACTTTGATATCAGGAACAAAAACATAAGGTATTTAGAGGAAAATGTAGGCAAAGCGCTCCATGACCTTGAGTCATTGGGGGTCCAGTGGTAAAGACCAACGCATAGCCTGCTGGCCCGTGGTAGACCTGAGACCTATGCCTGGGCCTTGGCCTAAGATAAAGCACTGTCAAGATGCTATCTCTCTCTCTCTTTGTCTCTCTCTCTGTCTCTCTCTCTTTTTCTCTGTTTCTCTCTGTCTCTCTGTTTCTCTTCTCTTCACCCCTACCTGGGCAGACTTTAGTAGGTGTGCAGAAATAAATGGCAATGATGTTACTACCCCACTCTCTGAACACTCTTTCTCCTGACCATTCGTGTAGTGGTCCAGATGACTATGGTGTTCTACATGTAACTCAACAGATAAGAGATGCTAGACATGTAGATAAAGTGATAAAATGAAGCTATTGAAGGTATGTGTCCAGAGTAGTCTAAAGAAAGAAGGTAGATTATGATGAAAAGTTTTATACTTTCAAAGGATTTGTAATTAAAATAGTTAATCAATAGAAAATAATATACCTAACTTCTTTTTTTAATAATATAATTTTTATTTTGATCATAGTGGTTTACATGTTGTTGACAATAATATTTTAGTTAAATATTTACATAACATCAGGGGGGATTCCCATCACCAAATTGTCCTCTGTTTTTGTCCTATCTCCCGTATCCTCTTCCCTCACTCCCAGGGCTGTTAGAATATGTGGTCCCCTATGTACCTATCCTACTACATAGTAGTCTTGCATCTGATTGGTCTAGGTGCCTCCCTAATTTCCCCTTCTTTTTAAGATCTTCTTTTCCAGAGAGGAAAATTTATTAAATGTGTTATTTGTTGATATTTATTAACATGAACATTGTTTATATCAAAGGTATATTGAAGTGTTTTACTAATAAAATATTTTACTTTCATATAATATATTATAAATAATATATAATTATATTATCAAATAATATACAAATAGTAATTATATATTTATTACATATATTATATAATATGTATATAATATTTTATTTTCATGTAAGCCCAACTATAAAATTCTGATTCTGATTTTTCACTCTGCAATGTAGAACAAAATTAAAATGTATTCAACTCTTAACTTTTATTTTCTGAAAAAAATTGAAAGCAATGCTAACAGAAGAGAGAGAACAGGAAGTTAAATTTATATATGTGTATATGTTTGTCTTCTGCCATAACAACACTCTAATTTTGAAGGGACCATGCCACAACAGCAAGTTTTAGAGATCAGATCTCTTAGGTCACATTTGAGTCAACAACAGGTTAGAATTAAGAAACTAGTGACAAACACTAAATAATATGAATAGTTAATCTATGACAAAGGAGTTGGGTGCATAAAGTGAGCAACGAAAGCCTTTTTAACAAGTACTAATGCAAAATATGGAAAATCACTTAAAAATAAAAAGAAATTGGATCAGATTCTCATACTGTCCACAATTGTTCAATTAAAATGTATCAATATCCTCAAGATTAGGTCAGAATCCATAAATTACAGTGAGAAAACATGAGCAGAACACTTGAGGGTCTGATTTTCGAGGTGTTTTTAGTTATTTGATTCTATTGGCCAAAAAGCTATTATATATAAGCAAACAATAAAATATTTGGTAACCACAAGAAAAATAAAATCATGCAGTTTGTCAACAGTGAGATATTTCTCACCACAAAGACTGGCACACATCATAAGAACAGCAAAAACAAAAGGAAAAAAACAGTGCTGGCACAGATGCTGGGAGAAAGGGACTCTCATTCACTGCTAGTGGGAGTGTTGACTGGTCCAGTCTTTTTTGGATAACTATATGGATATTCAACAATAAACTAGAAATAGAGCTTCCATATGATCCTTCAATATCACTGCCATATACTTTAGGAACCTAAAAATACCATGCAGAAAAGCCCTCTGTATTCCTATTTCAATCACTGCACTATTTATAACAGCTAAAAGCTAGAAGCACCCCAAGTTCCCAAAAACAGATGAGTGGCTAAAGAAACTGTGGTGCATTTACACAAAGGAAGAATATGTTGTTGTTAGAAAAAATGAAGTAAAAAATTTTACTTATACATGGATGAATATAGAGAGTATTGTGCTGAGTAAAATGAGTCAGAAGGAGAGGGTTTGACACAAAATAATCTCACTTAGTTGAAAGATCTAAAACAAAAAAATATAGTATGCTACTATATTCAGAGATAATAGAGTTAGGATTTCCATGGTCAAAAGCTTGTGAAAAAAAAAGCAAGGAGTGTATTTATGTTAGAGAAAGGACCACTGTGACAATAATAGTTGAAACAGATCACTCTGACTAAAACAGAGTGCAGAGGGGATAAAGTTATATGTATGGTATTCCTTTATTAACAATAATGTAAACCACAGTGTCTAAAAGGAGAAAGAAGTAAAATTTCTACCCGTGGCAGACAGAGGAAGGGAAGGAAGGACACCTTGGACACGGGTGGCAGGAAATGTGCATTGGTGAAGGATGGTATATATTATATTACTGAAACTCAATCATGAATAATTTTGTGGCCACGGTGCTTAACTTAATAAATTATTTAAAATAGAAAATTATGTCGTTTGTGTCAACTTGGAAAAACTAGAGGGTATTATGTTGAGCAAAATAAATCATATATAAAAGGACATATGTCATATGACCTTACTCAACTTTCATATTTGAGAAATCAGTAGTATGGACAATACTAATTGATACTAAGTAAGCCCAGGGGACTAGTATAAATTACAGTTTTGGAGGGTGAAGACCATGAAGAATACCATGGACTGGAAGTTACACAGGTGCATTGGTGGAGGGTCTTGGTCACTTTGGTAATGGTAAAGTGAGATATATATTATATATAAGCACCAACACTATAACTGTCAATAAACAAAGACTGGGTCAAAGATGAAGATTGGACTAGAGTTGACATAAGGCTAGTGGTGGAAGGTCATAGACATCTAGTGGTGCTAGTAAGCAGTAATTTTGTAGATCAATACAATATACTTGGCTTGAAGCCATAGCACAGTGGGTAGGGCATTTGCCTTGCACATAGCTGACCTGGGTTTGATCCTCGATATCCCATAGAATCCTCTGAGTCTGCCAAGAGCAATTTCTGAGCACAGAGCCAGAAATAACTCATGAGTGCTAATGAGTATGGCCCAATACAACAAAAACAACAACAAAATACCATACACTAAAGTACTGTCAAAATCTTATTACCTACACTGTGAATTAAAACTTTAAAAACCTGTGTTAACCCAAAGGTAGTGAATTGCAAAGAATAAGTTCTCTGAGAAGGAGATCTGGTTTATAAGGAAACTTTAGAAAATATTTATAAGAGGAATACTGGGGAGGAAAATAAAGAAAGCTAGCTAAGATGTTGGTGATATCTTAGGTACTCTAATCAATTTATTAAAAGTGGAATTATACTGAGGCCTGTATATTGATTTTTATATTTATTTCTGTATTATAATTAGGATAATGATGGTTTGCACATAATAGCCTATTAATTGTCAGGTAGTTGTGGTATTCAATTTTTGTGCTTTTGAGTCATTATTTACCAAACTGTGAGTATTTTCTATAATATTTTCACATAGTACATTGGAAAAGTTAATTTTAGATAATGACCAGGAATGAGGTTCCAATGAATTTTATTGTGAGATCTACATTAGGACAAATGAGAAGCTAAATTTATAGCAAACTATAGTTCTGAATAAATGTATCTGAGCAAGTTGGTGAAGGGAATAAAAAAATATAATCTCATTCATGATTTATCCAAAGAAAGCTATTCTGTGCTATGTCCAACAATATGCCTGTTTCTCACACATATATTTTATAAATAGGAAATAATTATTTAAATGTTTTTTTTGTTCAGTAGATTTTTTACAGCAGCTTTTACATCCTTATTCCTCAAACTATAGATTATGGGATTTAGCATGGGTGTTACTACACCATAAAAAAGAGAAATAAGCTTGTCAGTAGTCTGCCATTTATCTCCTCCATGTTCTTGAGACTTGGGTTTGGCATACATGAAGAATATTGTGCCATAAAATATGATTACTACAGTCAGATGTGCTGAGCAGGTTGAAAAGGCCTTGCGTCTCCCGGAAGCTGAGTTCATTCTCAAAATGGTGTAGAGGATAAACATATAGGAGAAAAAGATGACTGCCAGTGGAAGAACCAGAAATACCATGTTTGATATCACCATGGTGATAACATTGATGGATATGTCAGCACAAGCAAGATTGAGGACTGCTAATATTTCACATGTAAAATGATTGATAATATTCTTTCCACAGAATGGCAATTGCATGGCAAGAGATGTTTGCACAACTGAATTGACTCCACCAGAGAGCCATGACACAGAGGCCATCAGTACATAAATCAGCTTGCTCATAATGATGGGGTATCTCAGAGGATTACAGATGGCAACATAGCGGTCAAAAGCCATTACACCCAGGAGCAAACACTCTGTTGACCCCATTGCAAACCCAAGGAACATCTGTATTGCGCATGCAGAGAAGGAAATGTTTCTCTTCTTTGATATTAGACTCACTAAGGTGGAGGGAACAGAAGAGGATGTATAGCAGATATCCAGAAAGGAAAGGTTGCCCAGGAAGAAATACATGGGAGTGTGAAGGCGGGAATCAAAGATACTTGCTATGATCAGAACACCGTTTCCAATTAGAATCACTAGATACATAACTAGAATCAAAACAAAATAAATAATCTCCATCATTGGATATCCTGAAAGTCCCAAAAGAATAAATTCCAGCACAAAAGTCTGATTTATCTTATCCATATCCTTTGCTTTCAGATTCTCGAAGGAAGATCCAACACAAAATATTTTCACTGCCAAGAAAAAAATGTAAAATATTAACTGAATAGATCATTTTAAGAATGCATTGGATTATGCGTTTGCTTGAATTCCTGGCATGCAGTTTTCTTCAGTGTTGTATATAAACAGTACACAATGAATATGGGGAGACAGTAGTATTGATGCCCATTAGTAATATATGTAGATCTATTACTATGAACAGACAGGCATAAAAAAATATTCTTGATGTTGGGAACATGTTTTTGGAATTATTGGGGTTCTAAAACTTCTAATTACTATTTATAAACCTGAATTTATCATTTTCTCTAGAATTTAATCAGTGAAGATGAGAAAGTCTCTTCAATATGAACTGAAATTTTTATTTGATAATTAATAAAAATTGAAAAGTTTTCACAAGCAATTTTCATCTTGGATGCATATTTTTATGCCAGATAATGGATATAATACTGAATTATCTATTTTACAGATATCTAATAATAAATGAAGGCATGAACTGAGAATTTAACATCTCTTTAAATATAGTCGTTAATCTCATATTCAGCCTATTAGTATCTTCTGTGATTTTTTTATGACAACAGTATTGAATATATCAGCTCTGTGTGAATGTTGCAGTCTTTGAAGAATAGAGCATAGTTTTTCACCTTTTTTTCATAGCTTCAGTGTATCTTGATAATTTAGTCACTTAATTCACCTAAGAAAACATATAGAGAAGTTTAAATATTAAATATATGTGATATGTACCATTAACTTTACAACTATAATAATTACATGTTTTTATTCAATACTTACAGGCATAAATAATATAACTTCCAAAATTAACTAGGAAATAAAAAATAAATTGGAGCTTGAGGTTTAGATTAAGTCTAATGCACCACTTAACTAATTTTCAAATACATGAGAATCATCTGGGTATATTTCATCTGGGTATATTCATAACTTTTAGACATATTTCAGCATTCAGGAAGTCTTCTGAGATTTATATTTTTCCTAAATGTTCAGGTGGCATGATTTTGAAAGGCCTTGAGTAGCAAGGTTTTGATCTATACTGACTTGAGAACTTATCAGAAGTTTTCAATTTAAAGTTTTTTTGTATCTTATATGGATTGGTATACCAACCTGAAAAATAATGACAACAAGCTTTTCTGTATTTTATCTGAAGCTTTTTTATTCATATCAAGTTTTAAAATACACTTAAAAAACTAAAATATGTTTCTTGAGGCAAGTCAATTTATATCAGACTATTATAGTAGTTTCATTCTATTTTATTTTATTTTTAGATTTGGGGTCACACCAGGTAGCGCTCAGGGGTTAATCAGAAATCACTCCTGGCAGGCACAGGACATTATATGGGATGCTGGGATTCAAGCCACCATCTCTTCTGAATAGGCTGCATGCAAGACAAATGCCCTACCAGTGTGCTGTCCTCGGGCCTCTGTTACAGTGGTTTTAGATTATTAGCAAAGGTGTAATTCCTTTGTAAGAATAAAAGTAAGAATAAATATATTAAGTACTTGTAATCATAAATACCCCAGTTCATTTAGGTATAGGAAAAGGCACAGAGAGCAGGCACATAAAAACTATGACAGGGACTGGAACAATAATTTTTTTGTTCACTGGAACAATGGGTAGGACATTTGTCATGCATTGGTGGACAGATTGGAATTCTGGCATCTGATGTGACCCCTTCAGCTGAGCTCAGATTCAGGACTAAGCCCTGAGCATGGCCAGGAATGATGCCCCCGGCAAAAAAAAAAAAAAAAGCCTCTAAAATGAAGCATGAAATGGAGCTTCTTTTAATGTAGTAGTGTGCCCACCATAATGAGTGCACAGACCATACATAAGCTGAAAACTTTTACTTTGTTTCTTTGGCATCCCCTAAATTAACATCATACAACATGGTTTATGTGACATAGGACTTCAGATATTTTTGGTGAAAGGAGAAACAACTGATTACTGCCTCAATAATACTCATGTTTTTCAGAATCATTATCAGATTAGATGCTGGGTAATATGAACAGAAGAAATATACAAATCCCATATTTTTACATAGGTACCTGTATGACTTGTAACAGGATACAAATACAGCATAGATTTTTTTGGCATAGATTTGTTGTACATATCTAATACTTCTATATAAACAATAAGCAAGACAGTTAAAAAGTCATATAAAAACTGAGGTCACAAAGACAAGTAGACTATATTCATTTAAAAATATATAGAAAAGAATGGCCAAAATTCACACTTGTTCATACTACATTTATTACAAGTCAAAATTCTCACCAAATGAGGCTTAGAAATTGGTAAGAGAATTTATTGGATAAGGATGAGCTCTGATTATACAATTACTCATGAAAATAAATGAAGTCAGCAAGGTATGAACTTATGGATTCATAGCATTCTAGGTCAGGTCCTTGGGACCTAGACCTGAGAAATTTGGTTTTTCCTTTTCCAGACAATTTTAATAGTGGTGCATCAAGGATTAATTACAGTTTATATCTGACAGGAATCCTTTTACTAATTCAAATCCACCTTAAGTCAGGCTTATTTTGCTAAAGCTATTGTACTATTTCTCCCAGAAATTTAAATCAATTGCCTTATAATATTATAAATATGAGATATAAGGATCACAACATAATTTATTTGTTCTTTATATCAACACCAAACAATTGCCTACACATAATAGATGATTTCTGACTATTTCTTGAAATTGACTTTCTAACTCAGGCAATATTACTTTCCAAATTTTATGGATTGATGACAAAGAAATTGAAATATGTCAAATTATTTTATGTACATATATTAACTTTTTAAAAATATCTTTCATTTAGCAACATAAGCTTGATCTTATATTAAAATTTTATATTATTTACATAAATATATAGGATGACCTCATATGCTTCAAAATACATTAAATGTGTTAAACGTGACAGAAAGTCTCAAGACTAAGATATTGTTATAAGGTTATTTGCTTATAATTTACATCTTCAAATTTGTAAAATAGTTATAAAGTAAATATATTACATTTATGTGTATAAGAAAACAATGATTCTTCATGGGGAGATTTCTTTAGTATTGTAACATACTATACTAATACTAACAATATTCATATTTTGGTGATAATAAACTAGTATTTGTATTGCACTGTACACATTATAAATTCAATTGAATAGTTGATTTAATTACAGATTGAGGGGATACAATTACCTGCTATTCAAGACTTACCTTTATACTAATAACTAGAAGAACCTAGAAGAATCAGTTACTTCCTTCTTGTATTTATGTCAGCAGCCTGAATTAAAGCCAGGTTCAAAAATGTTAGATTCCACAAATGTGAAAGAGTAAATATTTGGTAAGCAACAGTTGTTGTAATTGTTCCCCAATACCCAAAGCAATTTAAAGTTGGAATGAGACGTATGGAATGGAGAAACTTCTTGATGCATTAGGGACAATTTCTCACAGACCTAATTAAGATGGTGCTGGGAATAAACTCTGGCTGAGCTAAAGTACAAAAAATTAAATGGCATTCCTACCCAAGTAACTTCTGAAGAGCAAATATTCAAAACAAAATTACATGTGAGTGCTTTTTAGTTTGTATATACTTCTTAAAGTTAATTCAAAGTAGGAAATTTGTGGTGACATTACAAGAGGACAACGAAGGTTGATTCTGACTTTATTCCTCCTCAGACAAAAAAAAAAAACAATTACCCAAGAGCAAGATCTCACTGAAAGAACTATAGAAGATAAAGACTACTTGACAGTCTCTACAGACCAAACTGAGAAAGCAAAGAGACCATATTGTTTCTTCCTTAGACAAGGATGGTATCATATGGAAAATCCTTCCATGAACCTCTGACCTCTCTATGAGGAAAGGAAAAATAGAAGTGGTATCCAGAATCATTAGCATTGTGACTTTTTCTGTGAAATTGACCTCACACACTAAGAGGAACTAGTGACAACTATTGATATCTAGGCTTTTGGTCTCTGTTCCTCATTCCTATGACATTACTCACTGGGATGGGATAAGTGAGAATGGAGTTTGGTCAGACTCAGCTGGTCTGCTCCCTATATTGTACATAGCTGTGGCATTCTAGATAAATGTTCCCCATTCCTTTGTTCTGAAGAAATAATCTTGAGGATGCTGGTAGAGCCTATTAACTTAAGACCACATGAAACTTTAAAAATAAAACTTCACAGCCAAATAAACTATGTCCAAAATAAAGACATCCTAGGAATGTGAGAAAATACTCACAAGCAAAGCACAAATTTCCAAAGGATATAAAGCATTTACCAAACTAATTATAAACCAAAGTTGGCATGACTCTTCAAAAACTAAAGGAGAGTTTAATATCTCTTCAAAAACGACAAAAGAATAATAAACAGACATAAAATGTTCACCATCACTGATTTTCAGGGAAATACAAATGCCAAAAATAATGAGCTATCATCTCACTTGTGTGAGAATGGTATACATAAAAATGAATGGAAATGTCCAGCATAATGGGATGTACTGAATTTAAAAACCCTAATTCACTGTCAATTGGTTGGTTTTCTGTTCCATCCATTATGAAAAATGGTGTGATGATTTCTAAGTAAATAAGAATAGATGTTCTTATAATTTAGACAACTCTCTCCTGGACATAAATACTGAAAACATGGAAGCATTGATCTACAGGCATATTACCATGCCTAGGTCCCTCACAACATTATCCACAATATCAAGGTCTGGAAACACTGATGTTCATAACAGCAGGTGACTAGAAATTAAAATATGACATGTTTATTTAAAATACTAGGATGCTATATGAAAATGTAAGTGTGGGGCCCAAGAGGTGGCACAAGCTGTAAGGCATCTGCCTTGCCCGCACTAGCCTAGGATCCCTAGGTGCTCCATATGGTCCCCCAAGCCAGGAGCGATTTCTGAACGCCTAACCAGGAGTAACTCCTGAGTGTCACCGGGTGTGGTCCCAAAACAAAGAAAAACAAAACAAAAAGAAAATGTAAGAGCTCAGCTTCCTGTAACCTGAAGAATTCGAGTGAAGTATGTCAAGTGATTTAGAAGAAAAAGATAAAAAATCAGATGATTTCACTTATGTGGAAGATAAGGAAACAAATCTAGAGGTTTTTCCCATAGAAAACCCCACAAAGGAAATTATATAGGAAACATAAAACAGAGCTGGTGGGATATTAATACTCTGTTGATGGGATGGTGGGGTGGCTTTGCAAGTATTTAACAAGATGGAAACTTTAAATGACATAAGTCAATAAAATAAAAAGTAAAACTAGATGTGTAACTGCAATATAAACCATAAAACAGAACAATTACTAGAGTTGAATATATAATGGCTGAAATTAAATTTCAAGAGTAGATTGAGCCATGTAGAGATGAACAATTCAATGACCAGAAGGATAGGACATTTGAAATTAGTAGCAAATGAGAATTTCCCTAGAGACAGTTTTTCACTTTGGCAGGTGTTTAATAACAACATTGAATACCAAAAAATAAATGGATGTAGATTTTTAAATTTTTCAAAGGATTAAAAAGGAAATAATATAGCCATTGAAGAAATTCCATGGCAAGTTCCAGACACAATAAAAGAGACAAACTCAGTCACCAGATACAGTTAAGGAAACAAATGCAGTCACCTTATCTTCATTCAGCCAACTCCATAAATTCACTCTGCTCTAGAAAGACATGTAAACCAATCCATGAAAAATTATAGGTGCACTAGCTGAAAGTTGACAATTTCAGGAGGAGAGGTCAGGCTAAGTCCCCATCATGATGAAGCCATGCCTGCTCAACCCACCATCCACAATTTTCACTTTGCCAAGCAGACTTATTTTACCATTCCTCTATGGCTCTCTGTAGAGCACCAAACTGACAAAACAACAGGAATGCTGGTATTTGGGCTGACCTCACCAATACTCTTTTGGAGGGAATGCAGGGACCCTCCCTCTGCCTTCTTGTACTTTACAAAGTGCTGGCAGCTGAAAACATGCTTCACAAAAGCCTCCATATAAGCAATAGTGCTTAAAATTCCGATTTTTAAATTGCTGTCTAATTTTTATTACTATAATCCCAGTACAAAAAAATTAGATACCAATATGTATCTGAAGCCACTTAATGTTCAGAAACAAAAGAAGTAACAGAATGATCAACTAGCAACAAGAGTTTACTAAACCTCTGACTGATTTAATGATCTCATTGCAATACAATAATTTTTATGAATTTTATTTTTGCTGCTACACTCTTTTCTTTTTTCTTTTCTTTAAATTTAATTTTACTAATGTTAATTCTACTTACCTTGAAACAAATGTATTATGATCAACTATGTTAACTATATGATACATGAACTTTAAATTGCTAACTAATATTAAAAACTAAACAACATTTGCATTATGGATATTTTATATAGATAAACAGAAAGTACACTAAAATTAATAATGTACCCCAAATTTGCAAACTGAGGAGCAGAAATGAACATAAATATACATAAGTTTCAAAGAACTCGAAGAGATATAATTCTATGCTGAGAATTATAATCAAATTGACAAAATTGATAGGCAAAGAACTTTAAAGCTTCAATTAAAGAGAGGAGTCATATACCAAGGAATTCCATAAAACAAGAGTATAGTTATCATCACAATTTTTTCAGGCCAACAAGAATAAGAAGATATTAAAATGTAATGAAAAATATTTCAGTCAAGAATTCTAAACCTGGAAAAACTGTTCAACAGAACTACAAGAAATGCTATTACTAGAAATAAAGAATGCATTATTAACACTATTTAAACATTAAGCAGTAGTACAAACATAAATAGTAATGGCAAATATGCAATCTTTGCTGGATTTTGTAATATGGCGACAGTGGAATATAGGTTACAATTATAGTTTTAAAATTATTAGTTACACATAACATAAACAAAAGGTAAATTGTAATAACAATAACGTTTAATGTAGGCACAAGTAAAAATGAAGACATGACTTCTATTAACATTATCTGTTTAACTTGAGGTCTTGTAAACAAATGTTTTATGTAAGTCTCTTAATGACAAGAAATTTGATAGTAAAAACATTAAAAAGCATAAAATCAAAATTCAAGTTAACTAGAGACATTAAAGCATACAGCAGGGTATTTATAAAAGAAAAAGAACCAAAGAGACAGTACAGAGATAACGCTATTTGCCTTATAAGTAGCCAATGCTAGTTTTATTCCTGGCTCAACACATTTCTGGCGTACAGCCAAAACTTTGAGTAAGCTCTAATAAAAGTCAGTTGTGGCCCCCAAATCAAAAATAAAATATATAGATAAATTGTTTATATCTAAAGAGAAAATGCTGCTTGATTTTTTTTACGTGTAATAAAATGTTAACATTCTTCAAACTAAACTTGCTGCATTCATTGCAAAGTAGAAATGATATACTCTAAACATTAATTCATACCATTAGAGGTGAGAGAGATATGGAGTAGTGTTGCAAAATAAACTAGGTTTGGGAGAGGAGGAAGATGTGGGACATTGACGGTGGGATGGTTGAACTGGTAAAGAGGGGTGTACTACAAACATGCTTCTAATCTTCAACTACAAACATGTTTGTAATCAGGGTGCAACATAGTGGTAAAAAGCCATTACACCCAGGAGTAAACATTCTGTTGACCCCATTGCAAACCCAAGGAACATCTGTATTGCACGTGCAGAGAAGGATATGTTTCTCTTCTTTGATATTAGGTTCACTAAGTTTGAGGGAACAGAAGAGGTTGTATAGCAGATAACCAGAAAGGAAAGATTACCCAGTTAGAAGTACATGGGATTGTGGAGGCTGAAATCAAAGATACATGCTATAATCAGAACACCATTGCCAGGGGCCGGAGTGGGGGCACAAGTGGTAAGGTGACTGACTTGCCAGCGCTACAGCGGTTTGATCCCCAGGCATCCCATATAGTCCCCCAAACCAGGAGCGATTTCTGAGCGCGTAGCCAGGAATAACCCCTGAGCATCTCCGGGTGTGGCCCAAAATCCAAAAAAAAAAAAGAAAAAGAAAAAGAAAAAGAACATAGTTGTAGATTAGAATCAATAGGTACATAACTAGAATCAAAACAAAATAAATAATCTCTATCATTGGGTATCCTGAAAGTCCCAAAAGAATAAATTTCAGCACAAAGTTTTATTAATCTTATCCATATTTTTTGCTTTCAGATTCTCAAAGGAAGATCCAACACAAAGTATTTTGACTACCAAGAAAAAAAATGTAAAATGTTAACTGAGTAGTTCATTTTAAGAATGCATTGGAATATGTGTTTGCTTGAATGACTGGCACTTAGTTATTTGCACTGTTGTATATAAACAGGACACAATGAATTTGGGGGAGACAGTAGTATTGATGCCCATTAGTAATATATATAGATCTATTACTATGAACAAAGATGCATAAACAAAAAACATTCTTGATGTTCAGAACATGTTTTTGGATTATTGGGTTTTCTAAAAATTCTAATTACTATTTATAAGCCTGAATTTATCATTTTCTCTAAAATTAATCAGTGAAGGTGAGAAAGTCTCTTCAATATGAACTGAAATTTTGATTTGATGATTATTAAAGATTGAAAAGTTATCATAACTTTCATTTTGAATGCATATTTTTCTATGCAATATAATGGATATAATACTGAATTATCTATTTTACAGACATTTAGTAATAAATGAAGGCATGAACTGAGAACTTAATACCTCTTTAAACATATTTGATGTTATCATATTCCAGCCTATTGGTAGTTTCTGTGACTTCTTTATGACAACACTATTGAATATTTCATCTCTGTCAATGTTTCAGTCTTTGGAGAATAGAATATAGTAGTTTCACCTTTTTTACATAGCTACAGAGTAACTTGATAACTTAATCACTTAATTCACCTAAGAAAACATGTAAAGACTTTTAAATATTAAATATGTTTATGTGTTATATGTACCATTAAACTATACAACTATAATCATTTTTTAATTTTAATTGGGGCCAAAGTGAATTACAAATCTTTCACAGTAATATTTAAGGTACATAGTGACAATGAATAAGGAGCATTCCCACCACCAGTGATGTTCTCTCTCCACCCCTGTTCCC
This sequence comes from Suncus etruscus, assembly GCF_024139225.1. Lineage (NCBI taxonomy): Eukaryota > Metazoa > Chordata > Mammalia > Eulipotyphla > Soricidae > Suncus > Suncus etruscus. The sequence goes on from NC_064848.1 coordinate 76,609,489, forward strand.
AGCATGCATCCCATATATCCCTCCTTAAACCCCCAGAATACAAGTGTAACTGGTCCCCACTTGTACAGCTTTCTGTGGATTAGGCATAGATTTTGTTGTTGTTGACTTTGGGTTTGATGTTCAGGTCTGAACATCTTTTATTTCAACTAAATGTTCATGTGAGTATCTGGACCTGGTACCATCAATTTTTTCCCCTCAATTTTTGAAGCAGAACAAGATGTTTCAAACAATGTTGTTCTGTTGGGATATAGAAAAATAAAAGGAAAAAGAAGAAATAAAAAAAAGTAGGAGGAGTCCTTCTAGGTGTTATAAATATCAATTTAGAAGAGGGAAGGGAAAAAAGTAACGAAACAAAAAACAATAAAAAAATACCAAACAATAACAAGAAAAATATAAAAACAAAAAATCAAAACAAACAAAAAAAGAAAATACAAAAAACCAAAGCCATGATAAAAGACCTAAAAAAATAAAAAGACCAACAACTACAACAAAAACAAACATTAAAAAAAAAAAACAGTCAAAAACCCCAATCAGCAACTACATAAAAAGGTTTGTGGTTTGCTGTCGTCGTCTTCTTCCTCTTCTTCTTCCTCTTTTTCTTCTTCTTCTTTTTCTTCTTCTTTTCTTTTCTTCTTTTTTCTCTCTTCTTCCTCCTCCTTCTCTTGTTCTTCTCCTCCTCCTGCTCCTTCTCCTCTTTCTCCTTCTCCTTCTTCTTCTTCTTCTTCTTTTTCTTCTTCTTCTTCTTCTTCTTCTTCTTCTTCTTCTTCTTCTTCTTCTTCTTCTTCTTCTTCTTCTTCTTCTTCTTCTTCTTCTTCTTCTCCTCCTCCTCTTATTCTTCTTCTTCTTACAAAGGCATAGTTAGTATTGGGGAAGTTAGAAAGGGTATTTATTCCCTTGGCCAAAGAGATTTAAGGTTTCTCCACTCTTGAAGTATACTGTCATAAGAACCATTACAGGATCCATACACACTATTTTTCACTCCCCAAGGTCTTTTTATGGTGCCAGACATCTTTCCATTCAGTTGTGCATGATATAATCAGGCCTCTCTAACTTGATATCTTGGTATTTACACAGGTCATAGGACAAAGCCTAGGAATAGTCTTTCTTTATAGTTCTATAAGTTCTGTTCTATCACTATTGTTGTAATCAGTTTTTTATAATTGGTGGTCTCGGGTTTTGGACAGTTCCTAGGAGGAAGCCTGGAATACAGTTTTTAAATTATGACTCCAGAAGTTCTATTGTATCACAGTTGTTACAGTCAGACCTCTGGGATTGGAGATCTTGGTTTTTGTAAGGATATTAGGGCAAAGCCTAGGCTAGGGTTTTTTTTTTTTTATTGGTCCCAGGGTAAGTTGTTGCCCAGGCTTGGCTGTCAATGTCAGTCTTCAGTAGTAGGTAATCTTGGTTTCTGCATAGGTTAAAGAGCAATGTGTCTTCTGATTTCATTTTGCTGTTAGGACGTGTTCTGCTCTTGGATCGAGTTATTGCCATTTCCTCTTTGTCAGGATGTCATATCAAAACTGGTGTAAGTTGGTGCTGGAGAGGTAGTAGGAATTAGGATATTCCCAGGGAAAGTTTTGTTCCTGGTGTTGTTGCAAGGAACTGTGTAGGTTCTATGTCTAAGATCTAGGTCTCAGGAACAAACACTGCCAGGTCACATGGAGTCTAATTTGTGTTCACATAATACATGTTCAGGGTGAGAAGCACCCTTATATTATAAAATGTATGGGTTCTGATCTCTAGTAGATGAGAGCTTGTTTCTATACATAAAATACCCTCCTCCTTTTTTGTATGCCTTTGCAAAAAGAAATGGTGCCATATATATTGCTGGTGCATTTGGGATAAGAAAGTCAGGCTACAGAATCTGTGTGCCCTGGTTTTGACATGAGCTTTCATCCCAGGCAAGACTTTTTCTTGTATGTTTTTGTGCTGTGAGCCAAATTTTGTTTGCAGTCTACAGCACCTGCAAACAAATCCTTCGTGGAGTTCGGGAAAAATTCCACGGGAAAAGATGGGCACACGGAACGGCTAATAATGGAAAATATATTGTAGAAATGAATGAAACCACACAGATAGTATGGGGACTCCATTCCAAGAACGAAGACAAATTTATTTTTTAAGCTGGCAGCTTTTAAAGGTTAGAGACTTGGAAGGCAGATGCAAATTCTAGGCATCAAAGAAACTGGGAGAGAATGAAGGACTCTAGCTTAGATTAGCATATAAAAGAGCTGAAACTGAAGGTGAAAAAAGGCAGGTTGTTTTGGGTTCGCTTTGCTTTGGGTAAAACTGAAGGAAAACGTAATTACAGGGGAGTTGGAATGTAAGGTTCGGGGGGAAAAGTGAAAATTACTTTGTTTTGAGCTAAGTTTATGGAAAGGCCTGAATCTTGGCGCCAGGGTAGCAAAATTTACAGGAAGTGGTTAAGTGGGAGACTTTTGGCTGTTTGATTGCTGTTCTAGTTAGAAAGAATTTACTAAGGCCTGATTTCTAATATTGGTTAAAAATAAAGAGAGAAATAGTTACAGCCCTTATGAAATTATGTCCAAATAATCCACGCAAAGGGTCAAGTGATTTTGACTGCTCTAAGCGGGCCTTTTTGGCAGATAATTTCTTTTTTCAGGAGAGCACTACACTTTGGTGTGTGCCTCTCCTGAGTGGGGTGTAGCATTTCACCCTTTCTTTTTTTTTTTTTTTTGCATGGTCACCTGGTGGCAATTTTTGGCTTTATTGGCTGTGAGCTTAGAATAGCCTTTTGCACACTAGGGACCAAATAGGAGTTTGAATTACTGTTTGCATGGGAGGCAAAACGCCTTACGTATGCTATTTTTTGTAATAAGTTCAATTAGAAGGAATAGGGACAGTACCAAAAGAGCCAAAAGTTTTAAGTATTTTATGCAAGGTGGGATTAGGAGTATGATATACTTAGCTAAATAGGGTATAAAGTATAATACTATTATATGAAAATTAAAATATAGGCAGGTTATAGTAACAATAAAAAATTGAGAATGTGCACTGGCACTGAGGAATAAAAAACAAATAAGTAAGATACTATAAGTGAGAGAATTGTAAGGAGAAGATTGAGTAATACTACATTATTAAGAAAAGTTAGAAATAAAGAAGAAGCATAGAAAAGTTGGAAATTAGAGGACAATTTAAGCAATAGTAATAACATGGCATATATGAAACAATTTTTGCTGGGAGATATTTGGAAGGGGAATTGCTGGTTTGCAAATTATAAACACATATACAAAAATTTTTTTTGTTACAAATTACAATGATAATAAAAGTTTTGTTGCTGCTTTGAAGAAGGTAGGCTAAACAGGAAACATATACTAGAAGAATAAAAGATGGTATTTTGTTGAAGAGTTCAAAAGTTTAGTTTTTAAATTTTAAAGAGTTCATAAATTCAGCTACGGGTGTGACGTTATCTGTTTCCAGGCAGCCTTTAGGGGTTAGTAGTGATGGCTGGCGTTTTTGCAGAAGTCACAGGACTGGGGGTTGAAAATGCAGCTGGAGTTGCTAGGTGAAATCAGCAGGGGTGCTGAGTGTGAGCTTGTTAGCTTTCTGCAGGAGGGAGACTGCTTGTTAGTTTCTGCAGGAGGGAGACTGATCTTCTTAGGCAGATAGCATTAGTAGTTTTTGTGAATTTTTTGAAGAAACTGAAAAACTTAAGTGAAAAAATTAGTGGGGGCATGGTAATTGTTTTACTTTGACTGGGTTCCAGAGAAACTTTTTAGACCTGTGGAAAAATTAAATAGCATTTAATTATGCTTTGGGGGAGCTATATGCTTCCCTTTTGGACTTCATGTTTTTATAAAACAAAGGTTGTTATGAGAAAGTGAGGGTAGAGAATTTGCATTATTTGTATTTAGGATCTTAAAGGAGCTGTATTTTTTTTGCCTATAAGAAAGGAAGAAAGATTTTTTGTTACTTTGATTGCAAGGGAATGCAATTGACTGGTATAATTTTGTAGTTTTAATTCCTGGAAAGGATTAAATTGATTAGTGGGATTTGAGCAGATTAGATTTAAAAACTTTAAGATTGTTTTAGAGGTGCACTTGTTCTTGTTTCCTGTGGGAGGATAAAAATTAATTTGCAATGAAATACAAAAATTAAGTAAAAGCAATTACAATTATTAATTAGTACAGATTGGTTATAAAGCAAGGTAAGGTTATAATATTTAAATGCATTTTATAAGCAAGTAGATAAGGTAGTGGTGGTAGGTATATTTAGAGGTTAGAAATATAAGGACAAATAAAAGAAGCAAAACTTTTAACATAGTAGCAATAAGATTATAAAGTAATGATTTTTATACTTAAAAAGAAGAGAATGTTTATTAAGACTACATAATTGACCTGATTATATTGTATACATATTGAAATAAAAGAAAACAAATTTATAGAAAAAATTGTAGAAAGAATAGAGAGAAAATATTATTGAGTTATGTAAATGAAAAGTTATGCAGCAAACAAGACGTAAAAAATTGATGTAACTTATTCGTTATTGGCATTTGTGTGAAGGCACATCTCCTGTTTTTAGGAAGAAAACTTTAATGATTTTTTGGGAGAAAGCACAGCTGAATATTACTGTTAATTTGTTTACTATAAATTTTTGGGTAAGAGTTACCGTGATAAGGTAGAGCAATTAGTACATGAATAAACTTTGTTACTAATGACCAGTTTGCTGTAGTTATTAAGTAACCTTTACTTAAATATTTTTCTTAAATACATAAAAACAAATATAGAAAGTAGTTACCAAATACAAGTTAACTAAAATTTTTTATTTTAGATAGTAGAAAATTAAAATTATATTTTAAACATATATATTTTTAAGATTGGAGAACATTTTTTTGGGGGGGCAGCCACTGAAGACTGTCTGTAAATGTGGTTTGCAGAGAAGGCATTTTTGTTTATACATATGCAAATTAAGGTGGCCATTGAGTATAACAAAAGATAAATTTAAAGATTTTAAGAGGCTGAAAGCACAGAGCAACAAGTAAATTTTTAAAATTGCAATAAGTTATGTAGCTTTGATTTTATGATTACTGTATCATGAGGTCAAAAAACATGCTTTATTACTAGAATTTTACCATATAAAGCATTAGATTAGTGTTTTAAAAATAATTTGGCACTAATAGACTGACAAATGAAATGGCCTGATTAATAGTTGTAGACTTTTGGGGATAAGTTCCTTTTACCAATTAAAGGTACTAAAATTTGTTGAAAACTTGAGGGCATTTTTTGTAGATGAAATACACCTTAACTAAATTAAAACCAGTGCTGACAGGTGGTATATGCCAGCTATTTGTTAACATTAGAAAACTTTTATTAAGGCTAAAGATGGAAATGATGAAAATTACCCTTAATTAAAATATAAGTAAATAAAATGCTAGATGTTATTAAAGACGATTGAAAATTAGTTTTTTGATGTATTATTATTTTAGATAACAATAAAGAATTAACACAATTTGATACCAGTTTTAATATTATTATGACCAATGATAATATTACACAGTAATAAATTTATGTGACCAAAAAATATTTTTTTCTTAAAATTAAGTTGTAAAAATATTATGCATACACAAAATTAATACTATGGTTAAATCTTAATTAACTGCAATATCATTAGACAATTTTGATTTATTAAAAACCTTTTAGAAAGAGAAATTTGGAAACCTTGAGAAATTTTGTTCTCATTCTGGTGACCACAATGAGCTCTCTGCGGGGGAGGTTTTCTTCCCCTCAGGGCCTAGAAGCCGCTTGAATTCAAAGCGCAAACACACCTTTTTTTTTTCTTTTTTTTTTTTTTGCTTTTCTCTGAGGCGAGGTTTTGACCTAGGAAAAAGCTGTTTTTTCAAAATTGCACATTTGTAATATGCTTAGTTATATTAGGGAAACACACATGTTTTCAGACACACAATTTTTAGACATACAATTTAAATGCACACTCAGACAAACTTTTAGATTCACGCAGCACATAAATTGACAAAAATAAAGGTGAATTGCAGGTAAAAGATGAGATGAGAAAAATTGTGGGAAATTTTTGGACGTCTCCAAATTATTCCCGCCAGATTTTTGCTGGCTATTAATAAAAAATTGTTTTAGGAAAAGATAAGATAAGGCCTTTTTAGAAGAAAATAGAAGAGTCTACTCTTAGTTAAAAAGGGAGGTTTTTGAAGAGAAATAGAAAAAATTAAGTGCATTTGTTTACCTTTATAAATTTTTAATTGGCGAATTTCTACTTTTGTTGCATTAGATATGACCTGCAACTTTTACGGATACACACATATTTATTATTATTTAAAGAAAACATTTGAGCAGAGACTTATGAAAAAATTTATGCATTAGATATGCAAAAATGTTATTAATCATGATTTATAGACAGTTTTAAGTACATCTCTTCCCTATATAGTATACAATGAATGAGGTAGAATATAGGGCTGGAAATTTCCTTCGCTTACACCATTTTTCCAAGTTAGGATATCAGCACTTTTTAGAACACTTTTAGGCAATCCTAGACCCCTCAAAGGGAATGGAACGTGTTCCACTGCCCAAGAGTGGGGCCAGTCTTTTCCAGCGATGCAGGAAAAGTCTGCTCCGGTATCCACGTGGCCTAAAATATCTTTGTTCTGAATTCTTATAGATGTTACAAGTGGTTCTGAGGTGATTTCATATTTCTCAAACATTACAGGAGAACAAGACTCAGTAGCATGAGAAGATGCAGCATACAGATTGTTTTGTTCTAAAAACTTTTTAACTTTATGCACAGGAGAAACAGTAGCCAAAGCTAATTTTGATTCATTTATAACTTGGTGTTTTCTGGGGGATTCTTTTGATTTTAAGTTTAGAGATGTTATAGAAGGAACCGGCATATCAGCTGTTAAAGGTTTTGAGCCGTCCTTTGCTCTATCAAACCACTGATTGCTAGTTTTTCCTTTAAAATTTATATTGGTATTCTGTCTGGACTGCTGACCCTGACTATATTCCATTTCTGCCCTGGTAGCTTGTACTGATTCCTTTTTATCATCAATTACCTCCATAACCTCTGTCCAAATTGTATGGATAAGATTTAGATGGGCATCAGGACCATATGTTTCATATACATTTTTGATATCCTGCTGTACTTGTAGCCAATCCTCCAAACATAGAGTACCCCTCTCAATAAACCAGAGGCTATAAGTTTCTAAAAAATAGAATAAATTGCTGTATTTGCTGTGGAGATATGGCATAACTCTTAGCTCTTAGAATATACTTTATAGTATCAGAAAGAATTTGTTGCTTAGAATAATTTTGACCCATGTTCCCGTTTACCTTCTTGTCTTAAAACCTGGTACTTTTCCAGGGGTTCCTAGGCAACCGGCGAGGTCCAATTCCGTGGCCTAGAAATGAAAAAGAGAAGGAAAAGAAAGGATAGAAGGAAAGACAGAGAGATAGCTTACCTTTTCCGATATGGCCCCACGTTGGGCGCCAATTGCTGTGAGCCAAATTTTGTTTGCAGTCTACAGCACCTGCAAACAAATCCTTCGTGGAGTTCAGGAAAAATTCCACGGGAAAAGGTGGGCACACGGAACGGCTAATAACGGAAAATATATTGTAGAAATGAATGAAACCACACAGATAGTATGGGGACTCCATTCCAAGAACGAAGACAAATTTATTTTTTAAGCTGGCAGCTTTTAAAAGTTAGAGACTTGGAAGGCAGATGCAAATTCTAGGCATCAAAGAAACTGGGAGAGAATGAAGGACTCTAGCTTAGATTAGCATATAAAAGAGCTGAAACTGAAGGTGAAAAAAGGCAGGTTGTTTTGGGTTCGCTTTGCTTTGGGTAAAACTGAAGGAAAACGTAATTACAGGGGAGTTGGAATGTAAGGTTCGGGGGGAAAAGTGAAAATTACTTTGTTTTGAGCTAAGTTTATGGAAAGGCCTGAATCTTGGCGCCAGGGTAGCAAAATTTACAGGAAGTGGTTAAGTGGGAGACTTTTGGCTGTTTGATTGCTGTTCTAGTTAGAAAGAATTTACTAAGGCCTGATTTCTAATATTGGTTAAAAATAAAGAGAGAAATAGTTACAGCCCTTATGAAATTATGTCCAAATAATCCACGCAAAGGGTCAAGTGATTTTGACTGCTCTAAGCGGGCCTTTTTGGCAGATAATTTCTTTTTTCAGGAGAGCACTACACTTTGGTGTGTGCCTCTCCTGAGTGGGGTGTAGCATTTTTGTACCAAGCAGAGCCAAAAAAGGTGAAGTTAAAAGGGAAAAAAAAGTAATATATAACTAGAAGAAATAAATATAAAGGAATTTAAAGAAATTAAAGAAAAGAAGGTGTTTAAGGAACTGCCTTACATTTGGGAATATACAGACTAGGAGGAATTGTTATAGAGGTATTAAACATATAAAGGAAATATAGGTCTCCCCATTAAGTCTTTTGAGATATTCTTGTGGGGGTGAAATCTATGGCACATTTTCATCACACATTGTGGTCTTGTTAAGTTTGAGAAGTGATTTGCATCCATAAGGGATCAGCAGTGCCCTTGGGCTAGGGGACCTTCTGGAACTGAATCAGTAGCATGCAACAGTCCATATTTGAGAGGGTGAAAAGAAGGGCCACAAAGTTTGAGTCAGTATGAGTATTGGTTTTTAGTTTCTTGCCAAGGCATGAGATGTGGGGCTGAGAGGGTGTTCTTTCTCTTTGGGAATTAGGTGATGGTTTATCGGGGCAGGAGGTTGGTCTTGGTACCTAATGGGTTAAGAACTGGGGGTAAATTAGTTAAATAAAAAAGAATCAGGATTTGAGGGATGAGAGGATAAAAGGATTTCTGAAGGGAAAAGGAGGGATAATATATAAAAGGGGGCTATATACACCTTGGACATGGATTGTTTAAATTTTAGGTTTGGCAATCAGAGAGAAGTCCACTGTCTACAAACTCATGCCCACATGAAGACAAACATTAGTGATCTATTCCTAGGTTGTTGTTGGAGGCCTGAGCCTCATAGGCTGGGTCTGAGCTCTTCAGAAATAAATAATTGAGTTAAGATAACTATTTGATATACGAATTAGCAGAGAAAGGAGGGGAAAACAAAAGATAAGAGAGAAAAGAAAAGAATAAGTAAATACTGCAAAAATAAATTTAAAAAATATTGGGCTGGTGCATAGGTTCCGTTGGAGGTTTTTCCACATTCAAGACTCTTCCTCACTGACAGGGTTGGACTTTGCTAAATAAGGGTTTCACAGTTATATAGTGGCTAGAAATTTTTAGGACAAACACAGTTTTTGCATCTAAATTACTATGTAGTGTGGTAGTGAGGACTATGAAATGTGACTATCCTAAGTAGTATCTATCGTTTGCTGCATCTTAAGTATAGAGATACTTTTCCTAAGGAGCAACTGACAGCGAGGGCATTATTAAACATAGACTGAATTGATGAAGAAGAATAAAGGAGAGAGAATGAAGTAAAGAGAAAAAAGAGGAGAGAGAAAGAAGAAAATAAAAAGGAAGTGGTAATTTGCAAAACGATGTTCAGTGATTGGGACCTGTAACATAAGTCTGTGGTGCACCATTGACTGTTCCAGTGGTCTGAATGATCATATGCTTTGTGTCCTAGTAGAAGACAAAACAAGGGAGTGATTAAATTAGAGTATTTTATCAAGACATTGTCATAATGAGTACTGTATATGGTGTCCAGTATGATTGAATACTGAGGTTTAAAATTAGGGTGTCCATTCTTTGTTTCCAAGGACCACTGTGGACAAAGAAGCTGAAGAGTTATTCTATACCTTATAAAATTAAGGCATTAAAATATATTGTTGGTTTTCACTACAGTGGGTATCCCAGGATTCCAATCATATTCTGCACTTGGTTCTGTGAATAAATACATTGGGACATTATTATACATTATTTATTATATTATATTATTATATATTATTATATTATACATTATTATATACCTTTATAGTTAGAGGCTGATTACATACCTGTTCACTCTAAATCACTGTGTCCATCGTTGCTGGTCTCTTTGTTATAATGGATATTTGCGTTTTTTCTTGCCCCCTTCCACTTCATTTGAACACTTCTCTTTATATGCTGGCATCTATGGTGTTTGGAGTTTTTACACTTTCAACTCTTGTATCTGTTCATGGAGTACTATATGTTTATATGGTTTATATGGTTTATATTCTAAATACCTTAAAGAAGTGCTATAGCTCTGTATTTATCCTTCTTCTTCTGGCTTACTTCATTTAACATATTTTCTAGGTCCATCCACATTACTTCAAAATCCTTGATTGTGTCATTTCTAACTGCTATGTTTTATTCCATAGTGTATAAATACCACATCTTTATGATCCAATCATATGTTGTTGGGTATCAAGGTTCCAAATCTTGGATATTGTCCTGATTGCCATGATAAATAGTGGAGTGCATACATACTTTAGGATAAATACCTGGGAATAAATACCTGGGTATAGATAACCAGAAGTGTTATTGCTAAGTCACACGGCAACTCAATTCCAAGTTTACTAAGCACCCTCCATACTGTTTTCCATAGGGGTGGGACCAGGCAGCATTGCCACCAGTAGTGGATGAGAGTTCCTTTCTTATCACATCCCCACCAACAGAGATTAGACCTGTTTTTGTTTTTGTTTTTGTTTTTTTATTTTTATTGTGGTCAAAGTGAATTACAATTCCTTCACAGTAATATTTGAGGCACATAGTGACAATGAATGAGGGGCATTCCCACCACCAGTGTTGTCCCCCTTCTACCCCTGTTCCCAGCATGTTATTTTTGATGTGTGCCACCCTCACTGGTGTAAGGTGGTATCTCATTGTTGTCTTGATTTAGATTTTCCTAATGATGAGTCATGGTGAACATGTTTTTATGTGCCTCTTGGCCATTTGTCTGTCTATCTTGGAAATGTGTCTATTCATTTCTTCTCCCCATTTTTCTATGGATTTATTAGGTTTTGTGGAGTTCATCTTTCTGAGTGCTTTGTATATCCTAGATATCAACCCTTTATTGGATGTGTCGAGTGTGACTTTTTTTCCCATTCTGTAGGCTATTTCAGAGTTTAAACCAGTGTTTCTTTTGCCATGCAGAAACATTTTAGTTTGATGTAGTCCCATTTATTTAGGTTTGATACTATTACTCTTGCCAATGGCAATCCATCATTAAAGACTTTTTTTGATGTATAAGTCTTGAAGTGTTCTTCCTAATTTTTCCTCAATGAACTTTATAGATTTGTGTCTGATTTTAAGGTATTCAATCTATTTTGAGTTGATTATTGTGTAGGGTGTGAGGGATGAATAAATCTTTAGTTTCTTACAGGTGTTTATTCAGTTGTTCCAACACCATTTGTTGAAGAGATTGTCTTTGTTCCATTTCAGGTTCTTGGATCCTTTGTCAATATTAGTTGACCATATATTTGTGGGTGTATCTCTGGATATTCTGTTCTCACACACTGGTCTGATACTCTGTCTTTGTCCCAGTACCATGCAGTTTTTGATAACTACAGCTTTTTAATAATAAAGCTTCAGGTTAGGTAAAGAAATGCCTCCCAGTTTCTTGTTTTTCAGTATGGATTTGGCTAACCCAGGTCTTTTTTGGTTCCAGATAAACTTTATAATTGATTGTTCTAATTCCTTAAAAAATTATGTCTGAATTTGGATAGGGATTGCACTGAACCTATATAGTAATTTAGGTAAGGTAGTCATTTTGATTATGTTGATTCTTCCTACCCATGAGCAGGGAATGTTATTCCATTACCTTAGATCCTCTTCAATTTCTTTCTGAAGTGTTTTGAAGTCTTCGTGGTATAGATCTTTTTCTCTTGTAAGGTTGATTCCTAGGTGCTTGATATTTTTAGATACTATTTTAAATGGGATCGACTCCTTAATGTCTTTCTCCTACACTTTGTTATTTGTATAGAGGAATGTTATTGTCTTTTGTGTATTGATTTTGTAGCCAGCCACTTTGCTATATTAGCTTATTGTTTCTAAGAGTTTTTCTGTGGACTCTTTAGGGTTTTCTATGTATATCATCATATCATCTGCGAAAAAGAGATATTTTTACTTCTTTTTTCTATCTGGATTCCCTGGATTCCCTTCTCTTGTCTGGTTGCTATTTCTAGGACTTCTAAAACTATGTTGAAAAAGAGTAGAGAAAGTGGAAAGCCTTGCCTAGTTTCTGACCTTAGTGGAAATGCTTTCAGTTTTTCACCATTAAGGATAATGTTGGTTGTGGGCTTTTTATAGATAGCTTTAACTATCTTGAGGAAGAATCCTTCCAACCCTATTTTGCTGAGTATTTCCAGCATAAAAGGGTGTTGGATTTTGTCAACTGCCTTCTCTGCATTGATTGATATAATCATGTGGTTTTTTTATTTCTTCTTGTGAATGTGGTGTATGATGTTGACTGATTTGCGTATATTGAACCATCCTTGCATCCCTGAGATGAAACCCACTTGGTCATAGTGTATAATCTTTTTGATGTGTTGTTGGATTCGGTTGCTAAGATTTTATTGAGGATTTTTGCATTTATGTTTATTAGTGAGATTGGTCTGTAGTTTTCTTTCTTGTTGGGGTCTTTGCCATCTTTGGAAATGAGTGTGATATTCACTTTTTAAAAAGGAGTTAGGAAGGATTCCTGTCTTTTCAATATTTTGGAAGAGCCTGAGGATCAGTCGTTGTAATTCTTTTTGGAATGTTTGATAAAATTCACCTGTAAAACCATCTGGCTCTGGACTTTTGTTTTTTGGAAGTTTTAATTATTGTCTCAATATCCTTAGATGTGGTTGGACTGTTGAAGCTTTCTACATCTCCTTATAAAGTCTCAAAAGGTGATGTTTTTTTTTTTTTTTTTCAGAAATCTGTAAGTTTCTTCAGAATCCTCTAGCCTAACTGAGTACAGTTGTTCATAATACTCCCCCATGATGTCTTGGATTTCTTTTGGTTCTGTTGTAATCTCTCCCCTTTCATTTGTGATACTTGAGTGTTGTTGGGTTTGTTTGTTTTTTAAGTCTTTCCAGCAGTTTATCTCTCTTATTTATTCATTCGAAAAACCAACTCTTGGTCTCATAATTTTTTTGTATTGTTTTCTTTGTTCCTATGTTGTTTATTTATGCTCTGGTTTTTGTTATTTCACTTCTTCTGATTGTGTTTGGGTTCCTTTGGTGCTGTTTTTCCAGATCCTTAAGGTGGCCTTATAGACTGTTGATTTTGTCATTTTTCTCTTTCCTGATGTAAGCCTGTATTGCTATAAATTTCCCCATAATTACTGCTTTTGCTGTGTCCCACAGATTTTGACAATTTGTTTATTCATTGTCATTCATCTCAAGGAATCTTTTTATTTCTTACTTGATTTTTATTTTGATCCAACTGTTGTTGAGTAGCATGTTGTTTAATCTCCAGGTGTTGGTTTTTTTCCCATAGTTTCTTTTTACAGTCAATCTTAATCTTTGTTGCATAATGAACTGATAGGATGCTTCTAATAATCCTTATATTTGTGACCTTGTGTAAATTAGATTTATATCCTAAGGCATGGTCTATTCTAGAGAAGATTCCATGTGCACTTGAGAAGAATGTGTATTCTGCTTTCATGTGGTGAAGTGCCCTATATTCATCCATTAGACCTATTTCCTCTAATTTCTCTTTTAGGACTCTTATGTCTTTGCTAGTTTTCTGCCTGGTGGATCTGTCTAGAGGTGATAGTGGAGCATTAAAATCTACTACTATTACATTTTCTTACATGTTTTGCTAGTTTTGTGAGCAAATGCCTTACACATTTTGCTGGCTCTACAGTCGGTGCATAAATATTTATCAGAGTCAGTACTTCCTGGTCTAATGTTCCCTGATCAGTAAGTAGTGACTTTCTTGGTCTCTGAGCACTTTCCTGAGGTTGGATGCAATTTTATCTGATATAAGAATGGTTGAACCAGATTTTTTTGTTTTCCATTGGCTTGAATAATTAATTTTCATCCTTTTATTCTAAGCCTGTGTCTATCCTGGTCTTTTAGGTGTGTTTCTTGCAGGCAGAAGATACCTAGTTTTTGTTCTTTGATCCAACTCTCTACTCTGTGTCTTTTAATTAGGAAATTTAGCCCATTGACATTTAAGAAGATTATTGATAGAATGGGTTTTTGAACTATTGTATTGAGTAGAGTGGTTGTTGTTACAATCTGGGGTTAGGATTGTATGGTATGCCTTTGAGTATTTCATTTAGAGTTGGTTTGGTTAGCACAGTGTGAGTTCTTTCTTGTCTCAGAATGTTTTTAATTCTTCCTTCCATATGAATGAGAATTTGCCGGGTAGTGTGTTCTAGGTTGTAAGTTTCTTTCATTCAGTAGTTTAAATATGTCACTCTACTGTCTTGTTACTTGAATTGTTTCAAATGGGAGGTCTGGTTTGATTTTTATGTCCCTTCTTTTGTACTTGAGGATTTTTCTCTGCCTTTTTGCTTTAAATAATTCGTCTTTCTCTTTATTTTTTGTCAATTGTATTGCCATATGTTTTGGTGTTGGTCTATTAGGATCTATTATATTAGGGACTCTTTTTTGCCTCCTAGATTTGTATGGGTTTTTCTTTCCAAAGGGTGGGAAAATTCTCTGCTATTATTTTCCTCACTACTTGTTGTTCTCCTTTCTCTTTTTCTTCCCGTTCTAGTATTCCTACAATTTGTAGGTTATTTCTTTTATCTTTGATCATTAGGTACCTAACTTTTTCATGCAATGTTTTATCTCCTGCTTTCTTATTGACTTCTTTGTCATTGTTGTTTTGTAGTTTTTCTTCAATTTCCTCTATGCATTCCTCTAACTGTGTGATTCTGCTATTATGGCTTGCTAACATGTTTTTTATTTCACTTAGTTCCAGTTGTATGAATTCTTTCATCTTCTGTAAAAGTTCTTCTTTGAGTTGGTTGAATTATTCATCTGTAGATTTCTAAATTTTGGAGGCTAGTGATTCCTTGATTTCCATTGCTAAGATATTCATTGTCACTTTTAGGTTCTCATCTATTGGGCGTATGTGTTTTGGTGGACTTGGAAACTTTATAGGGTTTATCTCCATTTCCTCAGATACTAGCATCTTCATTAGTTTACCCATATTTCTTTGTATTTCGGTGGTTTTAAATGTTGAGTTTTTGGGTTGTTTAATAAAGTAGTCTGCTGTACTGATTGTATTTGAAGTGCTTGAGAATATATTCTATATAGAGTTTATTTTTTCTATCCAGGAAAAATATCCAGGTGACTTGTCTAAGTATGCTAGGGATATTACAAGCTGCTTCCATGTTTTGCTATCTTGTTTATGGGCTGTGGATTACCTGAGGAAATTGGGTGTTGGGTCTGGGCTGATTAGACCTAAATCGTATAAGTTAAGCGAATCTGAGAGTTTCCAGAGCTCAGCGGGAAGGGGCGAGGCATTCCCAGACCTGGTTGTGTGGTTCCTGTCTCTGTGGTTCCTGTCTGTTCTCTTGTTCCACATTCAGTGACCCCAGAGCTGCCTGGGCCGTGGCTACAAGATTGTGTCTCCCATGCACTTTCTCCCTGCCTTCTCGGGCAAGTAAGGTTCCTGTCTGTTCCCTGGTCCCCTCACTCACAGTGTCCCTGAGCCACCTGGGCTGAGGTGGCGAGATGGCAACTCCCACGTGCTTTCTCCCTGCCTTTTCGGGCACGGCACTCTTCTGATCCCTTGTCCCCTCACTCACAGTGTCCAAAGGCCACCTGGGCTGAGGCGGCAAGATGGCAACATGCACTTACTCCCTGCTTTCCCAGGCAAGTGTGGTGTCTGTATGACCTCTGGTTCCCTCACTCACAGTGTCTCAGGGCCACCTGGGCTGAGTGGCAGTGAGATGGCTACTTCTGTGAGCTTCCTCCCTACCTTCCTGGGCAAGTGTGGTGTCTGTCTGATCCCTGGTCCCCTCACTCCTTATTATTTATTTTTAGTTATTACTTACCAATTATATAACTTCCAAAATTAACCAGGAAATAAAGAATAAATTGGAGCTTGAAGTTTAGATTAAGTCTAATGCACATCTTTACTAATTTTCATATACATGAAATCATCTGGGTATATTGATAACTACAGACTTATTTCAGTGTTCAAGAAGGCTTCTGAGATTATATATTTCTCTAAGTATTTAGGTGGAATGATTCTAAAAGGTCTTAAATAGCAAGCTTTTAAATTATACTGACTTGGGAACTCATTCAGAAGTTTTTGATTTAAAAAGATTTTCTTGTATCTTATACAGATTGGAAAATATTTACAACATGCTTCTTTTGTATTTTATAAAAAGCTTTTTAATTCTTATCTTAAAATATTTTATTCTTATTTTAAAATACATTTGAAAATAACTGAAAGATGTTTTTTGAGCCAGGTCAATTTTTATCAGACTACTACAGTGATTTTAGATTATTAGCAAAAGTGTCTTCCTTTAATTGAGTCACATTAAAAAGTCAGTAAAAATTAAAAAAAAAACAAGTACTTGTTAAATTAAATACCATAGTTCATTTAGATAGAGGAAAAGGTACAGAGAGAAAACACATAAAATTTATAAGTTAGTGACTTTTGTACAGTGGGTACAGTCATACAGTGGGTAAGGAATTTACCTTTTTTTTTTTTTTTGGTTTTTCGGGCTACACCCCTTTGATGCTCAGGGGTTACTCCTGGCTAAGCGCTCAGAAATTGCCCCTGGCTTGGGGGGACCATATGGGACGCCTGGGGAACGAACCATGGTCCTTCCTTGGCTAGCGCTTGCAAGGCAGACACCTTACCTCTAGCACCACCTCGCTGGCCCCAAGAATTTACCTTGCATGAGGCAGACCAGGGTTTGATTTCTGGCATCCTATGTGGCCCCTTGACCTGAACTCAGATCCAGGAGTAACCCCTGAGCATGTCCAGGAATGGCCCCTAAACAAAACAAAACAAAAGCCTCTAAAGTCAGGCAGAAAATTAGAACTCCTTTTAATGTGATAGAGGGACCTGTCATTAAGAGTGCACAGACCAGGAGTTGATAACTTTTACTTTGTTTCTTTGGTATCCCCTAAATTAAGATAATACAAAATGGATTATGTGACATAGGACTGCAGATGCTTCTGGTGAAAAGAGTTGCAACTGATTACTGCCTCAATAATACTCAGGCCAACTTTTTTTTTTTAATACTCATATATATTGGGGGGGGTTGGGTCACACCTGGAAGCACTCAGAGGTTACTCCTGGCTTTAAACTCAGAAGTCACTCCTGGCAGGCTCGGGGGACCATTTGGGCTGCTGGGACTTGAACCACTGTCCTTCTGCATCCAAGGCAAATGCCTTACCTCCATGCTATCTCTCCAGCCCTAATACTCATATTTTTAATACTCATATATTAGATACTCATGCATTTAAGAATCACTACCCTGGCAGAAGAGCTAGCATGGAGGTAAAGCATTTGCCTTGCATGCAGAAGGATGATGGTTCGAATCCCGGCATCCCATTTGATCCCCTGAGCCTGCCAGGAGCGACTTCTGAGCATATAGCCAGGAGGAACCCCTGAGCACTGCTGGGTGTGACTCAAAACAACAACAACAACAACAACAACAACAAAACGAATCACTACCATATTTGATGTTGGTTAATATGATCAAAGGAAATATATAAATCCCTCATTTTTACATAAGTACTCTGTATGACTTGTAACAGAATAAAAATATAGCATAGAAAATTTTTCGTGTATAACTAACTCTACTAAATAAATTATCAACAAGACAGTTTAAAAGAAACCATAGAAAAACTGAGGTCACAAAGGCAAGTTGACTATATATATTTAAAAATATCTAGAAGAAAATGGCAAAAATTCATACTTGTTCTTTACTACGTTTATTATATGTCAAAATTCTCCCCATTTAGGATTGGAAATTGGTAAGAGAATTCATTGAATAAGGGATATGAGCTCTGATTATTTAGTTACTCATGCAAATGAATAAAATCAGCAAAGTATGGACTTATTGATTTATGGCATTCTAGGTCAAGTCCTTGGAACCTAGACTTGAGAAATTTGGTTTTTCCTTTTCCAAATAATTCTAATGATAATGCATCAGGGATTAACTACACTGTTTATCTCTGCCTGAATCCCTTTCACTAATTCAAATCCACCTTCAGTTATGCTTATTTTACTAACCTTATTGTACTATTTCTCCCAGAAATTTAAATCAATTGTCTTTTAATATTATAAATATGACTTATGGGAAACACAACCTAATTTATTTGCTCATATCTTTATATCTATGCCAAAAATTGCCTTCACATAATAGGGGATTTCAGCTGATTTTGTGAAATTGACTTTCTAACTCAGGCCATATTATTTTCTAAAATTTGTGGATTCATTATTATGAAAATTTTAATATGTCAAATTAATATGTATGAACAAATAAATTAGACTTTTAAAGTATCTTTCATTTAACAATCATAAACTTTGACCCTATATTAAAAATTCTATATTATGTACATAATTATATAGAATCACTTCATATGCTTCAAAATATATTAAATGTGTTAAAAATGGCAGAAAAATTTCAAGACTAAAATACTGTTTTAGGTTATTTGCTTCTAATTTACATCTGCAGTTTTTGAATTTGAAAAATAGTTATAATGTAAATGTATTATATTTATGTGTATAAATGTATATCAACACATTTTCTTTCAGTATTGTAACATACTACATTAATACTAACAATATCCATATTTTGGTAATAAAAAATTAGTATCTGTATTGCATTGTATACATTATAAATTCAAATTGAATAGTTGATTTAATTACAGATTGAGGGGATACAATTACCTGCTATTCAAGACTTACCTTTATACTAATAACTAGAAGAACCTAGAAGAATCAGTTACTTCCTTCTTGTATTTATGTCAGCAGCCTGAATTAAAGCCAGGTTCAAAAATGTTAGATTCCACAAATGTGAAAGAGTAAATATTTGGTAAGCAACAGTTGTTGTAATTGTTCCCCAATACCCAAAGCAATTTAAAGTTGGAATGAGACGTATGGAATGGAGAAACTTCTTGATGCATTAGGGACAATTTCTCACAGACCCAATTAAGATGGTGCTGGGAATAAACTCTGGCTGAACTAAAGTTCAAAAAAATTAAATGGCATTCCTACCCCAGTAACTTCTGAAGAGCAAATATTCAAAACAAAATTACATGTGAGAGCTTTTTAGTTTGTATATACTTCTTAAGTTAATTCAAAGTAGGAAATTAGTGGTAACATTACAAGTGGACAACAAAGGTTGACTCTGACTTTCTCCTCAGACAAAAAACAGTTACCCAAGAGCACTCACTGAAAAACTATAGAAGATAAAGACTACTTGACTGCCTCTACAGACCAAACTGAGAAAGCAAAGAAACCATATTGCTTCTTCCTTAGACAAGGATGGTATCATATGGGAAATTCTTCCATGAAACTCTGACCTCTCTATTAGGAAAGGAAAAATAGAAGTGGTATCCAGAATCATTAGCAATGTGCCTTTTTCTGTGGAAATGACCTCACACACAAAGAATGATCTCACACACTAAGAGGGGCTATTGACAACTATTGAAATCTAGGCTGTTGGTCTCTGTTCCCATTCCTGTGACATTACTCATTGGGATGGAATAAGTGAGAATGGGGTTTGATCAGACTCAGCTGGTCTGCTCCCCATGTTGTTCTTAGCTGTGGCATTCCAGATAAATGCTACGCATTCCTTTGTTCTGAAGAGGTGGTCTTGGGGATGCTGGTAGAACCTATTAAATTAAGACCATATGAAACTTTAAAAATCTAGTTCACAGCCAAATAAACTATGTCCAAAATAAAGACATCCTAGGAATGTGAGAAAATACTCATAAACATAACACTCCGTGACATTGAGACTAAAGGCATCTTCAAGAAGTAAATTACACTCTCCAAGCAAGTGAAAACAGAGATTAACAAATGGGAATATATTAAGCTAAGAAGCTTCTGCACCTCGAAGGAAATAGTGCCCAGGATACAAGAGCCACCCAGTGAGTGGGAGAAACTATTCACCCAATACCCATTAGATAAGGGGCTAATATCCAAAATATACAGGGCACTGACAGAACTCTACAAGAAAAAAAAATCTAATCCCATCAAAAAAATGGGGAGAAGAAATGGACAGACATTTTGATAAAGAAGAAATACAAATGGGCAAAAGACACATGAAAAAATGCTCCACATCACTAATCATCATGGAGTTGCAAATCAAAACAACTATGAGGTACCACCTCACATCCCAGAGATTGGCACACATTACAAAGAATGAGAACAAGCAGTGTTGGCGGGGATGTGGTGAGACAGGAACTCTTATCCACTGCTGGTGGAAATGCCGACTAGTTCAACCTTTCTAGAGAGCGATATGGAGATTCCTCCAAAAACTGGAAATTGAGCTCCCATACTATCCAGCTATACCACTCCTAGGAATATACCCTAGGAACACAAAAATACAATACAAAACCCCCTTCCTTACACCTATATTTATTGCAGCACTATTTACCATAGCAAGACTCTGGAAACAACCAAGATGCCCTTCAACAGATGAATGGCTAAAGAAACTGTGGTACATATACACAGTGGAATATTATGCAGCCGTCAGGAGAGGTGAAGTCATAAAATTTTCCTATACATGGATGTACATGGAATCTATTATGCTGAGTGAAATAAGTCAAAGAGAAAGAGAAAGATGGAAAATGGTCTCACTCATCTATGGGTTTTAAGAAAAATTAAAGACATTTCTCACACTTTTCAGAGACAAAAGAGAGGAGGGCTGGATATTACAGCTGACTTCATTAACCTCACCACAAAGACTGATGTGTTTAGTTAGAGAAATAACTACAATGCAAACTATCCTAAGAATGAGACTATATGAGGGAAATAGAAAGCCTGTCTAGAGTACAAGTAGGAGTGGGGAGAGGAGGAGGTATATTTGGGTCATTGGTTATGGGAATGTTACACTGGTGATGGGGGGGTGTCATCTTATATGACTGAAACCCAACCACAATCATGTTTGTAACCAAGGTGTTTAAATAAAAAATATTTAAAAAATTACTACTTTCCAAAATATATAAAGCATTTACCAAACTAATTGAAAACCAAAGTTGGCATGACACTTTAAAATCTAAAAGAAAGTCCTCAAAAGAAACAAAAAAGTGATCAACAGACATAAAATGGTCACCATCACTGATTATCAGGGAAATACAAATCTCAAAGCTATCATCTCTTTTGTGTGAAAATGGTATACATAAAAATGGTTATGCTCAGTAATAGGGATGTACTGAATTGAAAAACCCTCTTTCAGATAGCACTTCTCTGAAGTATTTAGAATATATACCATAAACATATATAATATTTATATAATACTCCAAGAACAAATACAATAGTATAATAGGGTAGAAACTCCAAGCACCATAGTTGTTAGCATTTAGCGGGAAGAAGTGTTCAAATCATGTGGAAGAGAAGCAACACAAAGCCTCGAATATCCACTGTACCATAAAGAAACCAGCAACAACAGAAACAGTAGTTTAGAGTGAACAAGTATGTAATCAGCCTTTAACTACAAAGGCCTAGAATAATGTCTTAGGGAATTTATACACAGATACAGGTCAAGAATATGATTGGAAGCCAGATACTCTAGCTGCAGTGATTCCTAACAATATATTTTAATGCCTTAATCTTACTAGATATAAAATAACCTTTCAGCTTCTTTGTCCACAGTGGCTCTTGAATACAAAGGATGACACCCTAATTTTACACCTCAAAGCTCAATCATACTAGGTATCATATACATTTTGCAATATGATAATGTCTTGATAAAACACTCCAATATACCCTTTGCCTTTAGTTTATGTCCTCCGTTAGGACCTGAAGCATATGATCATTCAGACCACTGAAACAGTCAACTGCAAACCACAGACTTATGTTACAGGACTTACTCACTGAACACGTTTGGCAAATTAACATTTCCTTTCTCTCTTTCTCTCTCTCTCTTTCTCTTTTCTCTACTTCTTTCCTTCTCCCCTTTGTTCTTCCTCTTTTTCTTCATCATCACCATCATTAATTCAGTCTATATCAAATAAAACCCACACTGTTAGTCTCCTACATAGATAGGCCTCACTACCACATTACTTAGTACTTGATATGCAAAAATTATATGTATCTAAAATGCTACAGCCATTATCTAACCCTGAAACCTTCATTTAGCAAGGCCCAACCCCATCACTGATGAAGTGCCTAGAAATTGGGAAAATCTCCCAATTTCTATGCACTGGCCCAATCTCTTTTATTTTACTTAATTAATTTTTGAAATTTCTTTTTTACTGTATTTATTTTTTTTTTCCTTTCTTCTCTCTCTTATCTTTTGTTCTCCCTTCCACTCTTTCCTAAGCTATATCTAAGCTAATTATTTATCTAATTCAACCATTTCTTAAGAGATCAGACCAATCCTATTAGGGTCAGACCTCTAACAACAACTTAAGAATAGATCACTTATGTATGTCTTTATGTGGGCATGAGTACATAGACAGAGAACTCATCTCTGAGTGCCAAACCTAAATTGTAAACAATCCATAACTAAAGTGTCTATAACTCCTCCTATATACTATCCCTCACCCCCCTTCAGAAATCCTACTCTCCCTTCACCCCCCAATTCCGATTTTATATCCCTCCTTATTTAATGCTCTTTACCCTCAATTCTTAACTCATTAGGACTCAAAACTGACTACCTGCCCCAATAAGCCATCACCCAGCTCCCAAGAGAAAGGACACCCTCTCAGCCCCACTTCTGGTCCCTGGGCAAAAAAACTACAACCAACACTCCTGCTGAGTCATGCTCTGTGGCCCTCCTTCTCACCCCCCAAATGTGGACTGTTGCATGTTACTGGACTCTGCTCAAGAAGTACCCCAGTGGATGAACTCTACCCAGTCCTTTCTGCTGCAAATCATTTCTCAAACTCAACAAGATGCATTCTAGGAACAGTGGTGAAGAGAGGACAACATTGGTGGTGAGAATGGCCCTGATTCAATGTCACAATGTACCTAAAATATTACTATGAAAGATTTGTAATTCACTTGGTCATAATAAAAATTATTATAATAAAACCTTATTCACTACAATTAGTTGTTTGTCTGTTCCATCCATTATTAAAAATGGTGTGATGATTCCTACGTAAAAAGAATAGATCTTCCGGGCCCGGAGAGATAGCACAGCAGCGTTTGCCTTGCAAGCAGCCGATCCAGGACCAAAGGTGGTTGGTTCGAATCCCGGTGTCCCATATGGTCCCCCGTGCCTGCCAGGAGCTATTTCTGAGCAGACAGCCAGGAGTAACCCCTGAGCACTGCTGGGTGTGGCCCAAAAAACCAAAAAAAAAAAAAAAAAAAGAATAGATCTCCCTTGGGCTGGAGCAGTGTCACAGGGCATAAGGCATCTGCCTTGCACATGCTAGCCTAGGACAGACTGGGGTTTGATCCCCAGCGTCCCCATTCCAGGGGCTATTTGTAAGGACATAGCCAGAAAAAATAAATCTTCCTTATGATTCAGACAACTCTCTTCTGGACATAAACACCAAGAATATGGAAGCATTAATCTGCAAGTATATTACTACACCTAGGTCCATCACAATATTATCCACAATATCAAGGTCTGAAAACACTGGTGTTCATAACAACAGGTGACTAGATAATGAAAATGTGGCATGTTTATTTGAAATACTAGAAAATGTAAGAGTGGGGCTGGAGCAGTGGCACAAGTGGTAAGGCAACTGCCTTGCCTGCACTAGCCTAAGACAGACCACGGTTCAATTCTCCTGACTTCCCATATGGTCCCTCAAGCCAGGAGCAATTTCTGAGCACATTGCCAGGAGTAACCCCTGAGCGTCACCAGGTGTGGCCCAAAAACAAACGAAGAAGAAGAAAAAGGAGGAGGAGAAGGAGGACGATGAGGTGGAGGAGGAGAAAGAGAAGAAATGGAAATGTAAGAGTGCAGCTTCCTGTAAACTGAAGAACTGGAGAGAATTATGCCAAGTGATTTAGAAGAAAGAGATAAAAACCAAAAATCAGATGATCTCACTAATATGTTAAATATAAGGAAACAAATCTAGAAGTTTTTCCATACAAAAGCCAACAAAGGAAATTATAGAGGAATCATAGGACAGAGCTGGTGGGCTATTAATACTCTGTTGATGGGATGGTGGGGTGATATTGCAAGTATTTAACAAGATGGAAACTTTAAATAACATAAATCAATAAAATAAAAAGTAAAACTAGAGGTCTAACATGCAATATAAGGCATAAAACAGAACAAATCCTAGAGTAGAATATATAATCGTTGAAATTATGAATTCATAAAATGTTTTTACAGTATATTTAGTCTTGCAGATGAACAATTCTGTGACCAGATAGGACATTTGACATTAATGACAAATAAAAATTGCCCTAGAGACTGTGTTTCACTTTGGTGGCAGGTGTTTAATAACAACATAGTATACTTAAAATATGAATGCATGTATATTTTTTTACTTTTATTTTTTTTAATTTAAACACCTTGATTATATACATGATTGTGTTTGGTTTTCAGTCATGTAAAGAACATCCCCCATCACCAGTGCAACATTCCCATCACCAATGTCCCAAGTTTCTCTCCTCCCCACCAGACCCCCGCCTGTACTCTAAACAAGCTCTCCATTTCCCTCATACATTTTCATTATTAGGACAGTTAAAAATGTAGTTATTTCTCTAACTAAACTCATCACTATTTGTGGTGAGCATCCTGAGGTGAGCTGGAACTTCCAGCTCTTTTCTCTTTTGTGTCTGAAAATTATTATTACAAGGGTGTCTTTCATTTTTCTTAAAACCCATAGATGAGTGAGACCATTCTGCGTTTTTATCTCTCTCTCTCTGACTTATTTCACTCAGCATAATAGATTCCGTGTACATCCATGTATAGGAAAATTTCATGACTTCATCTCTCCTGACAGCTGCATAATATTCCATTGTGTATATGTACCACAGTTTCTTTAGCCATTCGTCTGTTGAAGGGCATCTTGGTTGTTTCCATAGTCTTGCTATGGTAAATAGTGCTGCAATGAATATAGGTGTAAGGAAGGGGTTTTTGTATTGTATTTTTATGTTCCTAGGGTATATACCTAGGAGTGGTATAGCTGGATCGTATGGGAGCTCGTATGGCAATACTCCCCAAGGCATTATACAGATTTAATGCTATCCCTCTTAAGATACCCATGACATTCTTCAAAGAAGTGGATCAGGCACTTTTGAAATTCTTTTGGAACAATAAACACCCTAGAATAGCTAAAGCAATCATTGGGAAAAAGAATATGGGAGGAATAACTTTCCCCAACTTTAAACTTTACTACAAAGCAATAGTTATCAAAACAGCATGGTATTGGAATAAGGACAGGCCCTCAGATCAGTGGAATAGGCTTGAATATTCAGAAAATGTTCCCCAGACATACAATCACCTAATTTTTGATAAAGAAGCAGGAAATCCTAAATGGAGCAGGGAAAGCCTCTTCAACAAGTGGTGTTGGTACAACTGGATAGCCACTTGCAAAAAATTGAATTTAGACCCCCAGCTAACATCATGTACGAAGGTAAAATCCAAATGGATTAAAGACTTCGATATCAGACCCAAAACCATAAGATATATTGAACTACACATAGGCAAAACACTCCAGGACATTGACACTACAGGCATCTTCAAGGAGGAAACTGCACTCTCCAAGCAAGTGAAAACAGAGATTAACAGATGGGAATATATTAAACTGAGAAGCTTCTGCACCTCAAAGGAAATAGTGCCCAGGATACAAGAGCCACCCACTGAGTGGGAGAAACTATTCACCCAATACCCATCAGATAAGGGGCTAATCTCCAAAATATACAAGGCACTGACAGAACTTTACAAGAAAAAAACATCTAATCCCATCAAAAAATGGGGAGAAGAAATGAACAGACACTTTGACAAAGAAGAAATACAAATGGCCAAAAGACACATGAAAAAGTGCTCCACATCACTAATCATCAGGGAGATGCAAATCAAAACAACGATGAGATACCACCTCACACCACAGAGAATGGCACACATCACAAAGAATGAGAATAAACAGTGTTGGCGGGGATGTGGAGAGAAAGTAACTCTTATCCACTGCTGGTGGGAATGCCGTCTAGTTCAACCTTTATGGAATGCATGTATATTTTAAAAAATATTCAAAGGATTAAAAAGAAAATAATATAGCCGTTGAAGAAATCTCATGGCAAGTACCAGACACAAGAAAAGAGACAAATTCAGTCACCAGATACAGTTAAGGAAACAAATGCAGTCACCTTATCTTCATTCAGCCAACTCCATAAATTCACCCTGCTCTAGAAAGAGATGTAAGTCAAGCCATGAAATATTATAGGTGCACCAGCTGAAAGCTGGCAATTTCAGGAGGAGAGGTCAGGCTAAGTCCCCACCCTGATGAAGCCATGCCTGCTTCACCCACCATCCACAATTACTACTTTGCCAAACAGACTTGCTTCACCATTCATCTAAAGCTCTCTGTAGGGCACCAATTTGAGCAAAACTCATGGTATGCTGGTATTTGGGCTAACATCATCAATACTTTTCTTGGAGTGAGTGCAGGGACACTCCCCCTGCCTTCTTGTACTTTGGGAAGCCCTGTCATCTGACAACATGCCTCACAAAAGCCTCAATAATAGTGTTTAAAATTACAATTTTAAAATTATGTTCAATTTTTATTACTATAATCCCAGTAGGAACAAAATTCGACACAAATATGTATCTGAATTGTTCATAATATTGTATCTGAATATGTATATGTATTTTTCAGAAACAAATGAAGAAACAGACTGATAATTAGCAACAAGAGCTTACTAAACCTTCTGACAATGACTTAATGACCTCATTACAATAAAATAATTTTTATAATATTTTTGGCTACAGTACTTTTTTCTTACTTTATTCTCTCTCTCTCTCTTTACTAATTTCAATCCCACTTACTTGGAAACAAACCAACTAAGTCAACTATATGAAATTTGGCCTTTCCGTAAAGTAATTTATATTTAAAAAAGAAATCAATATTTGCATTATGGATATTTCATAAAAAGAAGAGAAACAGAATACACTAAAATTAATAATTTTCCTCAAATTAGCAAACTGGGGGGATAGAAATGAACATCCAGATATATAAACTTCAAAGAACTCAAAGAGATATAATTCTATGTTGATTTTTATAGTCAAATTGACAAAACTAAAAAGCAGGGACCTTTAGAGCATTGAGATAAAGAAAGAAATTACAAACCAAAGAATTAGCATAGTTATTAACAATCTTTTCAGACCAACAAAAAATAAAAAAAAATTAAAATGCAATGAAAAACATTTTCAGTCAAGAATTCTAAATCTGGGGCCGGAGCAGTGGCACAGGGCCTGAGTCGTCTGCCTTGTGCGCACTAGCCTAGAATGGACCACAGTTCGATCCCCGGCTGTCCATATATTCCCCCAAGCCAGGTTTGATTTCTGAGCACATAGCCAAGTGTAACCCCTGAGTGTCACTGGGTGTAGGCCAAAAAACAAAACAAAACAAAACAAAACAAAGCAAAAAAGGAATTCTAAACCTGGAAAAACTGTCCTTCAACAGAACTACAAGAAATGCTACTACTAGAAATAAAGAGTGCATTATTAATACCATAAAAATTAAGCAGTAGTAAAACTATGAATAGTAATGGCAAATATGCAATATTTGCTAGATTACTCTTTGCTGGATTTTCTAATATGGCAATAAGGGACATAGGTTTCAATTATAGTTTAAAAGTTAATAGCTATACATAACATAAACAGCAGGTAAATTTTAATAACAATAACTTTTTGGGGGTAAGGAAAACATCCAATTAATAATGCCCCCCCCCCAAATCTGCAAACTGGAGAGTAGAAATGAACATCCAGATATATAAGTTTCAAAGAACTCAAAGAGATATAATTCTATGCATCAGCAGGTAAAAATACAGGGTTTCTCTGTAGATAATAACAATAACTTTTAAAGTAGGCACAAGTAAAATATGTAAACATGAATACTTTTTTTGTAAACATGAATTCTACTAACAGTTTAAATTGTTATCAGTTTATCTATTATCAGTTTAAATTGAAGTCTTGTAAATTGAATATGTTTTATGCAAGTCTTCTGATGACAAGAAATTTGGTATTGATAACAAAAAGAGCAAAAAACAAAATTCAAGTTAACTAGAGACAAGAAAGCACACAAAAGGGTATTTATTAAAAACAACAACAACAAAAACAACAACAACAAGACCAGAGAGATAGTACAGAGATTTTGGTATTTTAGTATTTACCTGACACATGGCCAATCCCTGGCTCAATATGTGGTTGCTGGAGTACAGCCAAAAGTGATTCCTGAGCACAGACCTTGGAGTAAGTCCCAAGCAAAGTCAGCTGAGACCCCAAAATCAAAAGTAAAACATACAGAAAAACTTTTTAGATCTAGAGAGAAAATGCAGCTTAATTTTTTAGATGTAATAAAATGTTAACATTCTTCTAATTAAACTTGCCTGCATGCATTGCAAAGTGGAGATGAAATACTCAAAGCATTCATTTCAGGTTAATTACAGGTGAGATTAGGGGCAAATGAGTGTTGCAAATAAACTGCAGGAATTGGAGTTACAAAAGATGGATTTCATATACTTGTTGGTGAACCTTACGTGCAATATTTCAACTTCCAGAGTCAAAGAATCTACATCTGTAAAATAAGTATGAATTATCTAACCTTATAGTAGTCTGGAAACTATATTCAATATTTTAAAAATAGTGTATTAAAGTTTCATGATTTATATTATTAATCATGAGAAGTTCTAGATAATTTCCAAAAAGTAAAAAGTCAAGATATGACAATTTTGAGACATAAAATCTTCAAAAATTATACTACTGTTGATATTTCTAAATGAGTTGTATTATCAGTTCAGTATCTACCAATTATATGATCTAATTGGATCTAAACATACTCTCCCTTGAGTTTTTAAAAAGTTTCTATCCTGCATGTTTACATACCAAACTATTTTACAAATATTGAACCCCTCCCTGCTCAGCTTCAAAAATCATTTAAATTGCCTTTTTGTGTTAATTGCTGGTCTTTTGTAGGAGGCTTCTGGGGTTCAAAATGTGCAGAAACAATTATATAGCCACGAAGCATCCACGTATGTATGGGTTGTCTTATTTATTTTTCTTTTAATTAATATCTGAGTATAAGAGTCAGAATAATTTTGATTCATATAGCTATTGTTCTTGAGAATTAAACTTTTGGTAAGTTGAACCTTGAACAAAATAATTACAGTATCCCCTAATTTCTATCTAACTCTCAGCATTATGTCCACACTTTATCAAGCAAATAATTAAACAAAACAGTGAATGATTCCTGCAAAGTTATTATGAAGGAAGTAGGCTGGACTCAAACCAAGGAAGAGACACTGTTTCAAGATATATGAATGTTAAACATCTTTCACATTATACAATAATTTTATTCATAGTATTCGTGGTTATTTGAATATTGTTATTCAAATTATGCTTTAACTGAATTTTTTTTTCTGTTAGGTTTTCATGACAGTTTTGCGTTATAGTTTCAACTAATATTGGGAACTTTAGAGAGTAATTGTGGCTTTCTGAAGAAACATCTTTGAATTTCAAATCTAGGTACTCTAACAAAAAAAATTCTATAATCTTTTGTAACATGTTTCTTCAAAACCATTTACTCTACCACTGTCCCCTCCTACACAGATAGAGCAGATTCCTCTCTTATTTTCTTAGAAACAATAAAATTCAGGTCTATTACCTTTAATTTTCTTCAGTGGGCAAGCAATTTGGACATTGATA
Source organism: Suncus etruscus (assembly GCF_024139225.1). NCBI lineage: Eukaryota > Metazoa > Chordata > Mammalia > Eulipotyphla > Soricidae > Suncus > Suncus etruscus. The sequence goes on from NC_064848.1 coordinate 76,639,397, forward strand.
TAGATCCTATAATTTGCTAAAAAATTACTCTGTCTCTTTTGTGTGTAACTGCAGTGCAACTATTTCAGTATTTTAATCAGTTGCTGTGACAGTCATATTTAAAATATTTTAAACATGGGGCTGGCGAGGTGGCGCTAGAGGTAAGGTGTATGCCTTGCAAGCGCTAGCCAAGGAAAGGACCAAAGTTCGATCCCCAGGCGTCCCATATGGTCCCCCCAAGCCAGGGGTGATTTCTGAGCACGTAGCCAGGAGTAACCCCTGAGCATCTAACGGGTGTGGCCCGAAAAACCAAAAAAAAAAAAAATTTGAAACATTCTCTAAAATGAGATATTATAGAGCCTGTAGATTTATTTTCAAGTAATTAGGATAAAAATTAAAAATAAATTAAAATTAAGATAAATATAAAAATTATTCTCAATGTGTCTGTCATTTTGCTTGGAATTTAAATTTTACTTAATTTAAACAGGTCCCTATAGTCATAAAATTAGTAATATTTTCATAATCTATACTGTTATGAAATTATATAAAAGCATTAAATTGTTTAAGAAACTAAAATGTTGAAAGAATTATCCTTTGGCCTTGAGAAAATAAATATTTATAGTAAATCTACTTGTTTACTGCAATCTCCTTGTTATCAAATTTACTAATATTTCTTAGTATACACTAGACTATTGTTATATATACATATATGCTGAACAAATGAATAAAAATGGCATTTAGATATTATATTTAGCTTACAATGTGATTCACTGTATTATGCCTTGGATTCTCTCATAAAACTTTTCATAACTTTAGAGATAATCTAGAAATTTATCTCAGTAACTAATCTGAAATGTGGAATAACTCTGAATTTGTCTACCCCGGGACGGGCGGTGGCGCTAGAGGTAAGGTGCCTACCTTGTCTGTGCTACCCTTGGACGGACCGCAGGTCCCATATGGTCCCCCAAGCCAGGAGCGACTTCTGAGCGCATATCCAGGAGTAACCCTTGAGCGTCACTGGGCATGGCCCAAAAACCAAAAGAAAAAAAAATGTAACTTTGGATCTCATACTCTTAATTGCAATTATGACCCAAAGGGATGTTTACTTTTATTTATGATTGTTATTTAAAATGTTATTTAGGGTGGTACCTCTTTAATGTTACCTGCTGGTGGCTGGGACTCTTAAAATGGAATCAACATTTGCATATATGCAAAAAGCATATATGGTCTTTCAACTCACTTTCTTGGCATTCTTTAAATATGTTAAAAAATGAAGCTCTAGATTCTAGATGGCAACTATCGTTCTATATAACATATGTTATGCCACAAGTTCCCAAGTCTTTGAAACATCGTATTATTATAATTAACTTTTATAATGTGCAGTATTAAGAAATATTTTATAAGTAAAAGAAAATAATTGTGAACCTTAATTATTTTCATATGAATAACTTTGTACAAATGACTGCCTGCTTTTATTAGGATGTGTCTCCCACAATGGCAATTACAAAGATGGTAGATTGATTATGTATAAAGAGTAAAATATATTTTCCAAAACATAACTACATTTGATTACTTTGCAGTAATAGAGTTTACATTTTTACTTAGTGAAATGATGTTTAAATTATGTAAATAGAACAGAGGAATTTTCTTCAGTTTTCATCAGCTTCTCATACTCTCATAGTACGTTGTTCAAGTTTTTTCTTTCCTTTTCCCTTTTCTCTTCCACTTTTACTTTCTCCCTTCCTTCCTTACTTTTTCTTTTTTCTTCCTTCCTTCTTCCTTTTTTTTCTTCCTTCCTGCCTCCCTCTCTTCCCTTCCTTTGTTTTTCTTTCCCTCCCTCCTTCCTTCGTTTTCTTTCTTTCTTTCTTTCTTTCTTTCTTTCTTTCTTTCTTTCTTTCTTTCTTTCTTTCTTTCTTTCTTTCTTTCTTTCTTTCTTTCTTTCTTTCTTCTTTCTTTCTTTTCTTTCTTTCTTTCTTCCTTCTTCTTCTTCTTCCTTCCTTCTTCTTCCTTCTTCTTCCTTCCTTCCTTCCTTTCCTTCCTTCCTCCTTCCTTCCTTCCTTCCTTCCTTCCTTCCTTCCTTTCCTTCCTTCCTTCCTTCCTTCCTTCCTTCCTTCCTTCCTTCCTTCCTCTTTCTTTCTTTCTTCTTTTCTTTCATGGGACCATTTGCAGTGTTACAGCCAGATACCAAAATCTGACTCACCATGTGTGAAATATGCATCTGTTGTACTACCTCTACAGCCCCTCAAATTATCTTGCGCCTAATAAAAAAAAAACATTTGTACTTTTTAATAAGGTGCAGTCAGTAAATATTAATAAAGTTTTGAAAAATATTCTATGTATAGGAAATTTTTCTTAAATATTAATAATTTAAAACTTGAAAATTAGGTTAAGTGTCTTCATGTTTTTGTCACTTAATCATTGCTCTTAAATGTAGAAACTATTTCATTAGCAAATTGGTGAGGTTTTTAGTAATTATTGAAACAACTTAAATATCTGAGATTAAAAGCTTTCCTTTAGACCCAGCAACAAAACTCAGCATGCTAAATAGTGATGCATATTCTGACCAAAATGAAAATTTTGTAGTTTTGTAACTACAGAACAAAACTTGATTTAGTAGTTTTGTAACTTATACTAATTATTTGAATTTATTGTTATTTTTAAAATATGATAAATTATAAGTCACATAAAATAACTTCTAATTTGCATTGTTAACAGAAAACATAAAATTACCATTCTATCTCTGTAAAATAAATAAATCATTTCATATAAATTAAGTGACTTTTTTTGAAAAAACTAAAACATAAAATGCATTTAATTGAATGTGTGGGATTTATTTTATCCCATCTAAATAACCAGTTATTTTAGTAGAAATGAATTGCAAATATTTACAAAAACAAATCTAACATAAAAAATTTATTTATTTTACAGAGATATAAAGGTAATTTCATGTTGTCTGTTAACAGTAGAAGCTTTAGAATTAAAAGTTATTATAAGTCAAGAGAATACAATATTCTTATTAATAATGTAATATGCATTCTGTAAATATATAAATGCTTTCTTAGGAACCTAGATATTTAATATTATTTTGCTTTATCAAAATTGATTATATTTGTTTCAGATGTAATATATCAAACATAGTATACCCATTATAATTATTGATATCCATTTTTGATAACTTAGAGAAATAGTTCTCTCCCACTGTGGGAATTTTTGTCATCAGGTCAGGTCATCAACTTTTTAGTATTTTTGTCACTAATTTTATTCATTTTCTTGTCTTCTTATTTTGACCAGGATTTAATAAGTCTATGTTAAATGGTACTTGTAAGAGTTGACATATGTCCCATATGCTGAGAAAATATAAGCCTTCTCTATTATTAGTGAATAGTACTTTGTTTTATGTTATGATATGTAGTTTTCTTCCAATATTTGGTAATTACCTTCTGTTACTTTCAGATCACTTTTATAAAAGCTACAAATCTATCTTCATTTAATGCATTTCTTGAATATTCTGAAATGATAATCTTGCATTTTATTCAGTCAACTCATATTATTATTCATTGTAGGTGCTTACATCTGTATAGGAAAATAGAAATTACCACTCATTCAATAATCTCTGATTCTTTAGATTATTATGATCAAAAGTGTAACTGTATTTATATTGATTTTATAGTATTCTATTCAATACGTAAATTACTATTACTAGTGTTTCTAATAAATTATTTTATATAATTTCAATTTATTTTATTTTTTTTACTTTTTTGTCCCCCAATTCACAACACAGACCAGGCAAAGGGCCTGTGTTGAGGTGTATATGGGGTGCATTTACTGTATCTCCTCTTTCTATACAGTCAGTGTAAAGAACACAGCCTGTGGTAAGAATTGGGAGGCCTTATCTTTATTTTATTTTCTTTTTTGATTTTATATATATATATATATATATATATATAAATGCTTCACCAGAGAAACATTTTCATGACCAATATTCCAAGTGTCCTTCCTCCCCACCCCACACCGCCTGTACTCTAGACAGGCTTTCTATTTCCCTCATTCAGTCATATTTTGTTATGATAGTTCTCAGTGTAATTATTTCTGTGACTACACTAAATGATTCCTGTGGTGAGCTTCATGTTGGGAGCTGGACCCTCAAGTCCTCCTCTATTTTGTCTCTGAGAATCATTACACAAATGTTTTTCATTTTTCTCAAAACCCATAGATGAGTGAGACTATTCTGCATCTCTCTCTCCCTCTGACTTATTTCACTCAGCATAATAGATTTCATATACATCCATGTATAGGAAAATTTCATGACTTCATCTCTTCTGATGGCTGCATAATATTCCACTGTATATATGTACCATAGTTTCTTTAACCATTCATCTATTGAGGGGCATCTAGCCTATTTCCAGAGTCTGGCTATTGTAAATAACGCTGCTATGAATATAGGTGTGAGAAATAAATTTTAATTAATTAATTAAATAAATTAATTAAATAGTACTAATATAAATTTTTAAAAAATGATTTTAAAAACTGAGTTTGAAATCCACTGTTTTATTGGTATATATTGGTTTATGAAGTTACATGTTTTAGAGATAAAATTGTGCCTTTTTATAATATGTTATTGTATTTCACCTGCCTCCAAAGTACTGACATCTCTCCAACATGATGATTATCTTCAACTGAACTGAAGGAGGTTGAATGAGGTACTATAGAACAATAATTCTTCCTCTCTTAAAAATTAGTGTAAATTAAACCAGAACACTGTTGTGCTTGTTTTATTTCTCTATGAATTTTATTTAACACCTCCATATCAGTTATATATTAGTGATATATTTAAATAAATAGTCTGAATAAATCACTATTATTGCTTATGCCTAAGTTCTTTTATAAAGTAAAAATAAATTAGGTGTCTATAATATATACCATTACACTTATTCATGTTAAATTTGTCTTTGTAAATATTTGCAAATCATTTCTACTAAAAATTCAAGGATATATGTATTTATTAGATTGAAGTACACTCCATTATAATAGGTGCAGATTGCAGTGTTCTGAGTCTACATAAGATATATAATAAATATTTATGCTACCAAAAACCCTACTTTACACCATTGGATTTATCTATAATTCTTATATGTTCTGGAAATGACTATCTACAGTAATGGACTAAGGATCCAATTATATCTTTGATTCTTTCAGATAACACAAATGATTGCAAAAGCCGTAATTGTACATAAATTGGCAATTAATATTCACCTCCAATGACAAGCAAATAAGAGAAAAAGGAAAACATTATTCTGGAATGGAAAAATTGCCTCAAGTTCAAAGAGAAAAATGTAATTGAACTGTATGATAGAAGAGTGTCAATATTTTCAAATACTAGAATTTATTTGAAGACAAACTGAAAAGGTATATTTGAATAACAAGGTCCTGGTTTCTAAATATTTTCTCAAATTTAAAATTAAAATGGTTCAGGAATCTCTACCAAAAAAAGCACAGCTCTATACTTCACCCAATGCTGTAAGTCACTAATTTATTGTTAGTATTAAGAGGCAGAAATCTTAAAATACAAAACTTATAGATGGTAAAAATTAGTTTGTCATCCAAATATCATACTAGAATATGCTCCCTCTTATGTTTGACAAAATCAATTCCAGATTCCTGCTCTAGTTGATTTAATTCACAGTTTAAAAAAATTTACACTGGGGCCGGAGCGGTGACGCAGCAGTAGGGCTTTTGCCTTGCACGCGGCCCACTCAGGACAGACCGTGGTTCAGTCCCCCAGTGTCCCATATGGTCTCCCAAGCCAGGAGCGATTTCATAGTGCATAGCCAGGAGTAACCCCTGAGCGTCACCTGGTATAGCCTCCAAAAAAAAAAAAAAGTTACACTGGAAAAATATTTGTGCATCCAAATATATAATACTAACACAAATATTAGCATTAAAGGAGATAGTTGTCACCGACACTTTCTTAATAATAAATTTCTGTTCTGTCACTCATAGAGTTCTTCTGGAGAAAGGGCAGATGTAATATGGAAAGGAATAATGATTCTGTGTTGGCAGAATTTGTCCTCACTGGGCTTTCTGCCCATCCAAACCTACAGACAGTTCTATTTGTGCTAGTTTTGTGGATGTACCTGATTATCCTACTGGGAAATGGAGTTCTTATCTCAGTGATCATCAATGTTCCTCATTTGCATACCCCTATGTATTTCTTCCTCTGTAATCTTTCCTTCTTGGACATTTGCTACACAAGTTCTTCTGTCCCATTAATTCTTGACAATTTTCTGACAGTAAGAAAAAGAGTTTCCTTCTCTGGATGCATGGTACAAATGTTTCTCTCCTTTGCTATGGGAGCCACAGAATGTATACTTCTAGGCATGATGGCGCTTGACCGCTATGTAGCCATCTGCTATCCACTGAGATACCCTGTCATCATGAGCAAGGGTGTTTATGTGCTCATGGCAGTGGGGTCCTGGGTAGCTGGTATTTTTGACTCAATGGTGCAGACATTCCTTGCAATACAATTACCATTCTGTGCTAACAATGTCATTAACCACTTTGTCTGTGAAATTCTTGCTATCCTAAAACTGGCATGTGGTGATATTAAAATCAATATAATAAGTATGACAGGGTCAAATTTGATTTTTTTGGTTATTCCACTACTAATAATTTCCATCTCTTATATTTTTATTGTTGCCACTATTCTGAGGATTCCTTCCACTGAAGGAAAGCGTAAGGCCTTTTCCACCTGTTCAGCTCATTTAACAGTCGTGATTATATTCTATGGAACTATTTTCTTCATGTATGCAAAGCCCAAGTCAAAAAGCTCCATTGGAGCAGATGACCAAGACATCGCTGATGCTCTCATATCCCTCTTCTACGGAGTGATGACCCCCATGCTCAATCCTATAATCTACAGTCTGAGGAACAAGGATGTAAAGACTGCTGTAAAGAACATGCTGGGTCGGAAAAAGTTCTCTGACAGGATGTGAATACTGATTTATGCAACATGGTTTGACATCCCAGATACTGAAGTTGCAAAATTAAATAAAGAAAACTACCATATAAAAACAAATTCATGACGTGACATTTGAAAACATATGGTAGAAATATTTTTATTGCTCTTGTTAGGATTAGGTGTTTGTTCTAACAGTAGAAATAAAATGTGCTTTTGATTTAAAAAATATATTTACATAAAAGCAAATTTGAATACCTCATAAGTTAAAGAAAACAGGATTACTATAAACCTTTAGAAATTAATAAATTGTGTTCTAATATACATTTGTAATTTGAAAATGAAATATTATTTATTATAAAAAGGGAATATTAAGCACATAACATAGTATATATTTTTCTATCACACATATAAATTCTCTTAAAGTAGGAACTTGTTTGTTTATTACCCAACAACCTAAAAGAACATGGTACATAAAAGATGTATAATAAATAAAAACACATTATAAATACAAACAGAAATGTGCATCTGTCATATCTAAAATGACTGTGTTTATTTTAAAAGAAAACTGATAAAGAGATTATAATACATACTTAAGGTGTTAGTATTGCATCCTGTTTACTCTGGTTTAAATCCCCAGTATCACGAATGGTTCCCTGAGCACAACCAAGGGTCAATCTTTAGCAAAGAGCCAAAAATAACCTGTGAGATCACTTGGTGTGAACCAAAAAACTAAAAAGAAAATAATCTTAAATAAAATTAATTCACTGTGACAATTATTTTCTAAGTAATTTTGTGCCACACCTGGGAGAACTTAGGAATACTCCTGGTTCTGCACTCAGAACCTGCACTCAGAACTCCTATCCTGACAGCATAGGAGGACCATATAAGATGCTGAGGATCGAACTTGGATCGGCTGTGTGGGAGACTGTGCTATTGTTCGGACCCTTATTCTGCTTTCTTCTCTATAAACTGTAGATTGTCAAAGTTTCTCGTTCATAAGAAGACTATAAAATATACTACTAAAAATTATTTTAAGTCAAATGAAAGGATAACATTGAGTAGTTTATCAATCTATGGAATACTGTAAGCAGTTATAAACTGAGCAAATAAACTTGAAAAAATAAAACATCAGTTTAATTCTTTTCTTTCTCCAATGCATATGCAACACTACTAAAGGCTTATGTCTGACACAAATTATAAGTTACCTATATTTTTGTTGAACTTCTGTACTTGTAAGTAGGTTAAATAATTTTTAAAAAATTAATTTAATTTAATTTAAAAATAATTTAATAATTAAAAATAATTTTGAGAGTAAATATTATTTTCAAATTGATTTATTGAAATTTATTAAGATATTATTGTATTTCAAGATAGCAATTTAAAGCGTTAATACTTTCCAAGCAAAAAGAAGATAAAAACTAACTCCAAAAACATCAAATTTATGTGAAATTGTAACCATGATATGAAAGTAATGTGGATTTGAACAAAACAATTAATTAGCTTAAATATCTAAATATATGCAATACACATTTTTAAAACACATTTGGAACATATTTCAAAAGGCTTAATTAAACATTAGTAAGTTTCAAAATATTTATTTGAATATTCATATTCTCTTAAAAAACTAAAGTTAATTAAAAGCTAAATAACTTGGGAAAATTAAAACATGCCTCTGTTAATTAAAAATGTTGATACTCAAAATAGTTAATGATTATATGGTAATGTCATAAGTCAAAATTAATGCCTTTCACAAATAATATGAATGTTATTACAATACCATAATTATTAAAACTAAATATCATATTTTTATTGTCAGAGTATAAATCTCATAAATTAAATCTTAATTTTAATTCACTAGCATGGCTGTATTTGTCACATACATTAATGTTCATTCTGATTCATTGGTATCTTTGCATGGTCTTAATAAAAATGTCTTCACTTTTAACCCTTCTAAGAAATTAAATATAGTTGATATTTCATATTAAAAATTATTAAATACTGAATGTCTCCCAGCATGTCTCCCACATCTCCCTCCTTTACCCCCCACCAGAATCCTACTGCAAATGGTCTCCACCTTACAGCTAAAGGTAGTAAAACTATATATAACAAACACAGCTAACCTCATGTTCAATGGCAAAGATATAAAAGTATTTTGCCAAATATTAGCCCTCAGTCAAGAACGTCCACTTTCACCAATACATTATTGCAAGTTTTAAGCACAGCAATAGTGCTGAAAAATAAAATATTCATATTTAAAAAGAAGTTAAACTATAACTCCTTACAAATGAAATGACAAACACTGGAACCTCCAGATTCTAAAAGAAATATTAAGAAACAATAAATAATTTGGTAAAGTATCAGGGTGCAAAATAAAAACACAAAAAAATGTTCTGCAGGGGCTGGAGCCATGGCGCAGCAGTAGGGGGTTTGCCTTGCACGCAGCGGACTTAGGACAGACCATGGTTCAAACCTCCCCGGCATCCCAGATGGCCTCCCAAGCCAGGAGCGATTTCTGAGCTCATAGCCAGAAGTAGCACCTGAGCGTCACCAGGTGTGGCCCAATAACAAAAACAAACAAACAAACAAACAAAACAAAGTTCTGTATTTCTTGGGGTCAGGATCAGAGGCACTAGCCTTCATGTTGCTGACCCAGGTTCAATTCTTGGCTCTAGAAATGGTCCCCATTTCTTTCTGAGCAGAGCCAGTAAAAAAAACCTGACTACCAAAAGATGTACCCCAAGCCCAAAAATAAACAAAAATATGTTGTATTTCTTTCCATGAGCAACAAACTAGAAGAGAAAATATTTTGATCATATTGACAATAGTGTCCAAATAGTTACAAATAGTTAGGAAACAACAAAAGGTGTTGAAAGACTTATACATTGAAATTATTTCATTATTAGAAAGAGTAGGATGATACAAAAGAAAATTTATAAAGTATCCTATGTTTATGTTTTGGAAAAACTAGTATTGTTAAAATGGCCATACTATCCAATTATTACAGCAGATTTAATGATTTTCTATTAAAATTTTAGTATTACCCCTCACACTGAAACCCACCAACAATCATGTTTGCAATCATGGTGCTTAAATAAAAATTTTATATTAAAAAAATAAAAAATGCTACTGAAATTTTTATGGAATTATAATAATTCCCAAATATCCAAGCATTTCAGAGATATAAAGGGATGAGAGATTTTAAATTTCATGACTTTATACTGTAAAGATATAGTAATCAAAATAGTATAATGTTAAAATTTAAACAGACTTGCAGACTCATTGGAGAGAATTGATACACCACTCATATGTGCTCAGAAGTCAGCTAACTTATGACAAAGAATTAAGTACATTAAGTGAACATAAATATATTCTAACAAAACATACTGGGAAAATTCACAGCAAAAAAATAATTTTGACCTCTCATACTATACATAAAGGTTCAATCAAAATTGTCTAAAGACTTTTAATATCATAGCAAAGCCATACACTGAGAATTGATGGTATTGACTTCAGAGGTGTCTTTAATGAATCAACTCCATTGAGAAAGAAAACAAAAATAAACAAATTAAACTACATCAATTTTATTCTGTTCTGTTTCTGCTCTGTGAACAAAAAAAAAAAAGGCAACACCCTACTAAATGTGAGAAAATATTTGCACACTAAGGGAGTTCAACTATCTTGCTTTTTATAGTAATGCATCACTAGGCTGTTGACATCTTGGTAGAGCGATCAATTGTAGATGTAAAAACTTTTGACAAACATTCAATTTGGTATGGTGGATGGCATGATTCTTAATGAAAATATTGTCTTTATATAAAATATATGAGAAAAAAACAGAGCAACAATTTGTATTTGGATCCTATAATTTAGGGAAGAGAGAAGTATTTCAAATGATGTAAGAAGGCTTCCCAAGAGCTAGAAATATATATATGACTGTATAGAGTTACCACGATAACATAAAAGGCCTGAGAGACATTCCAAGAAGTAAATTAGTTTCCTTGCACTTGATTATGGCAGCCATGACCATAGTTCAAATTCAGAGCACTGCAGGTGATCATCTAAATGCCACGAGGGGTCACTCATGAGCACAAAATCAGGATAGACCCTTAAGTGTAGCTGGGTAAGGCCCGACCCCATTCATCCCCTGCCTCCTACATCCCTCCTGCCAATATCTCAAAGAGTCTATAAGAGAAGAGTTGATTCTAAGAAAAGAAACTGGTTTTAGTGGGAATGGTAATTTCAGAGATTTTGAAGTAAAAAGCTATTCTGATTTATTTTGGGAATGGTTCCTACATTCAAGTTATTGAGTCACCAGACTGTTCAAAATTGCCATATGATTGGTAGGACTTTAAGCAAATATTAAAAACAAAAATTCTATTTATCTCAGATAGGAACTTTTTGTGGTTATTTCTTGAGTAGATGCATAAGTATAGTTCACAGAAGAAAAAATATAAATATTGTTCCCATTTCAGATACCTTTGCTCTTCTTAAATATTTTAAGATAAAGGTTTTTTTTTTGTTTTATAAAATAGGAATTAATAATCTTCTGGTCAGAGCTATAGGTACCTGGGAGGGTGCTGCCTTGAACTTGGCTGTCCCAAGTTTGATACATAGCAACACATTTAGTCCCCTCAGCACACCAGCAGTGATCTTTGAGCACAGAATTAGGTGTAAGATCAGAAAACAGCCAGGTGCCCCACCCACCCAAAAGGGGGAGGTGGTCTAAAATATTTATTAATTTCCCTAGGATACATGGCTAGAAGTAGAATAAAGAGTACTGAAACACATTTTCACAGACTCCCAAAGCTAATATGCCTCCCTTCACAATACCATATAGTACATATCTTTTATTTTACTGCTAAAAGACTATCCCAACAACTTTTAGCTCTATGACAACTAATCAGGTAAAAAGCAGTAGTTCCAAAGAGGCCAATTGACTCAGGAAGACATGATTTCTTTTCAACTTGTCTCATAGTCAGGTAATTTCCTCCCTCAGGAATATGACACAGTCTGATATTTACATCTGTGCAGTAAACTATATCTCAGAAGACTTCATTAAAAGTTGAATGACCTATGATATGAAGCTACAAGTAAGTGCACGCAGATGGGATCCCAGTGCTTGCAAAGAGCCTGAAGTAAAGCTTGTTAAAAGTAAACTTCAAACTTTTTAACAACACTCTTCCCTCCACAGTGTTCTGGAGGGATTCTAGGGCTCTTCCTAGGAGAATCCTTTCTCCTAATCTTTAATTACAACTAAAGAAAACAGACAAGAGTACAAGAGGTGATCATATGAAAAATTCTAAAAAGTAAATCTTTTTACTTTGTGAAGAAAACGTATAAGTACATACATTGCCACTAGTCAATCATTTGGGAAAAATAACTAGTGCATAAATTCTAATGCACAGATTACAATCAGAAATAATTTATGTGAAAAAAGAACATTGAACCACATGCATTTTGTTTATTTACATAGAATTAAAGGTATTTTTCAAGTTCACCCCTTGATATTGCTTTAGTCATAGTTTCTTTTATTTAAGTATATAAATTGCAGAGCAGTGATGATTCTCAGAAAACATAAAATTGTTCAAATAATTCATTTTAATCCTAGGAAAATAATTTAAATTGATCATATATTTCATTTTATTATTTTCAATAATTACCATAGCTGTTTGGAAATACGAATATCTTAGTTGAAAAGGAGAGATCTGTTTTCTTGATATTCACATCAATTCAATGCAACTACATATCAAAACACTCTGAAGAAGAATTCTGCATCACTCAAAATAGCATTCCATATTAAAGGTTTTTCCCTAACTGGGAATTTATACCACCTATAATGACATGTAAAAATTGCTTATAAAGTTTTCTTCCATTTATTTTTGCTCTAATTTTTATTATTTCCTCCCTTTGACTTATTTTGAGTTTCACTTTTTACCCTTAGTTTCTCAAGATGTGAAGTTAGATGATTTATTTGTGCTTTTTCTCTTTTTTCCTGATAGTAATCTATATTGCTATGCATCCTCTATTAGTAGGAAATACTGTCATGTTATATAGACTATTAATCTGTATCTTAAATTTTCTTAATTTAGGAATTTTCCAATTTTTTGTTTATTTTCTCTTTGACCCACTAGTTTTCAAATAGTACTTTTTTATCTCAAATCGTTTGAGCTTTTCCTGACTTTCATTTTATGATGAATTTCTACCACTGTGACTTTATGATGTGAAGAGATGATATGATTTATATTTTCATAATTTTTGCACTCTCATGATGTTTTCTAGGTTGTCTATCCCAAAAAAAGTTTTGTTTAAGAATGTTCCATGGGGCCGCCGAGGTGGCGCTAGAGGTAAGGTGTCTGCCTTGCAAGCGCTAGCCAAGGAAGGACCGCGGTTCGATCCCCCGGCGTCCCATATGGTCCCCCCAAGCCAGGGGCAATCTCTGAGCGCTTAGCCAGGAGTAACCCCTGAGCATCAAACGGGTGTGGCCCAAAAAACCAAAAAAAAAATGTTCCATGTACACTAAAGAAGAATATGTATTTGACTTTTGGCCAAAAAAAAAACATATAAATATAAAAAGCTTATAAAAACCTTATAAATACCTATTAGTTCTAGTTCCTCCAATTCTTCATTTAAGACAATTGTTTCTTTACTGATTTTAATTTAAAACAGTACATAATCCATTAAAAAAGATAAAATTTGGGCAGGGGCAGAGTTATATGCAAAACACTCAGATTGACTAGTTCAATTTCTAATACCACATATCCTCACTAATTTTCACCAAGTATAAGCCCTTCTGGACCCTGGCAGACTGCAAACTGCTCAAATCCCAGATAGCTGAGAATTGCTCAGCGAGCACTCAGCCCCCACAAGCACTACTAGGTGACACCTCTTTCCCAAGTAAGTAAAATTGCACTCTTACGATGATCTTGAGATTATTGTCTAAATGAAATAAAAGGGTAGACAACTATCAGATATTGTCATTTCTGTTTAGAAAATCAACTATTAAATTTGATGAATTGGTAGGAAACAATAAGGGCAATACATACATATTAATTAATATGATCTATAAAAAAGGGTGATTCATTAAGGGAAAGAAGCAGGAGGAAGAATAGGGCAAGGGTCCTTGGTTGTCATTGGAACTTTAGTGAAGGGAGTGGTGGTAAAAGTACCCAGAGTTTGATGCTAAACCCTTAAAATTCCATGATAATGTAAACCATCAAAAAAAAATTAAGCTTATATAAAGGAATTCCTCTAGCTTTAAAAGTAAAAATAAACACAATTATTGATCGTGAGATTAATCTTGTTAAAACAACCGCTAAGATCAAGATGGTCTCATTCTTAAAACAAAGTTAGATTCACGTGTACATCAGAGTCTTAAGTGTGGCAAGGCAGGAAATTTTCAGCTAGAAATATGTAAGATAAAAATTATTTTAAAAGGGGGGCATTTGCTACTGACTTATTAGCTCTAACACTTAAGAATCTTTTGGGGTTTCCTTGGAAAGGTAGAGATACACAGAATTCAGCTAAGGGAAACAGAGCCCAAGGAGTCAAGTTGAATTTAAGCTCTGTTTCATTTACTTCAAGCAAAAGGTGGAATATTTATACTCAATTTCTTGGCAAGTCATAATTTTCAGACAAAACTAATTTACAAAAAAAGCAGAGGGGCAAATTGTTCAAGGTATATTCTGGCACAGGGCAGTTTCACTCTGAAGCCACTTTTACTATGTGAGGTTTCCTAGTCAGCAAGGTCAGTTGCCAGTGACTAATATTGTTTTGGTCTTGTTCCAGTTCATGCACTCTGAACTGAGGCCTAGGCTAACGGCAAAGCTAGATTTGAGAGTCAGTAATTATTCTGTAAGACTAAAGAATCTACAAAGATGTTCCTAATAAGGTGTTTATAAATCTGAGTAATCTTTAAGAGAGGCTCTAAAAAAAGAAATATTTATTAGATAAAAAATATTTTAATTCATGAAAATGTTAAATCTGAGTAATCTTTAAAATGTTTGCTGAAGTTATGTCTCAATATTTATGCTACATCCCACTTTTTTCTGAATGTCTCATGGACTGGCAACCAATGTTTTACAGGGCCCTAATGCCTGTGAGTTTAGGTTATTCTCTAAGTCTTCTTTTTAACAGGTGCTACTTTTTAGATGCCCTCTCTGCAACTCCATACAGCTTTGAAAAGATCCTACAATAATAGACAGCTTTGAAAAGATTCTCCCTCAGGTAGCTAGGGCATTTTCAAACTTGATGCCTTCCTATGTCTCAGAGTCTGTTTACACAAGAGATGATGTACCAGGCATTTAAGATTCAAATGTGAATCAGAGCTGAAAACATGAAGCAAAGCAAAAACCACAGTCTTGCTAGGGATTTTTAAATTTAAGCAGATTTAGGAGTAACATAAATCATGTGGTCTGACACAGGGTATTCTACTGGGGGGAGAGTGGAAGAAAGAAGGTAATCTCTCTACCTTCAAGATTATGTATGCATAGACTATGTTGACTGGATGCTCAACAACATACACATATGCCCCTGGCTATGTAAATCCTTAATCCTATGGAGACTGAGGTACTTGAAAGGAATGATGTGGAGTCTTACAAAATAAAATGTCCAGGCAACCCCTTACAGGGGTTGTTTAAGTGATCTAGCTGTCTGTCCTGACAGTTGTTATGTCTGTGTTTCTGTGTTCCTTTTTTTTTTATAATTAATAATTTTTATTTTGACCAAAGCCTGTGATCTTTTTAATTAATTAATTAATTTTTAATTTGGGATAATACCAAAATTACTGACACAGTTGGGGAGAGCACCCACAAATAATTTAACTAACAAATTATGAAAGTTAAAGAGAGTAAATTCTAATTCAAGTACTTAATGAAATATTAGTGCATGACAGAACTTGAGCTTAGGAATTATTTTGTTACATGAGAAATTTAAAATTTTTGATAAAAATATAACATAGCTTTAAACTGTAAAAAATATGGATAGATAAAATTGTCAATAAAATATATTAAAGTGTTCGTTTGGGTTGCAGAAACTCAATATCAGTGTTATTACTAAAAACTACATCAAATTTTTCTTAAAGAAAACTGACAATTTCCCTCTCTTTAATTTTTAATTTTAATTTTAATTGTTTATTTATTTATTTACTTTTTGACTTGGAGGCTATAGTCAGATGTTTTCAGGGTTTACTCATGGTTCTGAACTCAGGGACCATGCTCAGGGGATAAGATGCAGTGCCCAGGATTGAACCTAAGTCATCCACAAGCAATACGAACACCCTGTTCTCTATATTTATATCTCTGCAGTCTCCAAATAAATGCCTTTGTTTTAGTTATTTTAATTTAAATTAATCCTTGAATAAGAACATTGATTTCTTAAACATTTAAACTTCTAAATTTATATTTTTTAATTTTTTAAATGTTAAACTTAAAAAATTTGAAAACATTTAAACTTTTATAAAAGGTGCAGTATAAATCTTGCTTTTAAAAATGTACATGTATATCAAATTTTATATTTATATTTTTATTTTACTTTCAATATTTTAAGGAGGTCATATTGACTCTGCCTTGACTGCCCAACAGGAGATAGTCTTTTGTTGTTGTTTTGTCTTGTTTTGTCCCTAGACCATTCCTAGTAGTGCTGAAAGTTTACTCCCTTACTTTGGCTTTGCCTTCAGGGATTACTGCTCAGAGGACAGACCATATATGGTGCTAATATATGAACCCAGATCACCATTTACAAAGCAAAAGTCCTACCTGCTGTATGTATGTATGTAGATCTGGCCTAATCTTGTCATTCTTAACAGAAATCAAGATCTTTTAGAAATAAAAACCAAGATTTTTTTTTCAGAGCATACTTTTTTTCTTTTTAGCTTTAGGTGTTGGGACCTGAATTCTGAACAAGGAAGGAAGCCATTTTGTAAAGGCCATATGGCTGGCTTCTTCTCAGGTTCTGAGAAGGGAGAGATGCCATTTTGTAAGGACCACATGGTGTAAGCCACATGTTAGGGCTTCACAAACCTATTTCCATAGACCCTGCCCAAGCTACCTGGCTATACCAGATAGCCTATCAGGGAAGGACAAGGGAGCAGGAGGAAGGTACACCTAGACAAGAGACAATCATTTTAAGGATCATCAGAAATTTGGAACCTCCCTATATCCTTCCCTACTTTCCTATATAATCTTCTTCATGACCTTGGTCAGGGTTCATCTCCTTTGGGGGATGGCCCTAGCTGGCCAGGCTGTGTCTTGTTGACAGACAGATTAAAGTATTAAACTTTATTTCAGTTATGTGGTCTCATCCTTCTACTCTGGAACCCTACATGGTAGCCTTATTATGATTTTCCTTGGTGTGATTTTCTACCTAATTCTTATACTTTTAAGCTTTTTGTACTAGTATATCTTATCATTTTTCTCAAGTTTAAAATATTTTCATCCACTGTTTTTTAAAACATGATCCTTAATGATTCATTTCCTTTTTGGACTACAGTCATAGGTCTATGCTCCACTTAAAACTGCTCATATCTAATTAATTTTTTACCTTTCTCCAGTTCTTTTGGTCTAAGAATTATTGCTATGATTCTAATTTCACTTGCTTTTTTTGTACAGTTTTATTTTAACTCCATCTAAAGCATATTTGTTATATTTATTTATATATATATCTTTATCTGTAAATATTACATAATAGAAAAAAATCTCTTCCCTACTTTCTAAGTGTTATCTTTTAGACATTATTCAACATATTGACGTTTTTGTTTTTCTCAACCATTTTGCCTATGTGGAGCATTTGGTTATTTAAATATTTTATCTAGTATTTTACTAATTTCATTTCTGTATTTTTTTTTTTGCTGTGGTTGTGCAAATTAAAAATACACGATGGTGAGACTGCCCTAAATGCCCTGATTCTAACCTCTTAGGTAGATGCATCTGATGAAGCGGGTAGGCATGGAGAAATAATACACTAAGCAGTCAGAAAAAATGTCACTGGAGTCAGTCTGCTTTTCGCTTCATGGCCTCCCTGTCTGATGCTCCCTCTACTTCAGCCAAAAGCCAATTTATTATTCAAACCAATTCCACATATAAGAAGTGGGGCAGACCAAGAGAGTCACAAAAGTAGCTATTCAGTAGGTTTTTACATATTAAAAGAAGAGGTTACCAGAAGAGTAAGTTGGGGAACACCTTTGTTTGGGGTTCATAGCTTATAGAATTGTACTCAGGGCATTTGAAGGTGCCTCCTGAGAATTTTCAGTCCACTAGGCCAGCAGTTCAAATCAGGACCCAAGGATACAATAGTGTTTGTGTCCTGTGATGCTGAAGATTTCCTGTTCTACCTGTTTGTACCATTAATTCCAGGGCTACACTTAGAGATGCTTGGAGCCTCCAAATTTGTGCCCAGTGATGTTTGGGAAATTATGTGGTGCCTAGTATTAGCCAAGTTCAGCTGCATGCAAAATATGTGGCTAAATCCTTGTACTACATCTTTCTGATTCCTGAATTTGTCTTTTCATATACTTTCATATACTGTTTTTTAATATACTTTTCCTAGATATTTTAAATATAATTGACAAAAGAAAATTTGTACAACTTAAACTTTAAGGTACGCAATGTATTCATTTGATTCTCAATCTTATTTGAGCTATAAAAAGGAATCCTTCTATTCCTCTTGGGTGAAACTTTTCCAAGCCCCAGTTTCCTCATGTACCTCCACTTATTAGAAGAATTAAGGAATATTGAACTAAGATATTGAGAGTTTGAGTAATTTCTGAATGATTGTCTAAATAATTTCCTCTCCTGCAGAATTTTACTTTTGAAAACCTCATTTTCTTTTCCCTCTCAAACTCAGAAACAGCACATTTTCTCTTCTTGTATTAAATTATTATATCCTGGAAATTCACCAAAGTTAGTAACTTGAGAAAAATCACATGCAACTCCTTCTTTCTCATATGTCAAGGATCTTTGTCCTCTGTCCTTGGTAATTAATTTATGCTCTTTTTAAATTGTTTCTGGAAGTAGGCAACACTGGCTTCTATTTATTCATCTTTCTCATTAGAAGGAATTTACATCTTTTCAATCTACTTTTCTCAAAATATAATTTTTTAACCTAGTATGCCATATTTTCTGGCGTATAAGATGACTTTTGAAAAAAAAAGTCAACCAAGAATCAGGGGTCGTCTTATACGCTGAGTATATCCCGAAAAATGTTTCAATATGCCGCTAAACAAAAATTGTCTGAATATTGCCACAAAATGAATTTTCCAACTCGATCCTGCTCCAATCACTGCCAGGCTGCTTGAACTGCCTCTCTAACTCAGCCAATCCAAGCAGGC
The DNA here is from genome assembly GCF_024139225.1 of Suncus etruscus. Classification (NCBI taxonomy): domain Eukaryota; kingdom Metazoa; phylum Chordata; class Mammalia; order Eulipotyphla; family Soricidae; genus Suncus; species Suncus etruscus. Next base: position 76,658,656 of record NC_064848.1, read on the forward strand.
TTTTTATGATGCAAATTAGACAATGTTCTGGACCTGAATCTACACTGTCAAAAGCCTGCTCATATTGGCCAGAGTCAGTGAGGAAGTCTATTACAGTATAACCTTTGAACCTTTGCTTGTTGTGATTGGCTCACTGTGGTACATACAGTTGCAGCACAGGAACGTTCTGTTTGATACAGCGAATATGGGCCTAAACCTATGTTTTAACTGCAAAATTAGGGGGTCGTCTTATATGCCCAGTTGTCTTATACGCCAGCAAATATGGTAATTGGCTATGGAGAAAAGCTTGGAGACAGACTGACATATAGACATAGATACAAAGACAAAAAATACCCAGAGAGTCAGAGGAAGCTTAGAAATTTTATGGATAAACTATATATACTTTAGAGTAATGGCTCTTATAATATACTAAGAGATGTTGATCATTTTACATGAATTTAAATTAAATAACTTTTAAACTCAAATAAACAAAAGTTATAGCTTAGTCAGAAAAAAAATAAGGAAAAAAGGTAACTATATCATAGAGTTAACCCCATCACTCTAACTAGATGATAGATGGTATTTGGAATTATCACACAAAGACTTTAAAAAATGATTATCATAAAAATATTCAATATTTTAGTGTTTCATAGGAGAGTACATTATAATAGTACTTTTAAGAAATACCTAAAAATGTTGTTTGCATAGAAAAAACAATTTGAAATTATTTACTCTAACCTAGTCAAAACTCTGACCAGTTATATAGGAGATAAGCCAACCATTTTATAGATACTGTCTTAAACTTCTCACTAAATGACATCATTCACATAAAGGACTCTCTCTCTCTCTCTCTCTCTCTATATATATATATATATACATATATATATATATAAACAAGAATTTCTTAAATGGAAATTTAGTTTAATATTCTCTTGGACTTCATTAATCTGCTTAGAACTGGAAGATAAACCATCAAAACAGTCAATCAGTCAACTAACTTCTACACCTTTGTTTCCTCATCATTAAGCTGCTCCTTTTATCTAGTGCCTGCAATAGGGCCCTTTACTTGGATCCGTGTCCATATCTGAGAGCTCTTGAAATCCAATCCTACAACCATGCAATTTATTTATTCACCTAATTGGTAAGCTTTAAGATTTCATCGCCTCTATAGACACTGTTTACAATGGTTCTCTATCTTACCTCTCCCATTCTAAACCACTACTTTATGTTTTAAAATGGCAACTTTTCTTAACCCAAGACCTTGATCTAGTATTCTCACAAGAGTACCAGAAAATCTTCACCAACATCCAATTTTCTGTTAATTGAAATTATCATATTCTTGACAAATCAGCCTTATAAATTCATTTTCCTACTTAAAATAAATGCTAAACAATAATCCTAAAAATTATCTTTTCCTTTGGTATAAAAAAATAGTAAAAATTGGCTAGCAATTAGCAACAAATTCACAATTGGTTGATTGTTTTTATATTTTCATTTTTCCAAACAACAAGGCTTTGCTGTATACATCTTCTGCAAATGCTCCCCAAAATGTTTTCCAACCTTAGGAAAGCAGGTCTGGAATAGGGGCCACTGTAGCAAATAATCTAAACCAGGCCAAGGGTGAAACACTGAAGGCTTCTTACCTTGTGGAGCAAGAGGAAAAGGCCAAGTGAGACAAAAGTATTTATAGGGACCACCCCGATGGGCAGAAGAGAAGGCAAAAAAACCTATCTTAAAAAATCTTTTCATCTCAGTGAATATTTGATATTTGTTTAGGGTAAAAACCGACTTTTCTCATCTATGTGGGTCTTTGACATGTAAAGAGGAGGCAATCTTTGTTTAGGGTAAAACCCAATTAACCCATCAATCTTCCAAATTAATTAACCAATAAACAGATCTTTCTTTTTTATTTTTTAAAAATATCTTTATTTAAACACCTTGATTACAAATATGATTATAGTTGGGTTTCAGAACACCCGCCTTCACTAGTGCAACACTCCCATCACCAATGCCCTCTATCTCTCTCCTCCCCACCAACTCCCGCCTGTATTTGAGACAGAGTTTCTACTTTCCTCATTCATTCACATTGTTATGATAGTTGTCAGTGTCAGTTATTTTTTAAACCGCACTCACCACTCTTTGTGGTGAGCTTCATATCGTGAGCTGGATCTTCCAGCCTTCATCTTTTTTGTCTCTGAGATTTATTGAAAAAATTCCTTTTATTTTTTCTTAAAACCCATAGATGAGTGAGACTATTCTGCATCTATCTCTCTCCCTCTGACTTATTTCACTCAGCAAAATAGATTCTATGTATATCTATGTATAGGAAAATTTCATGACCTCATCTCTCCTGACAGCTGTGTAATATTCCATTGATACACAGATCTTTCAAAGTAACATACTTCAGAAAGTAGGAATTAAATATTGATTTATTTAAAGTTTAAAAGACCATGATTTTTTCATAATATTACATCACAATTCCTGTTTATTTCTTCAATAGAAGCAAATTAAAGGCATTAGTGGAAGTAATAGAATTTATGATAATAAAATATAATACCCTTTCTTTTATTGTAATAATTAAGGTAAATGGAAAGGTTAATAAATAATAAGTTTCTGAATTAATTTGATAAATCATTTTATTTATTATGTTCCTATTGAGTCTCTAATACAAATATTTTCTATACATTGGCCCTTAAAGCTATTTTAAATGAAATATACCATGAATTTGACTTTAATATCTCTTTCACTGTATTTAAAATAATTACTATTAACTATTGTATGTAATAAATGTATTTAATGGTTTAGTCTTTTATTAAATATATTGAAATAACCAAATTTAAAATATAAAGATAACTTCTCATAAGTAATATGAAGATCTAATATACTTATTACCGAAGTTGAAAAAAACTCAGGCAGTGGAAAGAATAAGCTAATGTCAAAGAATATAAAGAACATCCTAAGAACATCTTCGTAGGATAAATAAATCATTTGCTTGAAGCTATTTTGGTTAGGTCAGTTACATGAAAGTACCTACGTATAGTAACAAACTCAAGGTTATAAATTAAATAAATCTAAAAAGAATAGAAATATTACTTTTTAAAGCTGCATATATTGGTAGTTTATATGACTTGAATAGAATTATTTATAAATCAATCATCTTTTCCAAAAGTAGGCCATGAAGGCCAGATATATTAGAACAGTGAACATAATTAGTTGTGTAAGTTGTGATTTATTAACCTTTCTAATTTTTTCACTATTTCACCTTCTAATCCTCCAATGGTCATAGATTATTACCTCCAAAGACAGTTCTTGGAAACTAACTCCTCTTACAATTGAGGCTACTTCCCTTTGTGCAAAACAGGTATTTTTCCCACTTTCCATCTTATGAATCTCAGTAATATTCTTATTTTCTTTTATCCAAATGGGAAAAATATCTACCTTAGATCTGATCATATTCCTATTGGTGCTGGTAAAAACTTTGTCATAAAGAGCAGATAAGTTTTATTAAGCTCAGGTTTAGCAATCTGGTCCAGAATACATGAAATAATATACATGAATATGATACATGAATAATATAAATCCTTTTGATAATATATTTTATACATAATTACACAATACACTTATGCAACTATATTCATACATATTTATTTTATACCAACTTGATGACTTTTATCAATTTTATAAAATAGATATATATTTTAAGTGGTTAATGGGTTCATTTATATCTTTATATTTAAGAAATCAGACATTAAAAAAAAAACAAATTTTAAAAGACTCCAGTATTCCTAAGATAACCTATTGCTTCTTAAATTTACAAAATAAAGTCAGCACATTAAGAACAGCATATTACTGTAATCTGATATTTTTTTCTTATTCACTCTCCTTCAACCCATTTGTATTCAGGATGTATTTGTGTATATATTTCACATTTACATATAACTCTGCATATCATATATATTAATAATCTTCCTATACAATTAGTACTTACATATCTAAAACACAACAAAAATGCATTGAGGGCCCGGAGAGATAGCACAGCGGCGTTTGCCTTGCAAGTAGCCAATCCAGGACCAAAGGTGGTTGGTTCGAATCCTGGTGTCCCATATGGTCCCCTGTGCCTGCCAGGAGCTATTTCTGAGCAGACAGCCAGGAGTAACCCCTGAACAATGCCGGGTGTGGCCCAAAAACCAAAAAAAAAAAAAAAATCAAAAATGCATTGAATATGTGATTACCTCCATTGAATTTAACTATGCTAAAATAGAGATCATACATTTTTCTAAAGCTACCAAAATACTATGCCGTGCACTGGGTGGTCTAAACAACAATTTGAACAGTTGTAGATGTCAGAGGTCTAAAATTAAAAACTAGGTAGGTGGTCTCTCTTCTTAGAACCCCTACATAGTTTACAAATACTCTTTCCTTATATACTTTACTCCATATGTGAACATAGCAAATGTGTCCTTTATGTTTCCTTACATAAAATCAAAGTTCAGATTGTATAAAGACCCACAATCACAGCTTCACTTAACTTAATCAACACATGAAAGAATATGTTTCCAAATATAAACACATCTTCTGAGATACTGGGGAGATAGAGCCTCACCATACATTTTGGAGTACATAGTAGCCAAAAACAAAGATAAATCATAACTGAACTTTTAAAAATATATTATAGTATAGCACATATACTATAAATGCATATATATAATTTTGAATATTCAAAAGTAAATACAATTAATTTGTAGCTTTATTTGAACTATTAAAATTTGAAAGCAAACATGTATTATTTTCATGAAACTAATTTACATAGGAGTGACAGTACAGTGCTGCAATATAGATATGTCTTCAGAGTTTCAATATCATTTCAGAAAGAGGCAGAAAATTCCACATTTCATGAGAGTGTTTTGCATCCTATATTTTCAAAGTTATAGTTTATGTTGATTATTTTATTACTCTTACATTAATGTTCATTGATATTAATCACTATTAGTGATTAGAAGAGCACAAAGAGGGTTTCTAATCATCAGTTTTTTTACTGCTGCTTTTACCTCTTTATTCCGAAGGCTGTAGATAATAGGATTCAACATGGGAGTTAGTCCAGCATATACCAAAGCTATAAATTTATCAATTTCTTGTGAATCTACAGCTGAGGGCTTCAGGTACATAGAAAGAGCTGTTCCATAGAACAAAACCACCACAGTCAGGTGAGCTGCACATGTTGAAAAGGCTTTGCTTCGACCATCGACTGTGCTGATTCTCAAGATATTGGAAAGAATGAAGGCATAAGAGATACAGATGAGAAGCATGGGCATGGGAAGAAGGAGAACACTAATCACCAGCATGATTAACTGTACCATAGATGTATCCACACAAACCAGTTTCAAGACAGCTAGAATTTCACAGGTGAAATGATTGATGATGCTATTCTCACAAAGAGACTGCTGCAGTACAGACATTGTTTCTACTAGGGCTGTAAGGCAGCCTGTTACCCAGGAACCAGCTGCAATCTGTACACACACTTTCTTGTTCATGATGATAGGATATCTCAATGGGTTGCAGATAGCCACATAACGATCATACGCCATCATAGACAGGAGCACACACTCGGTGGAGCCCATTGCAAGAGAAAAGTACATTTGAGCAGCACATCCTGAAAATGAGATGGTATTTTTTCCAGAAACAAAGTTTGTCAGCATTGGAGTGAGAGCAGAAGAGGTATACCAAATGTCCAGGAAGGAGAGGTTGCTGAGAAAGAAATACATAGGTGTATGCAGACGGGAATCCAAGATACTGATGGAGATAAGAATAATATTACCCAGCAAAGTGATCATGTACATTAATAAACACAGCACAAATATTGTGATTTCAACTTTGGGGTAATGAGAAAATCCCAAGAAAACAAAATTTGAAATGACAGTTGAGTTTTTCTTGAGCATTTTATTCCTTCTTGTTCATCTGTAGTGACAAATGGAAATATACATGTACATATGTGTATATAGACATATTTTTATTTTGGCAATTAGACCACACCTATCTATGCTTAGTCCTGGCTCTGAATTCAGGGATCACCTCTGTCCTGGAAGCTCTAGGAAACCATATGTAATACATAAATTAAACTGGAGTTGGCCACGTGCAAGGCAGGCACTTTAACCTTGTACTATCTCTCCAGTCCCACACATATTTAAACTTTTTAACTCTACCAGCTTCAAAGGAGTTTCATTAGAAACAATTGAAAAGTATCATCATTTATCATTATAATTATTATCAATATTTATTAATTAAATATGTATTTAATACACTGAAATTATATAAGCTTTAATGCTGTTACAAATAAATTATGTTCTCCACTAATTCACTAATTTACTGACTAGTAAATATTATAAAAATTTTAAATAAGTAATAAGTCCCAGGACACCAAGAATCAGAATCGTTAACTATTTGGGAGTTGCTACTTAGTGAAATTTTTTGAAAGTTAGTCAAATTTTTAATGCATTGGATTCAATCAAATTAAGGTTCTGGTTTATAGTTGATCATATTGAATTCACTCAGGAGAGGTGTGAAGCAAGTCCCCCCAATAAAGCCCTGGCAGCTGAAAACACAAACCTACCTTACAACTGCTGCCATGCCAAAGGCCCAGTTTCACATTTCCACTAATCTCTTCAGACTCTTAACAGCCAAAACTTTCAGGTTTTTGTAGCTGACAATTCCAGAAACTCTTAAAACCAGGGTGAGCTGTCTCCTCATTGAGTCTCTATACTTCCAGAAATTCCAGCAGCCATACCCAAAAACAAACATGAGTTCATTGCCCAGTTCCATAGATCATTGACGTCTGCACCATTCTATGACACATCAATAATTTATTCTGACTTTCCAGTAATAGCACCAAATTGTATCTAAAATCCTAATATATACCACAATAAGCCCAACCAACAAAACCAACTAAAATGAGATTTAATTTGATTCCTTTGAGAATTCATTTATACATTCCTCTTTTTTTCTTGTTTAATTTTTTTTTTTTGGTCATGCATGGTGCACTCAGGGATTACTCCTAGCTCTGCACTCAGAAATTGCCCTTGGCAGACTTGGGAGACCATATGGGGTTCTGGAATTTGAACCACCATCCGTCCTGGATCAGCTACTTGCAGGGAAACAACCTACCACTGTGCTATATCTCTGGCCCCATAATTTTTTATTTTTGATTGAAGTAAAATTTTTACACAAATTTTTATATTGTCATATATACATCCCTACCACATAAAAGTGTATGTATCAAACCACAACTGTTATCAAAGTACTATTGTTCTTCCCTCACAATGCTTCAGAACACCTCCCTTTCTCCAATCCCTCCATTTCCATCCTGCTTTGAAATTGAATCAGTAGTCTTGGTTTCATTTGATTTTATCTGTATCTCTTGCTTTCTTATCTATAGCTCACATATCAAATTTTTCTTTCAGACATCATAGAAAAGAATATAGAATAGTTCTTACATTTACAAATAGCTTACTATATAATCTAACAATACTGTTTTAATGACTATTGCTTTGTAGTATAATTTATAATTGGGAAAAGTAATATTTTTCCTTGCTTTAGCTATTCTTGGGTGTTTATTGTTCCAAATAAATTTTATATATAACTTTTGAAGTTATATTCAAAATAAACAAAAAAATACTTTTGTTAATTCAAAATAAACAAAAATATGGGGAGAATAAATGGTAAGATAAGAAAATAGTGGAATAGAAAAGAGAGGAGAGGAGGGGAGAAGAGAATAGATGAGGGAAAGGGAGGGGAGTGGAGGAGAAAAGGGGAGGGAAGTGGGGAAGAGGGGTGGGGAGAATAAAAGAGAAGAAAGGAGAGGGGAGTGGGGGAAAGGAGAAGAAAGGAGGGGAAGGGAGTGGAGGAAAGGAGAGGAGGGGAGGAGGGGAGGGGAGGGGAGAAAAGGGGAGGAGAGAAGAGAGAGGAAAGGAGGGGAGATGGAGGAGAGGAAAGGAGAGAGGGGGATAAGAGGAGAGGAGGGAAAAGAGGTGAGGAGGGGGAGAGAGGAATGAGGGAGGAGAGGGGAGTGGAGGAAAGGGAGGGGGAAGCGGAGAGAAGAGGAGAGGAGGGGAGAGGAGTGGAGGAGAGGAAGGTAGAGTAGGGTAGTGGAGGAGAGGGAAGGAGAGGAGGGGAGAGGAGAGGAGGAGAATGGAGAAGAGAGGAGAGGGGAGGGGAGGAGAGGAGAGAAAATGAAAGGAGAGGAGAGAAGGGGAAAGAAGAAGAGGGAGGGGAGAGGGGGAGTGGAGGAGAGCAGAGAGAGAAGAGAAGAGAGCAAAGAAGAGGAGTGGAATGGAGGAGAGGAGAGGAAAGGAGAGGAGGAGAGAGGTGGGGAGTGAAGGAGCGGAGAGGAGAAGAGAGGAGAGGAAAATAAGGGAGGGAGGAGGAGAGGTAGGAAGGAGAGGAAGAGAGGAGGAAGGAAGAGGAGGGTAGGGGAGAGGAGAGAGGAGGGAGGGGAAGGGGAGGAGAAGAGAAGGGGAGGGGAAGGGAGACGAGAGGAGAGGAGAGAGGAGAGGAAGAATGGAGAACAAAGATTTTGTAAACATAGCAATGAAAATATTTGGTTGCTCAATGTAGCTGTATGTTGAATAATATAACAGATGGACACGTGCATATAAAAGACAATAATTTGGATACATATGAATCCAATCACTTAATCTTTCATACGTATTCAGAGACACTTTGGAATATGTAAATAATCTTCATCCCCTATCTTCTATAGATGCATTTGTTTCAATGAATAATATTTTATAACGCAAATCAAAATTGCTTGGAAAGTATTCAAAAGTTCCCCAGACATACAATCTTTGACTAAAGGCCAAGAAATGCAAGTTTGAGCAAGGAAATACTCTTCAACAATTGGTGTGGGACAACTGTAAAAAATATGTAAAAAACAAACTCGGACCTCCATCTAACACCATGCACAAGGGTTAAATACAAATGAATTAAAGACCTTGATATCAGACCAGAACCAAATTTATAAGAAACACATAGGTAAAACACTTCATGACATTGAGACAAAAGGCATCTTTAAGGATATAGTACTCTATAAACAAGTGAAAGCAGAGATAAACAGATGGGAATATTTTAAGCTGAGAAGCTTCTGCACCTCAAAGAAAATAGTGAAGGATACAAAGGCACCCATAAATGGGAGAAACTATTTACACAATACCATCAGATAAAAGGCTAATACAAAAATATACAAAGTACTGACAGAACTTAACAAGAAAAAACATCTAACCCCATCAAAAAATGGGGAGAGAAATGAACAGACACTTTGTCAAAGAAGAAATACAAATGGCCAAAAGACACATGAAAAATGCTAAATCATAATCATCAGGGAGATGTAAATCAAAACAACAATGAGTTACCATTTCATGCCAGAAGACTGCACACATCACAAAGAATAAGAACAATCAGTGCTGGCGGGAATGTGGGGAGAAAGAATCTTATTTACTGCTGGAGGGAATGCTGTCTTGTCCAGCCTTTCTGAAAAACAATATGGAGATTCCTCAAAAAACTGGAAATTGAGCTCTCAGATGACCCAACTATACTACTCCTAGGGATATACCCTAGGAACACAAAATGGCCTTCTGCATCCCTATATTCATTGCAGTGCTATTTACAAAAAAAAAGGGAAAATATTCACAATAAAAACATAGAGAAATGCTTTAAATCATTATAATAATGGATAGACATAGTACATAGTACAGAAGTTTAAGGTGCTTGCCATGCATGCATCTGACACCGGTTCAATTAATAACAGCAATTGATGCCCCAGAATCACTGATATAGTATAAGAAAGAATTAGAATGAAATCAGGCACAAATACAAAAACTATTTTTTTCTCCAGCTGCATCTCCCAATATGTAAATACTCTGTTCAACAACGCTCTGCAACAGAAAAATCTGTTCTTTATACATCCTACCTTCATACATATTACATCATTTAAGATGCCTATGTCTTTTATCTGCAATTTACCTACCAAGAGGGCTATTTCTTCCTACTATGAATCTTGTTGTTATGGAATACTTTACTCAAGTATTAAAAACAATATGAAAAATACTCAAGTATTGATATAGCCTGTTATTCATGAATATTATACTTAATTACACGCACATATGCAATTTCCTATTACTTCTACTACTGAATGGGCTATAAGAGATTGTTTTCTACAGTTCTGCAAGATAATAACCTGTATTTATATTTTTTATAACATTTACTGCCTTGACATGGAATGTTTTATATATATATCAAAATAAAAATGTTCTCATAGTCTCTGTGATAACTTGAAAGTTAGTAGACCTTCCAACTTTTTAAAATATGTAATCTCATTTGCAACTTTACAAAAGTAATTGATAGTGGTTTTGCCTTGTACATGACCAACCTGGGTGCAATTCCCTGGCTTTCCATATGGTCACCTGAACACTGTCTGATGTGGCTCAAAGAAACGAATAAATAATTGATTTTGATGCAAATAATATAAGCTGTATATCTCTGAGAGAGAGAGAGAGAAAGAAAGGGAGAGAGAGAGAGAGAGAGAGAGAGAGAGAGAATAGTCTCACTCATCTATGGGTTTTAAGAAAAATAAAGGGTCGGAAGGACCGGCTCATGATATGAAGCTCGTCACAAAAGTGATGAGTGCAGTTAGAAAAACAACTATGCTGAGAACTATCATAACAATGTCAGTGAGTGAGGGATGCAGAAAGCCAGGCGGTGGGTGAGGGAGGGACAAGATGGGAGCAATGGTGATGGGAAGGTTGCAAGGGTGAAGGGGAGTGTTCTTGTTATGACTGAAACCCAACTACAATTATGTTTGTAATCACGGTGTTTAAATAAAGAATTTAGTTTTAAAAAATGGTTCTTCAGTAATAATTTTCAAGCAGTGTCATCGGAGTGTCATTAGATTCTAAATCAACCATGTTATTTATTAGTTTGCAAATTAAACAAATCATTTGATCACTTTGAAAAACTTTTAAATATATAAGATAAAATTATTATATATAGTGTATATATACACTTAGGATAAAAATGCAAATAACATTTTAAATTTCCCTACCACAATCTTAATTCCATCATCTTTCTTTTTGTTTTTGTTTTTGGGTCACATCCGGGAGTTCTCAGGGGTTACTCCTGGCTCTATGTTTAGAAATCGCTCCTGGCAGATTCGGAGGACCATATGGGATGCTGGGATTTGAGTCACTGTCTTTCTGCATGCAAGGCAAATGCCCTACCTCCATGCCATCATCTTTCTTATAGATTAAAAAAGTTCCAAGTGTTTATGGCTTTATGGTCTCCCTACTTTCCAGCACTTAAATTGCCTGAATGCTATAGGGTTATGTTGTCTCCGATGAAAATAAAAGTACTTCAGATGAAAATAAAAATAAAATTTAACTCCCACATCTATAGGTAAATAGAAAACACTATACTGATTATTTCCAAATTGATGGATGGTAGACATTGATATTTTTGTTTGTTTGGGGATTGCACCCAACAGTGCTTTGAATTTTCTCCTGACCCTGTTTTCAGGGATCACTCCTGGCCATACTAAGGAACTATATGAGACATTAGGGGTCAAAGCTGAATCAGTCACTTGCAAGGTAATCATTCTACCCTCTATATCTCTGGACCCTAGACACACATCTTCAAAATCAGTTTTGGCCTACAATCTCCACTACTTCCAGAGAGCTAGATTTTCTCTTGCCCTCCCCTTTTTCTTTCTTTCTTTACCACTTCTAGTCTCACTTCAAAAACTAAACAAATAATTCTTCTCCTTTTCTCATAAAGACTAAGTCTCCACCCATTTCCCACCTCCTCATATATTGCTTTATTAGTTGTACCTATCTATATCACTTTATCTAGATGCTGTTTCTAAAATGAATACTCATTCCAATATTATGATACCTGTCGATACATCTCACTCTCTCTCTCTCTCTCTCTCTCTCTCTCTCTCTCTATCTATCTAGATTGTCATATTCAATAAGGACTCAAAGAAGAGTTAGTCTACCATTTTAGAGTTAATATATTTAAGGTGTATTATGATTGCCTAAAGTAAATAAAGAAATCTGGGACACACAGAGTCAAAAGGTATATAGCATAGTTCTTAATTCTTCCATTCAGTTGCGGTTTTTTTCTACAAATATTCTTTTTTATTTTTAAAAATATTCTTTTAAAGTAAGAATCACTTCTGATCTATTGATTTAACTTAGGATTCATCAATACATTTTTATAAACCTGAACATGCAGATACAAAAAATGTGATTCCATTTACCTCTGTACATACAACAAGCTGCTTCTTATGGTTAATATGTGCTTCAATATTTCAAGCTGATCAAGTTCCTTCTTGTAAATATGGTAAATGCTTTAAAGAGTAAAAAAAAAAAGCTGAATTTTTTTTACTTTTTTATTTTATTCATAATATTAAAATTAAAGAAATGGAATAGTCTCAACTTAAAAAAATCAATTCTAACCTTAACCAATTCATGAAATTTCTGGGTACATAATTTTGATTACTTAATGTTTTAAAATATTTTGAAGAAAAAATCATGACATTACAATTGTCCTGTCAAGATCAGCACCCATAGTTCTACTCCCCAAACTTCCTGGAACTAAGACTACTAAAGTCTCCCTGTTGCTTTTAGGACCTTCCAACTCTTAACAATTTACTGTAGTGATTCTGAAATATGAAAAGGTAGGTTTTCAGATCTCCAGAGTCTGATTCTCCAAGTTGCATTAACTAATTGGAGACCAAAAACTGAGATAAAAATTATTTAATTATTTGGACCAAATAAAATTGATTCTTGAGCAGTATTTTTTAAAAGCAGAATATGAGTTTAGAAATCCATTACTTCTTTAGAAAAACTTGAACAGTAAACAGGGTAACTGGTAAGATATAGAAGTACCTTCATAGATTGCTTCTGAGCTTGTAAAATGACTAATTTTATTTTCAGAAACCTACTTTTATTCACTTAAGTTTCATGGACAAAGAATATTTTTATTCACTTTCCTTTCCTTTCTCTCTCTATCTTACTTTCCCCTTTCTTCTTCTCATTCTCATTTCTACCCTCTACCTCTAGGCCAGTTTGTATCCTGTCTTTGTCAGTCTGACTGTCTCTCTCTTTCCTCTCTCTCTGTGATGATAGGGTCTTCAACTTCATCAAGACACCTTTTACTGTACTCTAGTATTAGAAACTAACACATAAAAACCTCATAAAATACTTTTTGGAAGATTAAGAAAGTGCTAAAAAAAAAATAGGACTTGTTGTCCTACACATCAAATAAAGCAGCTACATGTGTATTTATGAATGACACTTGTAAGTTGTTTTCTTGACCTAAGATTAAATTCCAATGAGAAAAGAGTAAATAGAACATCTTCTTGGTTCTTCAACATTAGTGGTGGGAATGACCCTGATTTATTGTCACGATGTGCCTTAAATATTACTGTGAAAGGTTCGTATTTCACTTTGGTCACAATAAATTTTTTTAAAATAAAAAAGAAAGAAAACCAAACAAAATAGACCTATTATTCTTGCAGGTTGGGGTTAGGGGTGGTGGCATCGGATGCACTCGGTGGATGGAGGTCTACATTGATGGTGGAATTTGCCTCTGGTAAATTATATGTCTAAAACCCAACTATGAAGAACTTTGTAAATCACAAATGATTTCACTAAAATATTTTAATGACAAAAATAAATACATACATACATACATACATACATACATCTTGGTTCTTACTTTGATGCTAATATTTTCTTTCATTATCTTGTCCTCTATTCTACTCATCACTGCTCAGCAATACACTTCAAAATCTAAGAAAATTGTGATCCAGATTTCTTTGGAATATTAATGGCTGAATATAAAATAATACTACACAAATTGAAATTACAAAGAGACTCTACATTATTTACAATTGTTCTCTCTTGATAGCCTCACAAGAATATTTATGAGAGGACAATAGAAAAAGAGTAGGAAAATTAGGGCAAAGAACTCAACTCCTCCTGCATACATATTAAATAAAACTAGCAATTTGAGCAAAAGAAAGGACTTTTATTTTTTAATAGAAAACTTTTTAGAGAAAGAATTAAAATAGTATATTTAGTAGCTTCCATGTTCTGTAAATATTTACTTCAGTTTTTATATAATCACATGTGTAGTATTTCCAGTAGAAGTAATTTAGAAAGAAACAAAGCATTTGCTTTTCTGGACAAAATTCTTAAAATTACCAGCATCCTTGCTAAACAGCAAAAAAATTGTATTACTTTGGAAATAAGAGGCAACATAATTTACATGATAAAATTCAACACCTAAGGAAATTTACATGACAAAATTCAACACCTAAGGATTTTGCATTCATAAAATATATTAAAAGTATGCCTAACTCCATTGTTAATAGTCAGACTAGTCGCCAAAATGTTTTCGCAAGAGATAAGAAGGTAAATTTAGGTGAAATTATCTAATTAATTCCATATACAAATGAAAGAGTTTGTTTCATATCTGGTGAAGTTTTTAATCCATACATACAATAAAATAACAAACTTACAGAAACTAGTCCCTGATTTTTTTTTTACATATCCAGATCTGAAAAAAAATTGGGGGGGGGGGTTTCAGGCCCACACTTGGTGACACTCAGGGCTTACTACTGGCAATGTGCTCAGAAATCACTCCTGGCTTGGGGGGACCCCCATATGGAACGTGGGGGGATTGAACCTAATCTGCTACATGCAAGGCAAATGTCCTACTGCTGCACTATCACTCTGGCTCCTGAAAATATATTTATTTGAAAGTCAAAGCATACTGGGTCACAGAATAAATAATTGTTATTAAATTGTCTCTGTTTACCCCCCAATATATAACACTGCTTGGGCCCTTTTTAAAAATAATATCTTTTATTTAAGCATCATGATTACAACATGTTTGTAATTTGTAGATGAAGATTAGAAACATGTTTGTAGAATACCCCCTTACCAGTGACATCTTCCCACAAAAAATGCCCCCATCTCCCTCCTCTCCCACTCCCTGCCTGTATTCAAGACAGGCATTCTATTTCTTCACTCACAACCATTGTCATGATAATTGTCAGTGTAGTTATTTCTCCTACTGGACTCACCACTCTTTGTGGTAAGCTTCATATCATGTGTTGGTTCCTCCAGTCCTCATCTCTATTGTCTCTAGGTATTATTACAATAGTGTTTTTTTATTTTTCTTAAATTCCACAGATGAGGTGAGACTACTATGTGTCCTACATCTTTCCTCTGACTTATTTTCATTCAGCATAATAGTTTCCATGTCCATCCATGTATAGGAAAATTTCACGACTTCATTTTCCTGACAGCTGCATAGTATTCCATTGTTTATATGTACCAGTTTCTTTAGCCACTCATTTGTTGTAGAGCATCTTAGTTGTTACAGATATTGGCTATTGTAACTAGTGCTTCAATGAATATAGGTGTGCAGAAGGCTTTAAAAAAAAGACTGAATAACTGGAATAGCATATTTCCTATGAAGTGAAAAACAGAAGTTGGGAAATATTCAACAGGGTATCAAGACCTGAAAGGACAGAAGACAGCTGCAATAATGAGTCTTTTGATGACTGAAGGGTTTTAATGACCTAAGGGCTCTTTAATGTCTGGGGTCCAGATCAGTAGGTGAGTACACACAATAACCAGACGTGGGAAATGCAGAGCTTTTACTCCAGACAATAATGAGATACTGGATGATAAGGCACAGTGCATAGGGAGGAGTAATGAGTCCACAATCACAGTTGCTACACATCAAAAAACAGACAAACAAACAAAAACTAATGAGTCTAAACAAAGGCTTCTTATGTTTAGAAGGCTAAATGAAGCTGCTTTAGGTTGGAACCTAACCTGGAACCATTGGACAAACCTTGTTACTTCTAGTGCATAATTTGTCTGAAGTAGTGTTGAATCCTTAGTTCTGTAATCCCTCGTATAAGCAGTTGGGAGCTGGTGACTTTGGGGCAATTTTTTTTTGCTTTTCGTGTACTGGGTTATCACACTCATTTTTTACACAAAAGGCAAGGCAAGATAATGCAATGGTTCTCTCTCAGAGCAATGTACAAAATCTGGTTTTGTACTTTAAAAGAATACCTGTTTAATATAGAGTGTGCTAGAATCTGAAGAAGTTCCTGGTGTTTCCCTCAGTCTACAGAGTTGACTTCCTTCATAATAGGAAGAAGAGACTACCCAGTTAGAAGTAAATATGGAGAAAGGATACGGAGAGGCTAACAAAAAATGTACAAAGATAATAAATCTTAGACTACTGACCACAGCACTATGCTAGTGAGTTAGAGAGTAAACTAAAGATGTGGAAGAGTCAAATTATTTTGAGGAAAATTTTGGCCTCCCTTTGGTGGCTTATAAGGTATAGTAATCCTTAACTCCTAAATACAAATAGTTATATTCTTGTTATATTGTATTTTGTATATATTATAATATATAATATGTATTATATTATGTAATCATATGTAAATACATTATATATAAATATATAGCCATATATTATATAAGAATATATAATTATAAAAGTATATACTTATTTATAAATAAGTATAATATTTATATTTATTTATCACTCCTTATATTTATATATTATTATATCTAATACATATTATTATACATTTATATATTTACATCTATTTATTTACCACTCTAGGGGTTATTCAAGGCTATGCACTCAGAAATAGCTCCTGGCTTAGGGAACCATACGGGATGCTGGGGGATCAAACCACTGCCTGTCGTAGGTTAGCGCATGCAAGGCAGATGCCCTACCTCTTGTGCCACCATTCCAACCCCTTTAGGTGATTTTTAACAACTATAGACTATCTATTTAATTTTTGGCCACACCTGGTGGTGCTCAGGAGTTAATCCTGATCTGTACACAGAAATTGCTCCTGGGCTTGCGGGGGACCATCTGGATGCTAGGGATCAAACCTGCATAAGTCCTAGGTCAGCCAAATGCAAGGCAAACACGCTACCACTGTGTTACCACTTTGCCCCAATCGTAGACAGTTTTTCTATTTATTATTGCAGTACAGATAATAAGAACTACTTATAATATAACAAAAATATTTTCTACCATAGAATCAACATTACTTCTTAGAATAAAACACATTTTTATACTTTTTTGCCCTATTCAAAATTTTCTTTAATTTCTGTAAAATTCTCTTCTCAGTCTTGCTAAACATATTTTCAGGATTTAGTTATGTTAATTTTAAATGTATTGACTTAGAATTATTCATACTACTAAATTTTAAATGTATATATCAGCTAAAATCCTAATATTGAAAATAAGAAATATAGCCAGAGAGGGATAGTATATGGCTAAAGCATTTGCCTTGTATTATGAAGAAACCTGGTTTGAATCCAGGCACCACAAAATAGTATCTGCGCACTTCCAGAGGTTACTCCTGAGTACAGAGCCATGATCATTATTAGGTAGGAGAGGGAGGGAAGGAAGGAAGGAAGGAAGGAAGGAGGGAGGGAAGGAAGGAAGAAAGGAAGGAAGGAAGGAAGGAAGGAAGGAAGGAAGGAAGGAAGGAAGGAAGGAAGGAAGGAAGAGGAAGGAAGGAAGGAAGGAAGGAAGGAAGGAAGGAAGGAAGGAAGGAAGGAAGGAGGGAGGGAAGGAAGGAGGGAAGAAAGGAGGGAAGAGAAGGAAGGAAGGAAGGAGGGAGGGAAGGAAGGAGGGAGGAAGGAAGGAAGGAAGGAAGGAGGAAGGGAAGGAAGGAAGGAGGAAGAGAAGGAAGGAGGGAGAGAAGGAAGGAAGGAAGGAGGGAGGGAAGGAAGGAAGGAAGGAAGGAAGGAAGGAAGGAAGGAAGGAAGGAAGAAGGAAGGAAGAATTCAGTTCTATGAAAGGAAGTAAGGAAAGAAGAAAAGAAGGAAGGGAGGGAGGCTGAGAGGATGTGAGGGAGGGGAGAAGAGAGAGGGAGGGGGATGGAAGGGAGGGAATAAAAAATGGAGGAAAGGAGGGAAGAAAGGAGGGAGGGAAGGGAAAGAAGGAAGGGAGGGAAAAAGAAAAGGGAAGAAAGAAAGGAAGAGAAGGGAGGAGGAGGGGAGGAGGGAGAAAGAAAGAAAGAGAGAGAAGAAAGAGAGAAAGAAAGAGAGAAAGAAAGAGAAAGAAGAAAGAAAGAAAGAAAGAAAGAAAGAAAGAGAAAGAAAGAAAGAAAAGAAAGAAGAAAGAAAGAAAGAAGAAAGAAAGAAAGAAAGAGAGAAAGAAAGAAAGAAAGAAAGAAGAAAGAAAGAAAGAAAGAAAGTAAGAAGAAAGAAAGAAGAAAGAAAGAAAGAAAGAAAGAAAGAAAGAGAAAGAAAGAAGGAAGGGAGGGAGGGAGGAAGGAAGGAAGGAAGGAGGAAGGAAGGAAGGAAGGAAGGAAGGAAGGAAGGAAGGAAGGAAGGAGGAAGGAAGGAAGGAAGGAAGGAAGGAAGGAAGGAAGGAAGGAAGGAAGGAAGGAAGGAAGGAAGGAAGGAAGGAAGAAAGTCTGAGAAGTCTGAGTAAGGATAAAATGAGTAACTTGTTAAAAAGAAAAAAAAAACCCACATATTTACTTAACAATATTTATTATGAATTACATATTGGATTGATCCCATTCTACTCAACTTGGTATCCGATGAATACATTAACATTACAAGTATTATTTATTTTTCTATTATAGTCAAGGATGTAAACTAAAAATTAATATGTCAGCTATGTTCTTTCAACAGTTTAGTGATTGTTTTAAATAAATAATTATAAATTTCAGTTGATGCTTTAATATCAATAATAAAAGTGTCAAAAATTTTGTTTAGGGAAGAGAAAAAGAAAAAGGGAGTTTATGTGAACAATGTAAACTATGTAAAATATCTAACACCTATGGATTTTATTTTACTGATGGGATTGGCTCTGATTCATATGAAATCCAACTATGAAGGACTTTGTAAATCACAATGTTTTCAATAAAACATATAAATAAATAAAATTATTTTATTAAAAATTAAAAAAATAAAAATAACTATTATGTATTCTCTCTTCCTTCACTTGTTTAATGTTAGAGATTCTCTTTTTCAATAATTTATACTTTCTCACTCTTTTTCTATGCTTTCAGTGGTCATAGATCATTGTCTACAATGCATCAATACAATTACTAAAATCTAAGTATTCATCATGATAAAGTTATCACTCTTTGATCAGACTATTTAAATTTTGTAAGATTTTGCGTATGATTTACAACTAATCATACTGTCTTTTGACATACTATGTTTTACATAATTTTAAAAATGTAAGTCCTCAAGTAGAGTTCAAGCCATAACTATTCAGTTGACTTGAGTAAAGTTTGATACTAAAAAGCAAATAAGTTTCACATGAAACCTTTTGTTACAGAAAATAAATTCAAATGTAATGAAATATGCTCAGTATAAGTTTGTAACTGGTTGCATGTCATAGTTTATACTCTAAGATATATCCATGAATTACAAAATATGACAATTTTATGGGTTTATAAATATGAGTTTATAAATATTATAAATTTGATAATATGGGTTTTATTTTACCTTATTTTTCTAAATCCTAATAAATTCACAAATATCCTTGTATTTAAGACACCAGTCTTCTGAGAAAATGATAATAAAGTACTGATAGATTAATTGAGATAGCCTATGGTTCTTTGTTAGCATCCTAAACTCAACATACTATTCCTATATTTTTTGCTCTAGATTGCAAAAAGTTTGTTAACATTGGAAGGAGAGAAGAAAGGTATAGCTGATGTCCAGAAAGGAAAGGTTGCTGAGAAAGAAGTATATGGGTGTGTGTAAATGAGAATCTAGAATACTGACAGATAAAATAATATTACCTAGCAATGTACTCATGTACACGAATACAATTATCTCAGTTTTGGGATAAGTAGTAAATCCCACAATAATAAAATTTGAAATGACACTCCAGTTTGTCTTGGGCATTTAATTTGTTTTTGTTCAACTGCAATAGTGAAAAAGTATATATTAGTATTGTAAAATTTAAATATTATACTTCAAAGATTTTCTATTTTAGCTATTTTAAAGGAAAAACTCAATTTACTTGGAATTTCACATTAATTATTCACTCATTCATCAAGCATTCTTAGAATACATACACTTAGTGTAAGGTTATAAGACTAGAGTCAAAAGAAAGTTCTCAGATGAATAAAAATTTAATATAAAGTGCAGTGCATACTAAAATTACTTTGCCACTGTCATTAAGCTAACACAGAATAAAAACTAAACTGTCTACTGAGGGCAGTTAATCAATCAGATGTTGTAATGTGCCTAATCAGATTAAGAACCAGATGCTGAGTAAAGAATTTTCATTATTTTCTATGAAAAGGAGCTTGTATAACATTTATAAAAGTATTTGGGGGAGTGGGGAGGAGGGAGATTTGGAACACTGGTGATGGGAATGTTGCACTGGTGAAGGGGGGTGTTCTTTACATGACTGAAACCCAACTACCATCATATTTGTAATCAAGGTGTCTAAATAAAGGTATTAAAAAGAAATTAATATAACAGATTTATTTCAAGCATATAAAATATAAATAATAGTCAGTAGAAAGATTGCTAGAAGACCAATGACTTCAGTACCAAAGAAGCTACTTTGAATATAAAAGTAATCTTGAACCCAATCCTTTCTTATAAGTTATTTTCGAAGTTTAGCTTTTTGTCATTCAAATAACACTGATTACAACATATCCTACCAACAATTTTATATATATATATATATATATACTTTTATTTTATGTTTAAATCACTAAACTACTAGAAAGGTATTTTAAAAACCATCATATAAACAAACTTCATATTCTAGCTTTTCCTACTTCTTTTATATTTCCAGCATTCTACTTACACACTTTCTGTTCTTAAATAGAAACCAGCTTTTCTCCTCATTATTCTTTATTACTTACTTTAATGTCAACGTTTTATACTTTCAAGACACAGTTTACCTTGTTGGAGTGCCTTTATTTAACATCTGCAATCTTATTTTCTTAATATTTTTCATATGATTTTATATGATTCTCAAAGCTAGTTGACAAAAATCTAAAGTCTGACTTCATCCTTTACACATGTCACTTAAGGCAGTGGTGCTTCACTTGTACATGTGCAAATCCCTATCCCTTTCATCAATAGACTACAGCAAATAAAAATGTTCCTCACAGGTCAAGTCAATAAGTAGCATTTGGTTTTTTGTTTTTATGTTGGGTATTTTTGTTGTTGTTTTTTGTTTGTTTGTTTTGCTTTTGGGGCCACACCCAATGGAATGCAGCAGTAACCCTGAGTTCTGCATTCAGAAATTACACCTCGCACAGGGGACAATATAGGATGCCATGGATTGAACTCAGGTCAGCTGCAAGAAAGGCAAGCACCTAACCCACTTCAGCCCCTGAATTTAGATTGTTGAATATCCTGCATTGCTACCCTGCATGTAGTGACTTTTAAAAACATGCTAAAATGAATAAAAATATTATATACATTTCAGGGGCCGGAGCAGTGGCTCAGTGGTAATGCATTTGCCTTGCACGCAGTTGACCTAGGATGAACCACAGTTCAACCCCCCGGTATCCCATATTGTCCCCCCAAGTCAGGAACAATTTCTGAGTGCATAGCCAGGACTAACTCCTGAGCATCACTGGGTGTGGCAAAAAATTATATACATTTTGTTCATTAACAAAATGAAAAGACTTCTCAATTTGTCATTATGGCTAAATCTAATACCAAAGACAGCAGGAAAAAAGTTTAATGATTACTTGCTTTCTAAGAAAAAACACAAATATTTCCTCAAAATTTATTTTAAATAGGAGTGAGAGCACTTAAGAGTGAGATTTTGATCTCTAAATTCAGTCATGTACTTACTTACATATGCAAAATTAGTCAAATCATTTAACCTCTTGAAACATCATTTTTTAAAATATAGAAAAAAATCATCTACCTTGTGCTTACTTTAGAAAGCTAAAATAATTTTTGTTTGTTTATTTTTGGGCCAGAACCAGTGACGCTCAGGGTTTATTCCAGGCTATACACTAAGAAATCGCCCTTCGCTTGGATGTCCATATGGGATGCCAGGGGATCGAACCGTAGTCTATCCTAGGTTAGCATGTGCAAGGCAAACACCTTTCTGCCTGTGCCACCGCTCCAGCCCCTAACATTTTTTAAAGTTTTCCCTACCACTAACCCAACTTCAGTCTTTAATAGTTAATAGTTAAAAGAAGCATAAAACTGTATATGGCTTCATTTCTTTACATTCCAGAACCATACTTATATAAATGCTGCTCCATTGAGGGCCTGTCATGCCTTGATCAAAACAAAACATAAAACAACTATATGCTCTATATCTCCCTCATATATAATTAAAATTTAAAGCCCAGTTCATCATTTCTGACCTCCAAAATTAACTTTGGTCATCACCATTTTCAGGGTTTTCTCTACTGTTCCTTCCTGTAACCTGATTTTCTTACTCTAGCTTCGAATCCTTTCTGGCCCTGCCCTTTCTGTTCTCTCTACCACTTCAGGTCTCACTTTAAAAACAAATTAATGAAGCCTTACCCTTACCCTTTTCTTGTGCATACTTAGTTCTCACTAATCCTCACACTAGTTATTTGTCACAATCTCATCTCCACATATCATTTTATCTAGATGATTTCTCCAAAATTATTTTAATCACAATATTAAGATAAGTGTTTCTCACTATACATTACTCCTTTTCTGTCAAATGCTCTACTGACTCAGAGAACTGCTTGTCCAGTCTTCTTAAGTTTAAAGCTGAGATACGTTTAAAAAGATTTATGACATGTCTGAGGTACTTGAGAAAATTTAGAACAGAGAGGTCAAATGTTCTATGCCACAGTCATTTGTCATTTTTTAATTCAGTATTTGTCCTACCATCTAGTATTTCTTTTTTTTAATGAAGTACTTTTTTTTTAACATTTTGGTCTATTGATGTAGTAATTAATCATAAATGTAAAAATAGAGAATAAAATGAATACTGTTTTTTCCCATTTATTTACAACAGTACACGTGGTATCTTACTCATTCTGATTAATTTAAACTCCAATAATTAAAGTTAGTTCCATCCATGTTTTACTTTTCATTCTGGTCGACACTCAGAAGAGCAAAAGAATTTTTATTTTGTAAACATTTTATTTCGTAAAACATTATGATAAAACTACATTATAAAAAATATATTAGAGAACTATATTAAAAATTGTTGGACAGAGGTACTTTCATTTAGAAAAATGCAATAAATAAGATATAGATACTCCTGTTTTTCAAAAAGTCAATCCAAATGTTGCCTGAAAACACAGTCTTAATATGTGTATCTAATATAACTAAATTTTTAAAAATAATTATTGAGAGATCCTGGCATCAAGTCTTACTCTGCCATAATCTGCGATCTCAAAAACTTCCAAAAGGTTGTCCTTTGAACTATGGTAGCTAAAATCTCCTATTGTTATTAGAGACTTCCCAACTCCCTTAACAATTTGTTGTGGCTCTGAAACAGAAAAGTTAAGAAACTTTCAGTTCTCAAGGGTTTGATTCTCCAAGTTCCATTAATTGGGGACAAAAAATAGGTAGAATTTAAGAAATTATTTTCAGTTAGACAAGATATATGTCCTAATTCTTGAGCAGCATATGTGCAAATAAACCTAGATGTAATTACTAAACCCTTCTCTTGTATATTGCCCTTGAAATTTTTATAATTAACATTTTACCAAGCCTTAAATGATCTAAAATGGAGATAATTTACCAGCAATAATTTATTAGTATCAAATGTCTTTAATATAAATTATTTTATGTCATAAAATTATAACATGATGTATTTAATATTACCCTAAAGGAATATTATATTATAATTAATATTTTACACTAAAGTACTAATTAGTTGCACATGCACATTAGAATTAATACTAAATTTAGTAAAATTTATAGATTAAATTAACACTAAAATTAGGATGAGTTTAATTTCATTAATGAAGTAAACTTACACAGTGTGGTATATCAAAGGCATATTAATGACCACAATCTTTCACTCATTTTTGTCACATCAGATTTTTTAAGGTAGAGTAATATACTTTTCTTTCTTTTTTATATCTTTATTTAAACACCGTGATTACAAATATATTGTAGTTGTATGATTTCAGTCATGTAAATAACACCCCCCTTCACCAGTGCAATATTCCCATCACTAATGTCCCAAATCTCCCTCCTCCCCACCCCACCCCTGCCTATACTCTAGACAATACTCTATACTATACTCTGTATATATACATCTCTATATATATACCTATATACTCTAATACCGCCTATATTCTAGACTTTCTACTTCCCTCATTCATTCACATTGTTATGATAGTTCTCAATGTAGTTATTTCTCTAACTGCACTCATCATTCTTTGTGGTGAGCTTCATGTCCTGACCTGGAACTTCCAGCCCTTCTCTCTTTTGTCTCTGAGAATTATTGCAAAAATGTCTTTTATTTTTCTTAAAACGCATAGATGGGTGAAACTATTCTGCGTCTATCTTTCTCCCTCTGGGTTATCTCACTCACCATAATAGATTCCATATACATCCAAATTTCATGACTTCATCTCTCCTGATGACTGTATAATATTCCATTGTGTATATGTAACACAGTTTCTTTAGCCATTAATCGGTTGAAAGGCATCTTGTTTTTTCCAGAGTCTGGCTATTGTAAATAGTTCTGCAATGAATATAGGTGTGAGGAAAGGTTTTTTGTATTGTATTTTTGTGTTCCTAGGATATATCCCTAGGAGTGGTATAGCTGGATCGTATGGGAGTTCAATTTCCAGTTTTTGGAGGAATCTCCATATTGTTTTCCATTAAGGTTGGACTAGATGGCATTCCCACCAGCAGTGGATAAGAGTTCCTTTCTCTCCACATCCCCACCAACACTGCTTGTTCTCATTCTCTGTGATGTGTGCCAATCTCTGTGGTGTGAGATGGTACCTCATAGTTCTTTTGATTTGCATCTCCCTGATGATTAGTGATGTGGAGCATTTTTTTTTCATGTGCCTTTTGGTCATTTGTATTTCTTCTTTGTCAAAGTGTCTTTTCATTTCTTTTCGTTTTTTGATGGAATTAGATTTTTTTTTCCTTGTAAAGTTCTGTCAAAACCTTGTATATTTTGGATATTAGCCCCTTATTTGATGGGTATTGGGTGAACAGTTTCTCCCACTCAGTTGGTGGCTTTTGTATCCTGGGCATTATTTCCTTTGATGTGCAGAATCTTCTCAGGTTAATATTCCCATCTGTTTATCTCTGCTTCCACTTATTTGGAGAATGCTGTCTCCTCCTTAAAGATGCCTTTAGTCTGAATGTCATGGAGTGTTTTACCTATGTGTTGTTCTATATACCTTATAGTTTCAGGTCTAATATCAAGGTCTTTAATGCATTTGGATTTGACCTTGGTACACGGTCTTACCTGAAAAACATAACTTGGTTTTCTGGGAGTGAAAGTCTGAAAGTCTGCAAGCAGACATTAAAAGTCCACAATAACATTAGCCTTCTTTCTTTCTTTTACTTCTACTATTATCAAGACAATATGTCTAAGGAAGTCAAACAGACTATGAAATGCACACTAAGCCAAATCAAGAGCTACATTTTCCCCAGCCCAAGCCATTCTGAGTGAGCCAGGTCTCCAACAAGTAGAGTGGACTCAGAAATATCAACAGGTCAATTTAGCTCATTTGAAATGGAGATATAACAAATTTCAACCCAATAAGCTACATTGGGGTACATTTACAGTAGATTACCATTGAGATTTTATAGTTATTTTTATATTATGTCACTGAAATAATATGAATGTTTTATTACCCATCAATATTGAGTCCCTTGTGCCTTTATGTTTTTATACATATTAAACTTTTCATTTTATGAAATAAAAAATTGCATTTTTTACCTACAGAAAAATATCCTAATGATTCCAAGTCTCCTCCTTTAATTTCTAGAAAAGATACAATTTGACTTTTCATATGGAGACAAAAAACATGAATTTGGGATTAATTTTTATCATGTTATGAAGCAAAGCTTAGAATTTATTTCTTCCTATGTAGATATTATTTGTCTCAATGTGAATTGCTGGAAATATTTCTGTCCTTAAAACTAAAGTGTTACTTACATTAAGTATATATATGTATATATAATAGATCTGTATACATATATGTGAATTTGTATGACTGTTTATTTAGTTGTACTTATACAATTTTGACAAGTACTTAAAAATCTATGCAAAGAGGTTGGTTTTATCTTTATTTAAATTGGTTTAGACTAATTTCAATTATATTTTATATCAATATCTTCTCTAAATATGAGGCAAGCTGCAGAGGCAAATATACATCTAACTAGAGTAATGTTCTTCCAAACCTATAAAGAAATTCAACATTAAAAATGATTAGTTTGCTTGTAATCTCACTTTATCTTTTTTCAATACTCACATGCAAAGCATATCTTAGGACCTCAAGGAAATCTTTTTTAAAAGACAATTACAAGAAAATATAAGAGGAAATCCTTTAGAACTCAATCTACTCAATAGATATGATCAATTTAAAATTTTATTAAATAAGGGCATTCATTTCAGTATAATATGAATCATAGAGACTCATTTTCACAGTCAGGCATACAGTGTGGCTTTTAAAGTCTAATTTCAGTCTCATGGCAAACACATTTTGACATTTCAACACTATCTTAGAACATAGGAAGCCACACATAACATCTTATTTTTAAAGACTCTAAGTTAATTGGTTGTTAAAATAATGGACAAGAAAAATATCAAGAATAACTTATAAGGGTAGATCTTATAAGTCAATGTAATACAGTAAGAGAATAAAAATGTATATTTAAATATATTTAATCATTGGGCAACTTTATCTAAAGGGTTGTCATTCTATTTCTATACTTAACATAAAATGTGATAAATATTCCAACATTCAAAAGCTTATCACTTGAACTCTCTTCATGCTGAGGTATACTTCTGCCTAACATCACTGGGCCTATTACAGGAGGCAGAGTCCCTCCCTACTGAGTAGATCTTAGCAACTTCAACAACCAACTGGCACCATATTAAGACCCCACACTACAACTCCTTGCTGACCTTTTGCTAACTGTTCTATCATCCCAGGTAAGGCTTGCTTTTGACTGACATAACTGGGCCTATTCCCAAGCAGAATGTAAAAATCTTCCCTACCAGGAGGGTCACAGTTGCTTCCACATCCAACTTGCACAATATTAAAGATTCACATCACAACTCCTGACATGCAGCAGATGGAGCAGTCACATGATAGATAAATTCAACAAAGTACATGCTTCTAAGTTATTCTTCCTGTGATTCTGTGAAGATGATCAAAGAAAACAGAATAATTTCCAGCTTAATTCCTCAGCATCTTTCAGGTAGTCTAATCATAAAGACACACCCCCAGCACAGCAAAAACACTAGAAAGCCAAGGGAGAAAACACATTGAAACTTCCCTATCTCAATAAGCAAAACAGAATCATCATAATGTTACCCCGTTGGCTCCTCATAAAAACTTGTCTCACTTGTGAGACCAAATAAGAGAGACAAGACCAAACCTTAAGACAAAAGTCACTCTACCAGAGAATATACTTCCATCTAAACCTTCTAAATTAAATCTCTTCAGAGATGTTACCAGGTGAATATCAGTAAACCAGTGGCAACACAGAGTATGGCAGTACACTCCGTTGAAACCAGATCCAGTTTTCTGAACAAAGCAGAACTAGACAACACATTTGGCATGACTAGTAACAACTCAGAAAGACCCACATCCCCCAGGTATGGCTCTCACACTAGCACACACTATGAACTAATTAGTCAATATTCGTATTCAGGGGTCGGAGGGGTGGAGCAGATGGTAAGGCATCTGCCTTGCCCACACTAGCCTAGGATGGACTGGAGTTTGATCCCCTGCGTCCCATATGGTCCCCCTAGCCACGAGCCATTTCTCAGCACATAGCTAGGACTAACCCCTGAGCATCAATGGGTGTGGCCCAAAAACCAAAAACATGTATAAATATATTTGTATTCAGAGTCTGAGGACACTGACAAAAATAGGGAAAGTTCAAGATTAGGGCCTTGTGAACTGCCTTTTTATCAAAGGCTAAAACTGAATTCATTGGGAAGCTTTAAGAAAAGCTCATCATTTTCACCCCCAAATACATCAGCAATATAATATGGCATCATTCCTTTTTGCATAGGCAAACTAAAATGGGGAAATCTTATGTATAGAAACAAGTTCTTATCTAATAGGGATAAGAACCCATAAATTTTATAATACAGGGGCACCTTCCACTCTGAACATTTGTGGGCTGAAGCAGTAGGGCATTTGCCTTGCTAACCTAGGACAGACCCCAGTTTGATTCCCAGCATCCCATATCATCCCACGAGCCTGCCTAGAGCAATTTCTGAGTGCAGAGCCAGGAATAACTCCTAAGTGCTATCTAATGTGATTCAAAAACAAACAACAAAAAAAAAACACCTTGCACATTTGTCATAGACCTCATGTGATCGAACATCGACCATCCAACCCCAAATCCTAGATCCCAACCTTAGAACCTTAGAACCTTAGAACCTTCAGCAGCATAAGGAATCAACCCCCTCCCCCGGGGGAGTCCGTAATACTGCTCCAGCACCAACTGATCCAGCGTAGTTCATATAACAGCCTTACAACAAGGAAACAGCAACAATTTGAAGGGCAGGTTGCCCTACCTTATCACCTAATGGTGAAGGCAATCAGAAGACACTCTGTCCTTTGATTTGTGCAAAAACCAAGAGCACTAATTACAGAAGACTGACTACAACAACCATGACTGAGCAGACACTGTAAAATTACTCTACCCTAGACTTCGTCCACAGATCTGTATAAAAACCAAGATCTCTAATTAAAGAGGGCTGACTTTGACAACCACGACTGAGCAGAACATTTCCTGACACCATAAAGAAAGACCTTGGGTTTGACAATGAACATGTCCAGAGCCTGTGTGGTCTCATGACAGTATGCTTCAAGAGTAGAAAAACCCTGTATCGTTTTTGCCAAGGGAATTTCCTTTCTAATTTCCCCCAACACTTACTCTGCCTGTGCCAAAAAAAAAAAAAAAAAAACTTGCCTTTTTTCTTTTTATCTTTTTTTCTTCTTTTAAATGTATATTTATAGCTTCTAGACAGGGACTCCCACCTGCTTTTTTTTTAACAGAACCATAGAACATGAATTATCTTGTTCTGCCTCATATTTCTATGGTTTCTTACAAATAGAGAAAAAAAATGTGGATGGTACCAGAAGCAAGTCAGTCTCATGAGCATTGAGTGGATTGTCAACAATATGTAAGCCACTATGATCAAAATAAAAATTATGTTAAAAAAAATTATCAGACCTAACTACCCAAACCAAAGTCAATGACAATAGAATCAAGAGACCCAAACTACAACAAGCTATACACAAAAGGGGCCAGCCAAATTAGCATTCCAGGGGGCTAAGGGTGGAGGTATTGGATGCATGCTGGGAATAGTGGCAAAGGGAGGTCAATGCTGGTGGTGAGAATCGCCCTAATTCACTGGCACTATGTACCTTAAATATAACTGTGAAAGACGTGTAATTCACATTGGTCTCAATTTAAAAAAAGAAAAAACAAATTAAAAAAAAAAAACCTTGTACAACTTACAACTTATGGGCCCAAATCTCCTTATTGTACAGAGTAACGGTCAGGATGAAGCAAAAATGCACTTTGATTCCCACAATATTTCCAGACTCTGGCCATAGTATGTCTAAGCCCATCACAATATTTACAATGGAAAAAGTGTTACAGTGAAGAGGCCAAAGTCAAATCACACAACCTGGGCAGGTTTGGTAGGAGGTTGTTAGGAAACCAAATTACTCTAAGCATGTTACTGGGAAAAGTGGGATTTCTGGCCCTTCCCTGACCACGACGGTACACACCAATTTTAACTCTGCACAACAGGAGGAAGGCCATGTTTGTTATAGTACATAACACCAATAAATCCTCAGACAATGTCTTCAGTCACACTCTGGTGAGGATGTCCAGTAAGTTTGAATAAATGATAGCACAAATCATCAGCAAAGAATAACAAAGTATGAGTCAAAAAGGGGAAAATACTACCAGATCAAAATGACAAAAATGAAGAACATGGTAGATGATTAAAATTATTTTTGTTTTTGGTTACACCCAGCATTGCTCAGGGGTTATTCCTATCTCTATGCTCAGAAATCACTCCAGGCAGGTTCAGCAGACCATATGTTATGCCTGATATTGAAAACCAAGTAGCAGCATGCAAGGCAAATGCTGTGAATCGCTCTGGCCACTGAACAGCAGAATTAACAGACACTTTTTAAAAAGATCCAGGAGCTCTAACATGATGAGGACACTGCTATTAAATATCAGAAAGTGGCAAAGACTCTAAAAAGAAATTAACAGTATACCAGAGAACTATGGGATGAGTTCAAAAGGAACAATATAAGAATAATAACATTCTCTGAAGAACATATGTGACAAAAAACAGTTGTTAAATAAATCACTAAAAAGAACTTTTCAGAGTTGAGCATTGCAGGCACTGAGATTCAAGTGACTCAAAGGGTCTCAGTAAAAATAGACTCAATTAGGAAACTCCAAGGCACATTGTACTTAAAATGGCAAAACTCAAAGATCGGAAAAAATATTAAAAGCTATCAATATCAAAGGAAAGCCTATAAGATGTATAACAGATCTATCAATTGAAACTATATATGCCAGAATAATATGGAAGGATATAGCACAAAAAAAATCAATGAAATGAGCACTTCACAAGAGTACTCTATCCAGATAGGTTTTAAGGAATTATACAAAACTTCATGGACAGAAAACATCTTAGGAAATTCATAGCCTTGAAATCAATTTTGCAAGAAGAGGTAAAAGAGCTTCTTTCAAGAACATGATAAAGCTCTCAATATGTGGCAGTGAGTTGGCAACAATGTATGGCACTCACCAGTGGTCCTCTGCTATGTCAAGAAAAGTTAAAAACATAGAGTTATTAATAATCATAAACTTATTAGATTATTTATATTTTCTGACTAAACATAAATTTATTTTCTGATAACTTTTTGCCATTTCTTTAAGTTTTATTTGGATCAAGTAATAACATTTTAATATGCCTGCCAAGAAGGTAGAATGGAGGTTGGGAGGAAACCTGGAGTTTGGTGGAAGAAAGGTGGCATTGGGTATGGGACTTGTATTGAAACACTGTATGCCTGAAACAATTCTATTATGAATAATTTTGTAAATCACAGTATTTCAATAAATATCTCTGAAAAAGATAAAAATAAATAAAAGTTCATAGTCATGTCTCAATCTCTCAGAAGAGTAAAATCCAATATACCAATGTATGATAGTCACATGAAAAGATTAAAATGCTTCATATGAAAATGATGAATTTGTTATAATGTTGCAAGTCAGCCCTTGATGGGGTTGACTGATGGAGGGATGGAGGATGAGGCCTTTCTCCTCCAGCTCGGACCACGCGTCTGTTACCCCTGTTCAGCCGGCGCTTCTGAGGTGAATGCAGTGGGAAGAAAGCCAACAGGCAGTCAGGCTTCCGAAGAAAAGAGCTCTTTATTCTGTGAAGAGGCCAAAGCCAAAAGGCCTAAGAATAGGCCCCAGGAAAAAAAGCCCCTCACCTTCCACAGACCCTTGTTTTTCTGCCCCAGAATCAGGTACCACCCAATGGTGGGATCAGACACCACCCAATGGTGGGAGCAGAATCAGGTGCCACCCTAGGGTGGGAGCAGAATGCCAGGTCACACCCTAAGGTAGGGCACAATCACCGATCAGGGTAGAGTCAGTAACATAATAATCCCATTGAAATGTTTACATACACAACAGTTTTATATTTTATTCTTTTACTAGTTATTTAGATATTACACATCCTTTTATTTCTATCCATATTTATTGAATTATCATGAGTTATAATATTGTTAGCAATAGTTCCAAGCACAAATTATTCTATCGCTGCACTGACCACTAGATTGCCCACTTCCTCTACCAATATCCCCAAGACCCCTCGATACCATCAAATGTAAACTCTGTTCTATAGACAAAATCTCAGATTATGTTGTCTTCCCTTACTTGGTTATTCCCTTACTATCTTGTTTTATATCCCCATGAATGAGAGAGATCATTTTTATTAAACAGATATGATAGAGGCTGGAGTACCTCGAATGATCCCTGAGCACCACTTGGACTAATCCTTGAGTTCAGAGTCAGGGGTAAGCATTGAGTACTGCAGAGTATAGTTGAAAAACATAATCATCACATAAGACCTTTCTTAATCTAGTAGCTAATACCATAAATACCATGAGCAAATGCATGCTTAATAGTAAATTGTTCAGTTTGCTTACTCTTTTACCAAAGCTCCTTAAATATTTTTTGCAAAGGTGTTAAGGTTATGAACTCTCTACTTTATTATGAAGTAATAAAGTTTACTTTATCATGAATCTTTATCATTTTTTGAATCTGAATTATAACACGTATAGCTAGAAAGACTATTCTTGGTAGCATGTTCATTTGATTGAGTTCTTTGTTTTTACAATATCCCACCATTCTCTTGCAACCATAAAGTCTCATTTGATAGATAGGCTTTGAATCTGAGGGGAGTTTTTATTTATGTAAATTCCCTCTTTGATCTTGTAGATTTCAGTCTTTTTTCTTTGTCTTTGAATTTTATAATTCTGCTTACAGTATGTCTCAGAATTCTTTTATTGCGGTGTATGTTTGCTGGGATATTTTAGGTATCTTGAATCTGAATGCTTGCACCCTCAACCTTTGGAAATTCTTATATATGATTTTTAATTAGTGGATCTTTATCAAATCCATAAACTTTGATGACTTTAATATCCATCTTCCCTGAATTTCCATAATTCTCTAGTGTGTAGTTCATTTTTCAATAGTTTGTTTTTTTATAATCTTCCTACATTATCTTGAAGCTCACTGATTTTCCTTCCATTACTATACTAAAATATTCTATTGAAATATTTATTTTACTTTCCAAAGTCTTCTGTTTTGCCACTTCTGATTTTAGTTTTCTCATTTCTTCTCTCATAATTTTCTGTGCTATACTGACAACTTGTGCCATATTTCTTTGAGCTCATTAAACATCCTCATCATGGTATCTTTATGAGTATTATTTACATATATACATATAGTCAGGTGCTACTTCTAGAGATTTCTAGAGCTATTAGTCTCACTCAATGAGCTTTACAGATCTCTATGGGTCTTTCCCATTGCATCTGTTGTGTTCTGCAGTTGAATCTTCAAAGTTCTCCCCCACAGAAGCTCACTGAGTGATTAGGTTGAAAATTGCTCTTTTTCTTCCCTACTGGGTCTTACCCAGTAACAGGAACTAAATATATGCACAGGGTAAGGTGCAACAATGGAGCTATAATATGGCCACATAAACAGCCATGAAGTTTAGTGTATTAGAATGAGTAAGACAAGTTAATGGTCTAAATGTAGGCCTAGAAACTTAAGTGAGCAGAGGGCCTGAAATGTGGGTGCAGGGTGTTTATAAGTGTAAAAGGTGAGGTAAGGTTTGGAGGCTTCCAGGGCACAAGAATGAGGTAAGGGTATCTGCTTCTGGTTGTAAAATAACCCTGGAGATACCAACTGAAAGGTTAGCATCACCTGAAAAGTAGTCTGAAATGTGGATGTGAGCCTTTAGAGATGATAGAAAGATCACATAAAGACCACTTAAAAACCACAGATAGACCACTTATTATTTAGATGAACTGGTTGCTAGTCAATAATAATAAAGAACAGAACTTTTATATAAAAATATGGTAGTTTTATTGTCCTAAGAAGGAACCACTACATAGTAAATACTTTAGTCCTTTTTATTGTGATAGGGATATTTAGTGCAAAATATGTAGTGTACAATTCATTTCAACTTTATAATAATGCAAAAATACCATATTCCCAAAGGCAGGAAAAAAAGAAAATTAAAAAAACAAAGATGAGAAAAAAAGTAAATGAAGGAATTTATGGACATAGAAAATGAAGAGAGGAGGAAATTAAGTTGTTTTCATACACATGTGATATATCATTTATTAAATATCATAAAATTAATGAAGATGTATGTCACATATAAATAAAATAAAAACTAAGTAAATGTGACTAAAACTAAATAATGTATAGCAAAGTCATTGTTCAATATTAAATTTTTCTTGCAGAATTTGAGCAATCTAATTTGTACTCACATGGAAGCTAAAGTTTACAAAAAAGTAATTATTATAATATATATACCTAGATTAAATTATTTTTTGTTTTTGGGGGCCACACTTAGTGATGCTTGGAGGTTACTCCTGGCTATGTGCTCAGAAAGTGCGCAAGGCTTGGGGGACCATATGGGATGCAGAGGATCAAGCCATAATCCGCTCTAGGTTAGTGCATGCAAGACAAATGCCCTACTGCTTGTGCTGCTGCTCCAGCCCTTAGACTAAATTTTTTGATCTCCAAAATGTAACACAATAGATAAATGATCCTGTCAATCACTGAAATTATACTGCTCAATACATCTGTAATCCTCTTGCCCAGTAGCATATAAGTTTCACAAGACAGATACTTTTTCTTAGTTTCCACACTCTGAGTACTATAATCAAGCACATGTGGATAGAGATGTTTAAAGAATTTGCTAAATAGGGGTCAGAGTGATAACACAGAAGGTAGGGTGTTTGCCTTGCACGCTGCTGACCCCGGTTCAATCCCCAGCATGTCTCCTAAGCCTGCCAGGAGTGATTTCTGGATACAGAGCCAAGAGTAAATCTTGAGTGAACATTGCCAGGTCTGGCCCATGGAGGTGGGGTGTTTGCTTTGCATGCAGAAAGATGGTGGTTCAAATCCCGGCATCCCATATGGTCCCCTTGTGTCTTCCAGGAGCGATTTCTGAGCGTAGAGCCAGGAGTAAC
Source organism: Suncus etruscus (assembly GCF_024139225.1). Classification (NCBI taxonomy): domain Eukaryota; kingdom Metazoa; phylum Chordata; class Mammalia; order Eulipotyphla; family Soricidae; genus Suncus; species Suncus etruscus. The sequence goes on from NC_064848.1 coordinate 76,693,655, forward strand.
CCCTGAGCGCTGCCGGGTATGACCCTCCCTCCAAAAAAAAGTGAATTAAATTAAAGGCAAAATTACTAATAAAATTTGTTGCAGTGTTAATTCTCTATAGGTTATTTTCTTTGCATTTTATTTAGTGTGAATAGAAACCCTATTAGACTGCTACTAAAAACACTACTATCCCAGAATTCTAGAAATTTATGCTTTCCAAACCAAAAATGCTATGAAAATTTAATTGAGAAATGCAAAAATATAACAAAGGTTTTTAGTGAAATATCCTTTATGCAAAGCTCCCCAAAGTAGATCATACAACCCTCTAAGGGCTGCTGGCACAATTCAGGGTGCAGAATGTGATTCAGGGGCACTGGCAGAGTACATATTGGTTTTTTGCTTAAAGAAGATAGATTTCCTTTCAATAAAGATACATTTAAAAAAACTGGATCATTATCTCACACCATGCATAAAGCTTAATTCTAAATTAATTAATTAAAGAATGTTAGTTTCAATATGACAAAATATATTAAAAAAACATAAGTAGATACACCATAGAACTGGTTTTTCTGATGTATTCAGGAATTTCACCCATTGGGAAAGGGAAAAAATGAAAATAACAATTTGTACACCATAAATAAAACTATCATTAAAGCAATACCATATGACCTGAAGATTATACTCCTAAACAAATAACACTAAAATAGTCACTTGAAAAATATATGGACATGTATATTTATTGCAGCACGCTATAAAAACAATTTTTGGAGACAAGCCAGAAGTCAAACAGTAGACAAGAGAATAATGGTGTGATAATTATTTTCAATGGAATACCACTCCACTATTATAAAAGGTGAAATACTGACATCCTTTACAATATAGATGTAACATGCAATATGGTATGTAACATGGTCATACCAAAGACAATATGTCATAATACAGATGGTCTGATTCAGATATGAGATATAGAAAAGAGAAGGTATGAACAAACAAGACCATTAAAATTAACACTTGGATTCTGAGGTTACAAGAGCTGGAGAAGAAATCAAAGTGGGGATATTGTGAAAAGGACTGTAGCAAAGGTTATTGATACGTGATTGGTAGTTATTATGCCATAGCACACACTTTAAAAACTGTATTCCTAAAACACATAAAGTCATGTAAACTAGTTATCTCAATAAATATAGAAAATATATGATCCAAATACATTTACTAAAATATGTTCCATCTTTGAACACATTATTTTATTAATCTTGGACTGCATATCAAATATATTCTTTATATAAAAAAGTTTTAGAAGACTGTCAATGAAAACTAATAATGTTACGTTATGTTATAATATAATAAAAATAATTCAAATATTTCAAAAACTTCTGACTTACCCAATCATAAAACTAATGGAAATGTCAGGAAATGATTCATGCCTTCATAGTAAAAAAAATAAAGTTTAGATTTTTTTTATTTCTTCTAACATTTAGAAAGATAATGAATTTTCTAAGGCTATCTATTGTTTCTTTTGTTTCTATTGTTTCTAATAGCCACTGATGTGTTAAGTAACACATATAACGTAGATTAGCATTCTTATTTAAACTAATTGGTTGATTTTTTAAATCATATTTTAATTTTGAATTACCTTTAAAAGTTCACATGTAAGATGAAATAAGAAAAAAAGTATAAAATAAGAATATTTGACTGATTAGTTCACTACCATGCTCTTTATTCTTAAATGTTCAGACTCTTTAGTAATCCTAAATACTATAGATCCTTAGAGTTCCACAAGAAAAATTTTAAAATCAAAAAATTTTAAATTAGTTTTTTTACAATGATTTGAGATTAATGTGAAATTGCAAACTAGTCTTTACACTGGGAAAAAAAAGCTTTTTGTTTAGATGTTTTACAATAGTGAATTGATTCAATGTCTGTTGCCAAATAAAGTTTTGTAAAAAAGCAAAGATAAAAACACACCCAATATTTTAATAAGTACAAAATATAAAAATATTGTTAAAAATGTTTAAAAGTGCTAATTCCCACACCACTGTCATATATCTGTAAGCTCTCTACAATGAACATGCAAAAAAAATTACATTGTATATTATAAAAATGATTAAAAATAAACTATGAAATGATCAAAATTCCAGAATAACAGTCAGGTTTCAAAAATGTTCAATGTGTTCTCAATTTAATATAAATTCCATTTACTTGCCAAAAAACCTCTTTTGAAATAAATGTTTGACTGCTTCTTTCACATCCTTGTTTCTTAAACTGTAGATCAAAGGATTCATCATGGGAGTCATCACCCCATAGAACAAGGAAATAAGCTTATCAGTAGCATCCAAGTCGTCTGAACTGAGTGTCTCATTAGACTTGGGCTTCATGTACATAAAGAGAATGGTCCCATAGAATATGATCACCACTGTCAAGTGAGATGAGCAGGTGGAAAAGGCTTTGTTTCGTCCTTCAGAAGTGCTTATTTTGAGAATGCTATAAATAATTAATGAATAAGATATAACAATCAAGAGTAGGGGCATCAGTGTGAACAACGTAGTGGCCACAAGCATGATAAACTCATTGCCTGAGATGTCAGCACAGGCCAATTTCATCACAGCCAGAATCTCACAACTGAAATGGTTGATGATGTTATTCTTACAGAAAGGCAATTGCACCACAAAAGTAGTTTGTACAGCAGAGTTGACAAGGCCCATGATCCAGGAGCTAGCTGCCATGGGCACATAGGAATCCTTGCTCATGATGACAGGATATCTCAGAGGGTTGCAGATAGCCACATACCGGTCAAAGGCCATCATGCCCAGAAGCACACACTCGGTTGTCCCCATGGCCAACCCCAGAAACATCTGCAGTGCACAGCCAGTGAAGGAGATGGTCTTTCTTTCTGAGAGGAAGTTCACTAGTGCAAGAGGAATGGAGGTGGTGGTATAGCAAATGTCCAAGAAAGAGAGGTTTCCCAGGAAGAAGTACATAGGTGTGTGAAGGTGGGAATCTAAGATGCTGATTAAGATAAGGGTGCCATTTCCCAGAAGGATGACCATGTACATTAGTAAGATGAGCCAGAAAAAAAGGATCTCAAGCCTTGGGTAACCATAAAGCCCCTTTAAAAAGAATTCTATAATGGTGGTTTGGTTTTTCAATTCCATTTTACTTTCTTTTACCTGTATATATTTGGAAGAATTTTAAAATATTGTTACATTACTAGAAGTCAAATGAATAAATATTAACATTTTAAAAGATAAATACTGCTATTTGGATTTCCACATACTCTCCCTAAGCCCTGATTATTCCTGATTCTGGCGTTCTTGAGGAGACACAGACTATAGCGAGGTATTTTCAGTTTGCATGTTCCAACATAGTCCTCATTTAAGCCCCTCCTGTCAGCAGGTTTGTTGTACATTAGGTCTCTGTCTCTCTGAAGAATATATGAATACATACTATGCATATGGCATCTGGATGGACTAAAACTGTCTATGGTTAACAGTAATACCTAAGTCAGCATCCGACATGTAAGCCTCTCCTGCTTATAGTTTCTGTGTAACACTGGAAAGTTAACATAATCTATATGACTCAATCCTATCTCCATTAAAGGAGATGCTTTACTAGACATATTGTGGATATTTGGGGGGGGGGGGGGGGCGGGTACACCCAGTGACGCTCAGGGGTTACTCCTGGCTATACATTCAGAAGTTGCTCCTGGCTTGGGGGACTATATGGGACGCCGGGGGATCAAACCACGGTCTGTCTTAGGCTAGCGCTGGTAAGGCAGGCACCTTACCTCTAGCGCCACCGCGCCGGCCCCAATATTGTGGATATTTTGGACAGAATAAAATATATGTAAATTATCTTCACATAGTCAGCACTAATTTGGTTTCTTTCATCTTCCTTTGATTTTTTTAATTCCTTTTACATTTATATCACCAATTTCATAGTCATTTAGAACACATTAAAATTTCCTCCAAACTCATATGTTACATATATTCTGTTCTTACCCAATAAATTGTTCATTTTCATATATTATTATATGGAATTATGTTAGAGAAAAACGTTATCACTTTGTAAAAAAAATATTATACCGTGATGGAAAAGAACAATGACATTTCACAGAAGGAAATCACAAACTGACATTTGTAAAGAAAGGCTATTTCAATCTATATGTTAAATAAGAATGAGCAAGGACAGAAAGGAAGAGTGAGATTATATGCCTAGAGTTGTCACAGGAATGTATTACTCATAACAAATAACATTAAATGTGCTCAAAAGTTTCCAAAAAAGTAATACAAACATAATTTTGAATAAAATTAATTCTTGTTAGACAAAGATTTATTACTCATGTTAATTTATCACAAATAAAAAAATATATTCAAAAGCAAGTAATAGGTTTTCCAAGTAATACCCAGCTCCAGGTCAAGGAATATCTTTTTGCTCATGATCATGGGTAAAAAACACTTAATATGAATTATTAACACTTAAGAACAATTAAAATTTTAATTGTTAAAAATTGTTTAAATTTTAATTTAAAGAATTAAAACACTTAAGAATTAAGGTGGTGTTATGAGGAAAATTATTACATAATCCAGACAGTAAGGATTCAGTATTCTACATAATAAAATCTCTTCACTGGACATGTGTGAAATGACAGCATTAAGCAAGTAAGCACTTGTACTGAATAAAGGATCAGCCTATTGAACCCTGACTAAAAGAATATATATTCTCAGTAAGATAATAGGCCTAAGTACCACAATTGCTTAAGTTAAAATTACTTTCAATTTCAAGTTCATTTTTTTGATATTTTTCTTTTTGTTCTCCATTTTCTCAATGTATTGAAGAAAATCTTGTTAGAATTCTTTTATTTGATAGTTTCTGTAGATTCTATTGTAAGAAAGAACTAATAAGAAATAAGTGAAGGACATGGCTTATTTTAACTCAGTTTACTGGACAAATATCTCTCTAGATTTTAATTACCCTAATGTTTTTCAGCAATTACCTGTAGATGATAAGTCGAATCTCCTCTTATGTTGTAATATACAGCAGATTTTTTCCTTAATCTTCTATTTGCTGTGTATTCTACAAAATGTTCGGTGAGGACTGAAGGTGTTTCCTACCACACAAAAATCTTAACATCATAGGACTGTCCAGAAAACATTGTTAACAAGGTACCACTTGAAAATAGTTTTAAAACGTCTATACATTATATTCAAATATGACTGAAAATAAAAGTAATGAATATTTATCCTCCTGTTTTAAATGTCATAAAAAAGTGAGTATATGAGACACTGGAAGATTGCATTTGCCTTTCAAATTCAGATAGGAGCAGTGTCCCATTGTGAAGCCCTGGGAAAGTCTGTAAAGGATCTTCTTCATACCTATGAAACCAGTTTATATATTTCTTGCTCTCTGGGATATAGATAATTTTACAACCATAACTTTAAATTGCCGTAGGGGAATTATGTTGAAAACTTTTGAAAGCTTCAAAATAATGCCCTAAAGACTTAATTATATTTGATCCATTACTACATTTGAAATAATCTAGTCTTGAGAATTTATCTTATACCATTTTTCAATCACTATCACATATTTGGAATCTTAAGGATATGATTGGCATGGCTTTGTCTAGATCTTATTCATGCTACAATGCCAGATTGATAAGCAGAAAATTGCTCACTTAGTCTAGTCAATTCTGGTCATTAACAATAAAAACATAAATTTTGAGACAGTTACAAAAGTATTACTAGATTATTCAATTTATGATTTTAAGGTTAGAGTGAAAAAAAAGGGTTCAACTCTAAAAGTTCTAAAAGATAGTGAATTGCATTGCCTGTGAAACTCAGAATTCATATTTACTTATGTGACTATTAACCAACTAGAATATGTTATATATTAACAAATAGGCTAATATACTAATATTAATATATTACCATAAATTAATATGTTATATTATGGATATGTTAATATATTAAATAAATCAATATTCCAATTAGTCAACTAAAATAACTATTTTAAAATTTGCAGTCAATAATTTTGAAAGTAGGTAATGAAAACTTAGAAGCTATTAAGTATTCAATGTTTTTATTTAAACTCTCCAACTTAATTCTTTTTTTTGTTTGTTTCTTTTTGGGTTTTTTTTTTGTTTTCATTTACAACTTAATTCTTAACTCAGTCCTAGCCATATTTTATCCATCAAGAATTTACCTAAGGAGATACTTATCACATAGATTAATTGGCATAATGCCACTAATTTGCTTTATAGAGTAGGAAGAAAATACTAAATACACATTTTTCAAGTGCTTCCCCATCATCTTCTACTCTATAAACAATTCTCTCCTTCTCTTGAAATCTCCCACCCTAATAAATACACTTTGTTACAAAACTACTAATGCAGGTAAAATACAATTCACTAAAGACCTGAAGATAGTAAAGGGGGAAAAATGGCACACAACTAAACAAAAAAACATATTGTCTGAATTCCAATATCATTGTATCTGAAACTAATTACACCCCTCTGATTAAAAGGAACTGCTTCTTATATATCTTCCAAGATCCTAGCCTACTATTGCATGACTAAAGATCTTTAGCAAGAACAAAATTCTTATTTATTTCTTCCTTTCTTTTCTTCTCATTCACAATGTGTCCTCAAAATTCTATATCCAGCACAAAGTTCAAATAATTATAGCTATATGTGATGACAGATATTAATAATACTTATTATGACACACATAATTTATTCAAATAATGAACCATTCCTTTATACACCTAAAATTAATATCCTAAATCAATAATATATCTATTGTAAAGTTTTAAAATCCTTTATACAACTTTACTAAATAAAACACCAAAAATAAGTAATATCATAAAAATGCTTTAAATTAACATTATTGCATAGGGAATTAAACAGAGGAACAAAAATATTTTATTTATTACTGTATTCTGATTTATTATTAATTATAAACTAATATGATAGGATTAGCAGATAATAGGATTACTCCACTTCTAATAGGCTATATTTAAAATTTTACCAGTTACTAATTTTCTATACTTACAATAAGTTGAATTCTATAATTTAACAAAGTCTTGAACATCTGTGAGGTATTTTTTAGCACATTTCTGCGAATGATATAAAGCCCCACATTTTCACAGAGTTTCAGTAATTTATACATTTCTACTTAATTGGTTATGTAGATGACACTTGAGTCATTCACAAGGGATTCTGAGACCATCCAGGTGACGCTGGGCAAAATAGGCAGAATGGACTCATGCTCTGACCCCATGATGAAATGATGCTCAGGCCCTGAGGGTGCTGGAGCCATTAGGGCAACACCAGAGAGACAGAACTCAAGGCCAAGACTTCTGCCCCCTTCAGGTAACACCCAGAAAAAAAATCATGTAAAGGGGAGAGATGACACCTGTGTCCAGAACATAAAGTTAGAAGAGCTACAGTCCCAAGATGGCTATCGACTCCCTTAGACCCACCAATTAATCTCCAGTTATCAAGTGATGATAAGGAAATCAAACATTACATGGAAGCTCAAACTGAATGGAGGGGAGAGAATTGAACTGCTTTAAAACCCAAGGCAGCTCCTCTGGAGTGATCCTTGAGGAATAGCATCGAGTATCCAGGCTTATTGGCTAAGGTCTTTCTCATCAACACTTCCGGGGTCCTGAGCTCCACCATCTGCTCCTTCAAGTATGAACTTTAGCGGCTCTCTTCATCCAGTTCTTAAACCAGAGCACTGACCTTGAATGTCAGGACAATGTTGATGCCCAAGTCACTACTGTCAGTTTTGTCTCGGCCCTGCTGCTGAACTTAGCTGCATCTCTGAGTATTTTTGCTTCATAGTGTACAGGTGATCAATGAGGTGGCATTTGACCTGGATTAGCTCAGCCATTATTCTCTCCAGTTGCTTCTCCTTACTATGGTAACACTGACTTCTCCACACTGGACCAGCCTGAAGTGGAGCAGCATCAGTACCAAGACTCTGAAGACAGGCACACACACCAGCTATGGAGAACCGTAGAGAGAGAAAAGAGGACTCACGTTACCTGGGGACACCACCACCAGATTTCTGAGAAAAAGAAATCTAGATTCATCCCCACGGAGGATATGGCAGTTCCTCTGTGAGTCTCAATTCTACAGGAACCACTCAGTTGGCACAGACTTCAACATTCTGCCCAGACCCCGGCAGCACCCAACATTCTGGATGGATCAAATGATAAGGTCTGTGGGGGGGGGGGGTCGAAGTTGAAAGACAGCTGAAAAAAAAATAAGATTCCTTGCATTAGAGTCTAGTGTTACCTGACTTCTTAATGTTTCTTTCAAGGTTAATTTGTTAAAATACCTGAAGTCCTATGTAAGGGTCAATGAGAGAGCTCAAATGGCTAGTGTGTATACCAGTGGCACAGGCTCTTACTCTACCATCTCACATTTACTTGAACACTGTAGAGAGACCCCTAAATATAGAGCCCATGGTAACCTTTAAGTACTCCCCAGGAGTGATCAAAATCAAATAAGCGGGGCCGGGTAGGTGGCGCTGGAGGTAAGGTGTCTGCCTTGCAAGCGCTAGCCAAGGAAGGACCGCGGTTCAATCCGCCGGCGTCCCATATGGTCCCCCCAAGCCAGGGGCGATTTCTGAGCACATAGCCAGGAGTAACCCCTGAGCGTCAAACGGGTGTGGCCCAAAAACCCAAAAAAAAAAAAAAAAATCAAATAAGCAAAAAACATCCAGCATGGCTCATGGACTAACTTTGTGCTCAGAGCAACCTCTGGTCATGCACAATCTCTGGTCATGCACAGGGACCTATATGCAGTGTCGGTAACCCTTATGCTATCTTGACCTTGACCCCTGTCTAATAACATTCCATTTGGGGATTGGTTTTGGTACTACATTCCTGCAAAGTGCTCTCAGACTAAGTAGTTCTGGTGATCAATCCCACATGTAAATCTCATGCTTTGGCTTTTCAAGTTACTTTCTCAGTCACTGATACCACTGCAGCTTTTGTTGTTGGTTTTTATGCAGTCCTGGGCCTCACACGTGCTAGACAAGTGCTCTGCCTCTCAGCCAACCCTCTGGTCATTCATTTCAATTTCTTTTTTTCTATTTTTTGGGCCACACCCGGTGATGCTCAGGGGTTACTCCTGGATATGTGCTCAGAAATAGCTCCTGGCTTGGGGGACAATATGGAATGCCTGGAGATCGAACCATGGTCCGTCCTAGGTCAGCCCAGTGCAAGGCCAATGCCCTACCGCTGTGTCACCATCTGGCCCCTTATTTTATTTTCTATTAAACTACATTGGCGATGTGATGTCTGAACTTTGTATTCATAAATTACATGGTCAGTCTCAATGACTGGTTTTTTGTCATGGTTTTAAGATCCACATGTCTTTATTAAAAGGCAAAAAAAATTGCTCCGCTTAGTTTCCTCCTACTGACTCTTCATCAAATCAAAATTCTAGCCTTCTTCTGTTCCCACTTTATGCCTCCTTTAGACCAAATATTGTTCCCAATGTACTGTGTTTGTTCTCAAAATTGATCCCTAAGTTTTGTCCTAAGTAGAAGTTTCTATTATTTTTTACACCTTTCCTGACATGGCACCTATCATTATTGCTGCTGAGGTATTACTGCAAACCTCATGCACTACACCTGGCACCAAAAATATATCCCTAAATCTTCAGAGAAGAATGAATGAATTTTAGACTATTATGTCAAAGAAAATGTCTACAAAACTAGGAGGCTAGATGTAGAAAATAGAAAGAGAGAAAGTAGCTGAAAGAGAAAAGCGAGGGAGGGAGAGTCAGAGTTTTAGATAAATGGATAAATAGATTGATCGATATATAGATAGATACAACTATATAATGAAGATGGTGAATGAGAGATAGCTTCACAATTTCACTAGGAGACACTATGGGTATTCTTCAGCTGGCTCCACAACACCCATTAACTAGGAAGATCTCACTTCCTTTTACTGAAAAGGTGATGGCCAAAGGCGTTCATAGTTTTGATTTGAATTTTAATAATAAACTGAGTTGTCTCACATATAATTTTCATTGTCTCATATATAATTTGGTCTTGGTATAAAACCTGGGAAAGTTATCTAGTATGTTTTGTTGTTTTGTTTTTGTTTGAGGACCACACCTAGTTTGCTCAGAGGTTACTCCTGGATTTGAAGTCTAAAATTACTCCTGGTAGGACTCTGGAAATCCTTTAAGAAATTTTGAGGACAACCCTGGGTCATTCCTGTGCAAAGAAAATACCCTACTCATTAGACATTAACACCATCCATCATATCTAATATGATTTTAAATATACTTTATGAAATTACTTCAATATCTAACAGTAATACTAAGCATTATATTACAGACCATAGGTTCAGAAGTGAGACTGATATGAGTAATATTTCAAAATATATAAATTTCTTACTCTATTTCATATTAATTCTTCAGTAATTGTTCCAAACTGATTAATTTTATCAATGCATAACAATGTATTAATTAGTATAATATTCAAGCTTTAAGCTGTGACATTAAATTGTTAATATAGGTTCATTCTTTCTTCATGATGAATGCTTGTAAAGCTATTGATTTTTTTAACTACCTATGCTATGTCTCATAAATTCTGATAATTTATTTCATCATTCTAATTTGTTTCCAGGAATCTTTTTATTTACTCTTTGAGTTTAGTTCTGGTACACTGGTTGTTCAGTTATGAGTTGTTTAATTTCCAAGTATTAAAGCTTTTTCTCTGGGTCTGGTTGTAATTAACTTTTATTTTCCTTGTATCGCGATCTGAAAAGGAAGTTGACACAATTTCTGTCCCCTTGATTTATGGAGGTATGTTGTTTGGCTCAGTATGCAATCTATCTTTGATAATGTCCCATTTGCATTGGAGAAGAATGTGTATCCAGCTCTCTAGAGATGAAAAGCCATATACATATCTCATATTTCTTCCTTCAAAGTTAGCATATTCTTGTTAAGTTTTAGCCTGATTAATCTATCAAGAGGTGTCAAGGTGGTGTTGAAGTTTCCCACTTTTATTGTGCTGCAATTGATGTCTTCCTTCAACTCCATTAGCAGTTATTTTAGTATTGTGCTGGCCCCTCATTGGGTTTGCACATATGTTTAACTATGTGTTATGCAGATGTTATATGTGATGTCTTTATAATGCACACATTCTTTATTATTATCTCTTTTAACCTTTTCAAGCCTAAATTCTGTGTCCTCTGATATTATGAGGCCACCCCAGCCTTTTTAAACGTTATTTGCTTAAAGGATTGTCTTCCAACCATTGACTTTGAGTCTGTTTGCTTTGACTATTCAGATGTGTTTCTTGTAGGAAGTGAACTGTTGGATTCAATTTCCTGATATATTTTGTCATTTTGTGTCTCAAAATTGATGCACTTTGTCCATTGGTGTTGAAAGAAATTATTTTCATGTGATTTTGAGTCATCTTTTTGTAAAAGTTTGTTGTCTTTGTTTGGTATGCTTTGCCTTAAAATAGAGCTTTCAGTTATTCTTTTAAAGTTTGGTTTGAGTCTGTAAAGTTTCTAATCTGTGTATCCTTCCTTCAAACCTGAGTAGAAGTCTTGGTGAGTCTTTTATTTCATTTAGTTTTTCACTATAACTCACCATGTTTTCAGGCCTGGAGGTTTGGTTGTAATAAATCTACTTTGAATATTAAGGGTGCTTCTTTGTATGTAATTTCCATTTTTGGTCTTTCTTTTTCAGTATCCTCTGTCTATTTTTTCATCTTTCTGACTAGAATGTACCTGAGTGCTTTTATTTGATCTCTTTTGACTGGTATTCTTCGGGTGTCTAGGATGTGAGTACAAGCATTCTCTGGTAATTTCTCAATGATGATGTCTTTGTTGCTTCTTCATAAAGGTTTTTTTTTCTTGGCCTTCTGGGTTCCCAATGCTTCTTATGTTGTCCCTGTTAAATTCATCCTAAAGGTCTACTGTTGTCTGTTCACTTTTTTTGAGGATATTTTCCATATTCTGTTTGTTTATTTTGACTCTTCTTCAATTTTTTTCTGTTCAATGAAGGTGATATGCAGCTCATCTTCCAGCTCACTGGTCTGTTCTCAGCAGCTGTTACTCTGTTAGTCAGAATTTCCAGTGAGTTTTTATTTCACATACCTGGTATTTGCAGCCCTGATATTTCTGTTTAAAGTTTTCTTATTTTTTCTCTCATATTCACTTGAGTATTATGAAATGTCCTTTTCATGGTTTCTTTAAGTTCTTTGAACATCTTTAACACTTCCTCTCTCAAGTCCTGATCAGGAAGGTTATGTAGGTAGCTGACATTGGTTGAATCTTCAGAATTAGCATTTTTAGTCACAAGGTGTGTGGAGTTATGCTTTGTTTTCTTATTGTGATGCTGGGTTTTTTTTTAATGTGTTGTGGTTGTGCTTCTTGACTAGAAGAAATGTGCTGCTATAAAGCAAAGAGGAGCAGCTACACTCAAGCCTGAGCTCACTCACCTCAGTTCAGTTCAAAATGGTGATATTTTAGTCCAAATTTTTCAGCCACAACTTTTCCCTCCTGGCCATAGTCTAGCTAGGATCATTCATCTCAGTTCAGTTCCAACAAAATTTTCAAATATAATATCATATATTATTATACCCTTGAAAGATGAAACATTTGAAATCTATAAATTGCTTCTTAAAGTTATTCTAAAATGACATCTTAAATAGAAATAACAAATTCAATTCAATTATCTTCTTTATGCATCAGAATTAATGGTACCTTGCTGTAGGCATGTTTACAAAGATGTTTGTAAAGATTTTGGTAGCAATCATCTGAATCTGTTGAGTTCACGTGTCCATACAAAACCACAGCATAAAAATATCTTTGTGTGAAAATAATTTCAAATAGGAATAAACATTTTGGAAAGGTAAAAACAAAGAAATAACTTTCATTATGTTGCCTTCCTTCTCTAAAACACCTTTGACTAGAGACTCTGAACTAATGCCTGAGTCTAATTTTCTTTTTCTGGGAGCCTAGACAGACCCAATATGCTTTTTTAATTTTTTTTTTACTTTCTTTGAGATTGAAATGTAGGTACTTTAGTACCAGGCCCAGAACTTTTAAAAATATTATAGTTTAGTTTATGTTTAGTTTACTATGTTTTTATAATCATGGAACTAGTATATGAGGTTATCTCACTTCATCACCACCATAATATTAATAATTTCACAATAAAATTCCAAATTGTACATACTGAACAAGAGTCTATCTTAACATCCACCTAATAACTCTTAATAACTTTGCAAAGTTGACAATCTGAGTCAGCTTAAATTGAATGAGTCACCTTTACATAACCAATAGATTAGAATACTCCCACTATGATTACTATATAATATATTATTTCTTTAGAGAATAATATAACTGCTAGAAAATAACTATCAGTGAATGAACTATACAACATATTCATGGTCATTCTGTAAAAATATGTAGTAGCAACACATCCACTGGATCAGTTAATTAATTGATTTAGGTATATGATTTTTGACTATTGTAAAATACATGAAGTAGCAACTGTAATTTTAAGGTGACAGTTTATGATTTATTTAATATTAGCAGGAAAATAACTTTCTAATATTTACTCTTATTTATTTTTTATTTACTCTTATTTATTTTAATCATAGTTATTTTTGTTCTGGTTTTTGTTTTTTTTGTTTGTTTGTTTGTTGGTTGGTTGGTTGGTTGGTTTTTGGGTCACACCCAGCAGCGCTCAGGGGTAACTCCTGACTCTATGCTCAGAGATCGCTCCTGGCAGGCTCAGGGGACCATATGGGATGCTGGGATTCGAATCACCAACCTCCTGCATGAAAGGCAAATGCCTTACCTCCATGCTATATCTCCAGCCCCTAATCATAGTTACTTTTATATTGAAAACATCCTCTCTATCCTTTGGTCTACATTTCAGGTAAATAAATTGCCACTAACTCTTTCACTATGAAAATATTGGAATTAACTGGTAATTCAACAAGTACAAAATAAATCATTTTCACATGGACACTGCATATACAATTTGGTTTAGATCTAAAGAACACAAAACTGATTTCATTACACTTACACTGACTGTCATCTGACTGAAGTTTTGCATTGTCATTTTGTGATAAGACTTTCTAATTGTATCTGGAAATGTAAATAGGCCTTTCTATTTATGTGCATACTGCAGATAAAACATCAACAGACCTGGAGGAGCATGTTAATAAATAAAAATACTCAGCTATAACTTAGTAGGAGATTTTATGTGGGGCAGGAATTGATGTTAAAGATAATCAAATTTAAAAAATACATAACACTCACTACAGAACCTAATGTTATAAAAAAATTCTTTCATGCACTTCCTTTCAATTCCAAATTTAGGAAGTATTTCACTGGAATGGTGGTTCTATTCCTCAATTTTACATTGGAATCAGAAAAGATTTTTTTTAATTTTTGGTTTCTATTTCTCAAATTGCAAAAATTAAATTATAATTATATTATTATAAAATATAAATTATATATAATATAATATATAAATTATATTATCATAAAATTAAATTAAATTACAATTATAAAAGTAAGTAAAATTTAAAATCAACTAGAACACATTGGAATAGTACCCTGCTTACTTGCTATAGTTTTATTAAATCTTTTCTCTGAATTTTCTCAGAGAATTGCAACAAATAAAGCAATGGTGTGAACACATTAGAAACTGTAAAACTCTAAAATAATGTATGTTATTATAATAGTATAAAGTCAAACAAATTTTCATTGAAAATAATAAAGATCTACTCAAAATTATTGATTTTTGAAATAGAATATGTGGCTGAACTGCAACATAAATGACAATGCTTAATAAAGTACAAATGTTTCCCATATCGGACCTAGTACATTACAATCTCAGAAATAAAATAATGGAGTCTGTATTTTGAGTTAATTTGGTTATTTTAAAAGTTAGGAGTGGCAGGTACAAATATCACTTCCACTACCATTACTCTAACTAGTGCTAATATAATATTTGACCCTGCTCCCAATTATCCTTTTACATTATTTATGATATGAGATCATTAATTAGACTGGTATTCTGCTTCTTTTTTCTGGCTTATATCAGGGATAAAAGAGAAAAAAGAATAAAACAACAGAACAATCAAAATTAAAGTCATCAGAATAATCTTCCTGTACAACAGGAATTAACAAAAATTCATTTTCTGATAACCATAATAGAGAATAAAACTGATTGTTTTAGCCACTCAGTATCTTTCCTCCACATGCATTTACTTCTAACTGCATAGTCTCTTGTTCCTACTATGAAGGGAGTCTATTATGAATACTTTAAATATCTTACAATTTAACTTTTTGTTTTGTTTTGGGGTCAAACCCGGCAGTGCTCAGGGGTTATTTCTGACTCTATGCTCAGAAATCACTCTTGGCAGGCTCGGGATATCATATGGGATGCTGGTATTCGAACCACTGTCCTTCTGCATGAAAGACAAATGCCCTACCTCCATGGTATATCTCCGGCCCCACAATTTAACTTTTAATTATACATCAACAAGGTAGAAAAACGTAAATATTTCAGGGCTGGAGCGGTTGTGCAAGCAGTAAGATGTCTGCTTGCCTGTGCTAGCCTAGGATGGAACTTGGTTCAATCCCCCAGCGTTCCATATTGTTCCCCAAACCAGGAACAATTTCTGAGCACATAGCCAAGAGTAACCCCTGAGTGTCACCTGGTGTGACCCAAAACAAAAAAAAAAAAGTAAATATTTCTTCTAAATTGGTACTAATTTTAAAAATCAAATCAGTTCTACTCTCATAATTGTTGGTTACAGTTATAAAACTTTGTTACTTTTTATTTTCCATGCCCTCCTAAAACAAATATTCTAAGAGAATTTTTTTATAATTTTATAATTATATTTATATAATTTTATAATTCCAGAGAATTATATATAATTTTATAATTCCAGAGATTCATTTTTGTTTCCCACACTCTGATAATAAATAAATAAATAAATAAATAAATAAATAAATAAATAAAATGTCCTCTAGTGCATTTTAAAGTTATAATTAAAATTTGCATAGAGGGGCTGGAGAGATAGCATGGAGGTAAAAGCATTTGTCTTGCATGCAGAAAGTTGGTGGTTGGAATCCCGGCATCTCATATGGTCCCCCGAGCCTGCCAGGAGTGATTTCTGAGCATAGAGCCAGGAATAACCCCTGAGCGCGGCCGGGTGTGACCCAAAAAGCAAAATAAATAGATAGATAGATAGATAGATAGATAGATAGATAGATAGATAGATAGATAGATAGATAGATAGATAGATAGATAGATAGATAGATAGATAGATAGATAGATAGATAAACAAACAAACAAACAAACAAAAATATATTGCATAGAGTAAAGCAAGGAGAAGGAAAGAAACTGAGTGGAAGAGGAGAAACACAAATATGAAAAGATGGAAGCCAAGGGCCAAGCAGTCTCAGGTACATTAGTAGTGTTAAAAAAAAAAAAAAAAAGGAGAGAACTAAAATATTGTAGCCAAAGGCAACAATAATGGAATCAAGAGACCTAAACTTTAACAATCTAAAAATAAAATGGGCCTGTTAATGGGGTGAGGGGGAGAATGAATGTTAGGGATGCACTTGGAGAACATTGGTCAAAGGAGGTCAACACTGGTTGTAGGATTGGCCCTGATTAATTGTATGTCTGAAATCCAACAATGAAGGACTTTGTAACTCAAAATGTTTTCAATAAAATAAAATTTAAAAAAAGAAAGAAAGAAAAGAAATAAAATCTGACATATGCCTCTCACAGGCAAACAACAGAAAATTTTATAAAGCCAAAGTCATCTGAATGGGTAATAAAATCATAAACCTCTAGGATTTGGGGAGGTAGTATAGTTAGTGATAAGGGTACAAACAACCTAAGTTTGATTCCCAAACATCTTTTAAATTATGTTCAAAGGCCATATACATAGCAATCAGAAGATATTTGAAAAGTAGGATGTTGAATGTATATATGTTAAAAATTTAAAAAGACAAATAATGTAAGAGGTTAACAAAAATTATAAAAATTGGACTGTTCTATAGCTAAAAGGTAAGATTATGTATCCACATAGACAAAGAATAATAGGCATCACATAACTGAATGGAGTCTCTCATGTAAATAAGAATATTTTTAAATTATATATTTGAAATTCATAATTTTACTGAGTTTACAAAATAAAGTTTCATCTGCCTTAGAAAATATAAGAATTATAAAATTGTTTTTGGACAATTTAAAACTGATTTACTTACATTCATTAGTTACTTCACCAATAGAGAATATTTTATTTAGTTAGTATTTTATTTTTATTTATTTATTTTTTAATAAAATGTGAAAGAGAAGAAATGTGTTAAAGAAATAACACAGATTCCTCCATATTAAAAATAAGCAAACAAATAAACATAAAATAAGCAAGATATAAATATGGACGAGGCGAACAAGCTTGCAAAGAAAGCCCTAAAGGAAATATTTTAGATAATGTTAGTTTTGACATAACTATTTGATACATAAAAAACGTATTTTATTTTATATTCTTAATAACTTAATATTTTAATTAATTTACACATCATGTTCTTAAAATTACTTGTCTCTTTCTCAATTGATTGTTAAAACAGTTCTTGGTGTTTTACTGCTTTCTTCATATCCTTGTTCTTAAAATTATAAGATAAAAGACATTATAGTAGTAATAACTCCATATAATTTTATGTAAGTTTATAAGTAGCATCCATATCATCAAAATAATTTTGACTTAGAATTCATGAGGCAGAATCAAAGTGAATGAGAGTCCTATATAATCTTCAATTTTTTAAAATGTCTAATATGTTCACTCTCCAGTATGTCTTTCATTTACTTGCCAAAGAATATCCTATGAAATAAATGTTTGACTGCTTCTTTCACATCCTTGTTTCTTAAACTGTAGATCAAAGGATTCATCATGGGAGTCATCACCCCATAGAACAAGGAAATAAGCTTATCAGTAGCATCCAAGTCCTCTGAATTGAGTGTCTCATTAGACTTGGGCTTCATGTACATAAAGAGAATGGTCCCATAGAATATTATCACCACTGTCAAGTGAGATGAACAGGTAGAAAAGGCTTTTTTTCGCCCCTCAGAAGTGCTTATTTTGAGGATACTAGATATAATGAAAGAGTACGAGACAATGATTAATAATAGTGGTGTCAGTATGAGTATAGTTACAGCAACAAGCATGATGAATTCATTACTTGAGATGTCAGCACAGGCCAATTTCAACACAGCCAGAATCTCACAACTGAAATGGTTGATGATGTTATTCTTACAGAAAGGCAATTGCATCACAAGAGCAGTTTGTACAGTAGAATCGACGAGGCCCATGATCCAGGAGCTAGCTGCCATGAGCACATAGGAATCCTTGCTCATGATGACAGGATATCTCAGAGGGTTGCAGATAGCCACATACCGGTCAAAGGCCATCATGCCCAGAAGCACACATTCTGTTGTCCCCATGGCCAACCCCAGAAACATCTGCAGTGCACAGCCAGTGAGGGAGATGGTCTTTCTTTCTGAGAGGAAGTTCACTAGTGCAAGAGGAACGGAGGTGGTGGTGTAGCAAATGTCCAAGAAAGAGAGGTTTCCCAAGAAGAAGTACATAGGTGTGTGAAGGTGGGAATCTAAGATGCTGATTAAGATAAGGGTGCCATTTCCCAGAAGGGTGACCATATACATGATTAAGATGAGGACAAAAAATACTATTTCAAGTCTTGGGTAGCCAGAAAGACCCTTTAAAATGAATTCCACAATATTGGTTTGGTTTCCCAATTCCATTTTATTTCTTTTATCTGTAAAATTCAAGTAATTTTTTAAAAGTTTCTTTACTAGGCGCTAGAAAGACAATACACAGGTAAGACACTTGATTTGCATGTGACCAATAGGGATGTGATCCCCAGCATCTCATGTGTTTCCCAGAACATCACCAGAGGTGAATGATTCCTGAGTGCAGAGCCAGGATGAATCCCTGAGAATCACTGGTTTGGCCCTAAAACAACAAAAGGTTGGTGGCAAAGCAGTAGGGCGTTTGCCTTGCACATGACTAACATAGGACAGACCATGGTTCGATCCCCTGGCGTCCCATATGGTCTCTTAAACTAGGAGCGATTTCTGAGCTCATAGCCAGGAGTAATCCCCGAGCATCACCAGGTGTGGCCCAAAAAACAAAAAAGAAGAAAAATAGTGAAGGGAAAGAATAAGTAAGGTGAGCAAGGAAATAAAAATGTAAGCTATAATAGAGGGAAGATATATCTTTTATGCAGAACTATAAATTTTGTGAGTTTTTTCCAATACAATGCTTTACACCCCACAATAATGATCTTTCAGAGATTTTAGGACTAATAAAATTAATCAAAATCAGGTTCAAATTCAAGCTTGTTCCTGGTCCATAATTTTGATGAACTATAAAATAAATAGAGGATATAACACTTGCTCAGATTGCAAGGATAACCTGTCTTAGGTCAGTTACACTCAACATTATTCCATTCCATATTAAAACACCAAATTAAATCTGTCAATGCAATGGAAATGTGATTGACAAGAGTATATTGATGGATGTGTCATTCAAAAGGTGTAATTAATCCAGAATCCAGAATCAAAAGTCTTCTTATTATAACTTATGCTAATATTACATTGTATTTATATTATGTAATATAGTATTATCATATATAAATATATAAATATAATGTTTATATCATTATAAATATAATTAATTATATGATATATAATAATTATATAATGTAATTAATGGTCATCTTATTGTTATAATTATAACAATAAATAACAATAAGTAATAAATAACACTAAATATAATTGTTATAATTTTAATTATATCATTATATTATATAACAATAAATTCTGTTATGTGATATAGATTATAATAGTTATATTATGACTTACAAATGTAATGGAAAAAATAATATTTAAATGGTTCTCATTTTCATCAGTATGAAAATAGGTCGGGGCTGGAGAGATAGCTTGGAGGCAAGGCATTTGCCTTTCATGCAGAAGGTCATTGGTTCAAATCCCGGTATCCCATATGGTCCCCCAAGCCTGCCAGGAGCGATTTCTGAGCATGGAGCCAGGAGGAATCCCTGAGCACTGCCGGGTATGACCCAAAAACAAAAACAAAAACAAAACAAAAACAAAAAACAAAAAAACCACATAGGTCTATAAATTTATCACTACTATGAAGACAAACTCTTAAATAAACCCCAAATAAGAGATTTTTCTATTTCTTTATATTCATACTTTTCATCAACTTATATCCCACTGGAAAAAAGTCTATATGCTTTCTATCCATGAAGTTCTATATTTTTCAGAATGTCATCTAAATGGAATCATATGAACCACTGGTTTCTGCTTTATCTTCAACTTAGCAAAAAGTTTATGATTCATCCAACTAATTATTACTAAGTAGTATTCTTTACATGGGTGTACTACAATATGTTGATCAGTTTATTTACTGAAGACATTTATTTATAATGTTTTTCTATTAAACCAAGGTTATCTTGAGTATTTGATGCCAAATTTTACATTTTTATTTTATAAAGTCAAAAACACAGAAATAGCCTATGAGATATCATGCAATTAAATTTTTTGATTTTATATGAAACTGCCAAGTAGTTTTCTAAGGAATTTGTATCACTTTTGCTTTCCAACCACAAATGTGTAAGATCAATAGCTTATGGACATGGATATAGCTTAGTGATAGAATAATCTCTTAAGAATATGAAGCCCTGGATTTTAACCCTGGCTTCTCAAAAGAGTTATTTATAATCCCACCAATACTTTTCTTATTATAAATATGTACATATGCATAAATATATGCACACTATGTTTAAATATGTATACATATCTATATATTTATATAGAGATATAAATTATATATGCTTTTCACATTTCAAAAGATAAGTGTGGTATATTAGAATATTTTAAATTTCCATTTCCTTAATAACTATTATTCTCTTTAGTGAAGTGTTACTTTTGTAAATTGTATATTTCACCTATTTTACTATTGATGACATTTGAGATAATTCTCTGTATTCTGATTACAAATGCTTTAGAAGTGACTTTTATATGTTTACAAGTTTATGACGTCTTCTTATTCTCCTGATGATACGAAACTCTTCAATTGTCAATCAATTTAGTTGCTGAATCGGATCAATTCAGAGGACACAGAAAGTCAAAGACCTAAAGACATGTGGGAACAAGAAAGATTTTTACACCTCTAAAGACTTCGGCTGAGTCCTTTAAGAATAATTCACTGACATGATTTGTACTACAAAACTTATAGAAATATTGCCTTCATACCCATATATACACATGTATATGTAAAATCATTTTCAGTAAAATCATTGTTCTGAAAAAATTTAGAAAATGTTTCTACTTTTTAGGTCAAAAATAAAATCCTTTTGACTAATTTCAACCAACTTCTAGTTATCTGCTTTTAGCCATAATTAGGTTATTTTTGCCCTTATTATAATCAACTCTTAGTGTTTGGGATTCTTTTATATGCAAAAATTTTGCTGTTTTTTCTGTAAATCTTGAGTTGCTTAAACCTCAATAAACCTACTCTCCCAATGCCCTAACAAAAAATGACTAAAACTCAATTTCACTCTGATAGTTTCTTTCTTTTCCCATTGAGGAAAAAAAAAACATTATTTTTTATTAAATCAATACTTTGATTTATAAGCTTTAAAGTTGGAGGCTGTACTGAAGGTACTATAACAGTAGAAAATTTCTGAAAATAGAATACTGAAAATAAAATACATGGTCTGGAAGATCAAAAATGGGAAGACATACCCTAACTTGTGGCAGGCCTGGATTGAGTCCCTGGAACTTCATGCACTTTGTAATTGCTTCTCAATGTCACCCTGATGGCCCCCAGCACTATTAGTCCAAACTTCACAATACAAAGTGAATCATCATTCTGGTCATAACCATCAGGTCTTCATTCCCAGGGTGCTGCCAGAGCCCCATCAGCATTTCTGGGTGTGGCCCCATAATATAAATGTTTATGATGCAGTAAATACAACAATACCTTCCACAGTCCTAAACTGTAAAATTAGGGCAGATTCAAGTTTGGAGAGAAACATGTTTTCTGATGGTCTTAACAGGATGTAAAGAACTCAAAGCAATACCCATTAAGAAACCATGGAGCAAGTTTGTCCTGTAGAAATAACTTGAAATAGAGCCCGGAGAGATAGCACAGCAGCGTTTGCCTTGCAAGCAGCCGATCCAGGACCAAAGGTGGTTGGTTCGAATCCCGGTGTCCCATATGGTCCCCTGTGCCTGCCAGGAGCTATTTCTGAGCAGACAGCCAGGAGTAGCCCCTGAGCACTGCCGGGTGTGGCCCAAAAACCAAAAAAAAAAAAAAAAAAAAGAAAGAAATAACTTGAAATTTCACTCCAGTCTTCCCATAGAAGTTCTAGACATCTTCAAGTCTAAGAATGCCCAAGGGATAAGGCACTTCAATCATTTCAGTTCATTCTATTCCAATACAATCCTCACTAAGCCCCTTTTGTCAGAGATTTATTTCAATAATAGACCTCAAATGATTGAAAAACACATGGGCACACACTACACATATAATCTGTGTAGAAAAGACTATCTATGGTTTGCAGTAACATCTGCTAAACAGGACTAGTTTTTAACTGTGTGATCTTGGGTATTTTTCAAAATCTATCTCCATATCCTCCCACTAGTATTTTAATTACTATATTGTGGGAATTTGGATATAATTAAAAATAGTGTGTGTCAATTACCTGACTATAATTAGAACTATTTTGATTTCCTTTATTTTCCATTGTCCTATGCTTTTTTCATTTTCTTTTACATTTATATTTCCAGTTTCATGCTCACAAAAAAAGCAGTCCAACCTGTTTAAATATCAGGTCAATGCTTACTCCCCAAATTATTAATATTCATCATATTTATGCTATACCCTGGAGGTATTTTAGAAAGAAACTCTGCTCACCTTGTAATGAAGAATATATCACAATAGCCCAGACAATTTCACAGAAGACATTCACAGGCTGACATTTGTAACGAAGTGTCTTTCAATCTAAATATTGAGAGAATGAGAGATAGGTAGAGAGAGATTATGTATAAAGTTACCAAAGAAATGCATTATAAGTATCAAGCAACATTATAAAGGCTCAAAACCATTCCTAAAATTTCATACATATGTATCCATAAAGTTAAAATTTTCTTTCTATAATGTAAGAATTTTTGGTTACTTTTTACTTTTTACACAACTAAAAAGATACATTCAAAATAAGTAATAAAGTCTTCCAAGGAGCTCATCCAGTGATAAGCTCCAAGACAAGAATTGTCCCTTTCCTACGATAATACAAAGAGAAATAAATTTGCACATGAGGAAAAATGTACAGAATCCAAACTTTAATAGTACCAGTGGTATGCTTTATATTCGAGATCAAGAGTACAAATCTTCCATATTGTTGTACAAGTATCTGGTTGGGTTCAAGAAAATCCACTTAAAAATTTTATCACTGTTATTTATAGAGTTCATAGTAAAATGGAAAATATTTTTAAAATATTAAGCCAACAGATCTGATTTATTTCAACTCAATTTACTGGATAAACAAACATCCATTTGTTTAGTATTATCATAATGTTTTTAGCAATGTTTTTGCATTCCGTGCCTTTCACTACATATCAAATTAAAATCTTATTTTTCTACTTGTAACCTATTCTAAAAATATTTCTATTCATTGTTTAATTTCTGATGGCGTTATCCCAGAAGAGCATTAATATCACAGAAGTGTCTGGAAATACTATTAACAAAGGTACCATTTCAATGTTGTTCTAAAACTTCTATACATTACAGCAAAATATGACTAGAAACAGTATATTTTGTTCTATTTCAAAAGCCGAAAGACGATGAGTGTTTGAGAAAAAAATTATTTGTCCTGGAAGCTCACATACAAACATTGTCCCATTGTGAAGAGCCACGGAAAATCTCTCAAGAATCTTCTCCAAACTCTGGAAGGCAATTTATGTATTTCTTGCTCTTGGGGATTTGGACAATTTTCTAAATCAGAACTCTAAATTACTTTGAGGGGAATGATGATCAAAAACTTTCAAAAACTTCAAAAATGTTCCCTAAAGACTTAATTATATTAGATCTTTTAGTGTATTTCAAATAACCAATGTAATGTCTTTTCCTTGTTTTTGTTTGTTTTGGTGCCACACCCAGCCTATGCTCAGGTTTCATTCCTGGCTCTGCCAACACTCAGGAATCACTCTTGACTGACAGTGCCCAGAAAACTTTATGGTACTCCATAGAGTAAACCCAGGTTAGCTGCTTGCATGAAAGTCTTTCTACCTACAGTACTCATTTCTGTTCCAGTCAAAAGTCTTGAAGATTTATCTTACACCAGTCTCAACTATTATTGTATACTGCTGTAATCCTTAATCAAAACATATCTTAATGGCTTTGTCTAGATTTTTGTTAATTCTATCATGTCTTCTCAATGAAAATATAAAGAGAATTTATTAGGTTCACAAACACTAGGATAATTTTTAAAAAATCATAAACTTCAAGTACTTTTCTTTCCTTACTCTGTTCCCCACAAATAATAAACACACTGTTTATTTACAAATTACTAATCCAAATAAGAGTATTCCTAAAGGTGTGAAGATAATAAGGGGAAAATCATAGCAATAACATGAAAAACCCATTAAAATTGAGTGTACTGATTATTATTTTATTTTATTTCATAATACCAAATTATAAAAATGTTTCTTGAATATATTTTGAGATAATGATCTACTATCATATAGCTAAGCTTCCTTCTCAAGAAAGTCACTTATCCACTTTTTCTTCCTTTTCACCAAGTCACAAATAGAACAATTATGGTGTTAGATATTAACTAGATTTATGATGATGATTTTTATCATATGTACAAATATTAATTAATGACAGTGTACTTTGGGACAGCACTTTTCATCTCTCTCTTTTTCTCTTGCTCTGTCGTTGTTTTATGAGTGCTTTAGCTTGCTATTTATTCTTGGTCAGATGTAAATATTTTCTCCCAGAATTTTACTCACATAAAATATGAGTAACTAATGAAAACAAGCCAAAAAGCAACAAAACTCTTAGACTTAGTGAAAACTATGGTACTTACTAGAGGAGAAAGGGTATGAAAGTGGAAAGAATTGGTAGAAAGACTTGGTGGTGAGATGACATTGAAATTTTTTGATGGTGGGCCTGCTGCCTAGACTACACAGATATAGATATTAAACTGAATTTATAATTATGTTACATTGTAAATAGATGATAAATAATAAAAAATTAAAAAGTCAACCCTCAAAAACAAAGAATTTCTAGAATTTATAAATATAGGCACCCAGATCCAGAAAGATCCATGTCAAAATAGACTTCAAACAAACAAACAAAAAAACTCCAGGACACATTGCTATGAAAAAGATAAAAGCCAAAGACAAGGATATAATACAAAAGCAGCAAGATCAAAAAAGTATTTACATAAACTGAAAGCCCAAAAGATTCACAGCAGATATAGTAAGCAAGGATATAATCCAAAAATTCAATAATGTGAGGTTTTATCGAGCCAAAATATCTTTCAAATTGGAGGAATATAAGTGAAATAATTCAGTATTTGTCTTTTATAAATTTTTATCATTGAAACAGCATGTGGGCCCATCACCACAAAGGTGAGATATGATACACTCTGAATCCATTAGTGAAGGGAAATTGACACTGATGGTGAGAATGGCCCTGATTCACTGTATATCTAAAATTCAACTATAAATGACTCTATATATCACAATTTTTTAATAAAATAAAATTTTGAAAAAGAGAGTCTCTCCCAAATATATATATATTTATATATATATTATATATATTATATATATATTGTATATATATTATATATATTTATATATATATATATATATATATAAACAAAGTAAGGGGATAAAAAATGGCCAAAGTCATTGCAACTGGAGATTTTATCTGGAGAAGTGAACTTTCATGGGAGAAGGGCTGCTTGGATGACTTCCTGAGACTATGTTAGAGGGAAATAGGCTCTCTCTGGTGAAGGGCCCACATGCTACTTGAATGACATTTGCATATAAAGCATAATCACATATTATAAACCCCTTGGTACCCTCAATAAAAATGGCTTAAAATAAATAAATAGAAAGAAACCCTGCCATATGTAATAACTTATATAGGCCAACATTACATTCCACTGAATAAAATAAGCAAGACCCAGAAGGATAAATATGTCCTGAACACTCTTTTAGATAAAATCCAATATAGTAAAGAATATAGAAACAAAAAGTCAAATGGTACCTCTCAATGTTTAAAAGAGAAAAAGAACAGTGTTTATCAAGAGATACAAATTCTTAATAATACAAAATTAACAAGTTATGGAGATACTATTACACAATAAAAGGTCTAGGGTTAAAAATGGGATTAGGTACCTACAATGTTTATGAGTGAGTTTTATCTTCTGTTAAAGTTCTCCACCACACAAGTGCAAAGAACCAGCAGGAAGAAACTCATGGATATGCTGGCAAATTTATGGCATTAAAGGTAATGATAAATTTACAGGTGTATACTTACCTCCAAACATCATTTGCATAAAGTAAATATCACATTATTTTTGTATACTATACAGCCTTGGTTTTCAACTTTTACCCCTACACCCTGTTTAGTACCCAGAGTTTCCATATAAAAGCATGAATTCTTCACTTCTTAGAAAATTCTCTTTTTTGCATTCAAATTCAATACTAGTGTGCTGTTTTATGTGTTGTTCCATTTAATATGTTTAATAATAGAAAAAAGTCAGGCCACATTATACACTATTGTAATAAAAAGAAATATGAGGGGGGTGGGCTGGTTGGCGGTAGAGGTAAGGTGCCTGCCTTGCCCTGCGCTAGCCCCCGGCCGTCCCATATGGTCCCCCAAGCCAGGACCGACTCCTGAGCCTCCGATGGCAGGAGTAACCCCTGAGCGTCACCGGGTATGGCCCAAAAAACAAAAACAAAAAAAAAATATGAGGTAGGCCAAGTTCTTAAAACTAGAAGCTAAAATCATTTTACCACAATTTACTGTGTCAATCATCCCAGAGAAAACATGTTTTGTTTTGTTTCAGTTTTCTATTGAAACAATGTTGGTTTAACAAGATTTTAAGTTTTAGGGGTAAATGTCACACATTATCAAAATATATGTTTAAAACACTATATCATCAAGGCACCAATATTGCTATGACTGTTCTTGAACTGCTTCACATTTTGGATCCTCCTCCTCATTCTTTCTCTGGTAATATCAACTCTGTCAGAGAACATGGGCCTGGTGAGACTTCTGCAGGTTGTTTTGTTTTGATTTTGTTCTCTTTGCTTTGTTTCTCTATATACCATAGTATATAAGTAAAACATATATAAGTATATAAGTAAAACAATGCATATTCTTATTCTTTTAATTATTTAATTAACAATAATTTAAGAAAAAATTAACAATTATGTTACTCCTGGCTATCTGCTCAGAAATAGCTCCTGGCAGGCACGGGAGACCATATGGGACACTGGGATTCGAACCAACCACCTTTGGCCCTGGATCAGCTGCTTGCAAGGCAAATGCCACTGTGCTATCTCTCTGGGCCCAAATTATTTAATTATTAATAATTTAATATTATATATGTTGTTGTTATATTAATTAATACATTGTTATATAATATATATGGTAATACATTATATATTTCACATATATAAGTGAAATAATGCAGTGTTTGTCTTTTATAACTTTTTATCATTCAAAATGTTCCCTATCAATTCAATACATGATGAAAAATACAATTTATTTTCCTCTGGTTGAAGTGTTCCACTGTATATACATACCAGATTTCTTTATCCACCTAACTGAGAATTTGGGTAGTTTCTAACAACCCAAAATTTAGCTATTATAATTAGTGTCACAATGTATAAAGTTGTACATACATGTTTCTGAATTCATATGTTCATGTTCTTTGATTATATGCCTAGAGGTGGAATTGTCAAATCATGTGATAGATCTATTTATAATATTTTGTGAAAACTTTAAATTGTTTTCATCTAGGCTGTTCCAAATATTGATAAGAATTCTTGTGATTGCTAAAATTTCTCACTCTCTCTTTTGGAAATTTGGACCACCCCAATGGTACTCGGGAATTATTCTGGCTCTGGGCTCAGGATGTACTTCTAGTAGTGCTCAAGGAATAAAATGTGATCATATGTGGTTCCAGGGATTAAAACCTTGTGTGAAAGGCAAGTACTTTATATGCTATATTATCACTTCAGTCCCATTAAAAATTTCTAACAAAAGTTGATTTGAATCCAAACGTTTTATAATTATTTTAAAATAGTGATACATTTTAAATATTAAAACAACTATACAATGGGCAATTCCTGTGGACATTTAAATAAGACTAGATTAATTTGTCATCTACAAGATGCTTTGTTTCCTTCTTTTGAGGAAACAAGGAAGTATTTACAAATTAAAAGGTTCATATACTTAAATTAATGCAGTAAAGCAAACAAGGAAGCTTTGTAAAATCAAGAGATCACTGAAATAACCTTTTTTTTTAACTCATAGGAAACCTGAAGTTGAATGTGAGACACAAACAGAAAATGAAGTTTTAAAGGGCTCATTATAAAACTAAAACTTCCTTTAGGAAAAAAAAAAGTTACTCAATCTAAAATGAAAAACTTTTTAATAGTTTGTTTACAGAAAAATAATGGAAAAATAAATTTTAATGGTCCCTTGGAAACAGTTTTCTATACTAAATAGTTAGCAGGATTTTAGTAGGTATTCCTGGGGGGATAAAAAATAAAGCAGTAAAAACAAAAAGGTATAAAATGATTACCAAATTTAACTAAAAGTAATGAAAGAAAAGCTAACAACAAACTTCTTTTTAACCAATGTGCTTTTTTTCTATGATTTCCTATTTATTTTCAGCTATTTCTTTTGGAACTACATATTCCCACAGCATGCTGAGTGTACAAACCTTAACAAAGGATCTGTTATTTCATTAATAGCTTTTACAATTTCACATGCATGTAAGGCCATGAAGAGTCAATTGATAACATTCTTCATCTATAGTCACATAATAATCATCTACATATCTTGTGTTATTACTGTTCTCATAATAAATAAGTTATACAACCACTAACATTTCTTAGCCTATTCTAATATGGAACTTAATAATAATTTAGAGAATAAAGTCCCATATAGCCTGTGGGAAAGAAGGAATACTTTCTTCCTCGCTATCACTCATGATCTTATATATGGGAAAATAAAATAATGATTAAATTATAACTCTATTGCTTAGAAACAAAATATAATACTTTGAGATACTGATAGAGACCAAATTATTATAGCTTCATCATAACAATTTATTATCTCATAAGACATTTGTTGATATACACCATCTATATAATTGGTTTCTTACAGAAGGAACTATAATATAGCTATTAACCTTGCTATAAATGAGAAATAGTTACTGAATACAAATCATGCACAAAAATCTAAAATATTTCATTTTTAAAGTACTTTGAGTGGTGTAATAAATCAATGTTTCATTGTCTGGGGAAAAGAGTGATTAAATAATAAAGTAAACTACCAAGATAATACTCAAATAATAGACTGAAGAGATAGCTCACCAGTTTGTTTTTTTTTAAAAGGAGCAAGATTTATTGTGGTGGGTAGGATGGGATGGTGAGCAGAGATCAGGAGCCCATGCCAAGGCGCTCAGGAGTGCAATACATGCCATTTGTCCAGAGGTCCACAATTCTGGATGTACTTGACCCCACAGCCATCTGGGATGAGGTGCTTCTCACTATGTCCCCAAAGTCATCTGCATTAAACTTGGCAAAGCCCCACTTCTTGGAAGTTTGGATCTTTTGGCGACCAGGAAAATTGAACTTGACCCGAAGCAGAGCCTCACTCACATGTTCCTTGTTCTGCAATTTGGTGCGGATGACATGATGACTTGTCCTATGTAAACTCTGGCTACAGTGTCCTGGGAAATTCCAAAGGCCCTCTGCATACCTGTTTGAAGTTTGAAATTGGGGCCAATGAGAGCCCAGAAACATCCAATAAAGACTGTCTCCAAGGTCCCTTATTACAGTCCATACAAGCTCACCATTCTAAATACAAGCTTTGCATGTGGAAGGGTCATAATTGAGCTCACACTGTTATGGTCCTCAAAGCACTTCCAATAGTAAATGCTAAGCAAAGAACTGGGGCCAGTCCCCAAAAACTACCAGGTGTGTCTCCCTTCCTCACTACCACCACCCTAAAAAACAAAAGACTATTCATCAATGACAGAACAATCGGTATGTTGATCATTGTTAAAAAGAAGATTATCAAAACAAACGTCCATATACTCGATGAGAGATTAAATTTCAGGATTATAAAACAAAGAAAAATATGGAAGAAAATGATAACAAAATAACCATAGGAAAGATAAATAACAAAGTTTAATTTCTTATGTCTGTGCTTTTAACCAGTAAGTTTAAGTAGTTTGACCACCTTATCAACATAGGTATGTTAAATACAATGATAACATGAGCATAAATTCTAATGTACACAAGCTGTTTAGAGAGAATAATTACAGGAAAAAAGAGGATAGAAACTTTATAGGAAAATTATAAATATCTATTTAAAAGCAAGAAGAGAAAATCTATACAGACATGGAGTTCTATTTTACATGTAAGTAGTCAATTTAAAATATTTTTGTCAATATTGTCTAAATTTAATGCAATTTTTATCAAACATCAGAAGGAATTGTGTTTTCTTGTCTATCACTTCATATTAACAAATTGATCTTAAAACTTACACAGAAGAAAAATATCAATAGTTGCCAATAAAATGTAATGGAATCATAATATAACAATAATAATAATTGTACAAGATTTCAAGATTTCAACATTTCTCAGAAAGCTTAAAATATTTATCTAATGTGATTAATTTAAAAATCACAAAAGAATCAATGGTAAGAAAGTTTAGAAACACCCTAGGCATATAAAAACTGCTAATATAATCAAAGTTTAATGATGAATCAGGCATTATAAATCAACAGAACAAAAAGTACTTAGCTGGGGCCAGTGAGGTGTGCTAAAGGTAAGGTATCTGCCTTGCAAGCGCTAGCCAAGGAAGGACCGCAGTTTGATCCCCTGGCATCCCATATGGTCCCCCAAAGCCAGGGGCAATTTCTGAGCACTTAGCCAGGAGTAACCCCTGAGCATGAAACAGGTGTGGCTGAAAAACAATAACAACAACAAAAAAGTACTTAGCTATTTGTTGAGTTACACCTTATTTTACCTAAAACAAAATTTATCCCTGGTTTCTTTGTATCTATTTGTTTACAACTTGGTTTCACCCAAAACAAAGATTGTCTTACTTGTAATCTTGAGTGGATTTACTGCCCCACCCAAGGGTAGTCCCTGTACTCATTAAAAGCAGTAGTTCTGGCAGGCAGCAGGAACTCCATAATAGGTGGAAGACTGCCAAACTACATGTGTTTTACCCTCAGTCTGGTCTGGATTATTTCTTATGCAACCCTGATTCAGACTTATTCACCACACATGGGGTGATTTTACAGTTATTATTCATAGTAACAAGAAAGGCAATAAATATCTGTGTCATACTATGCTATGTGGAAATTGAGAAAAAAAATTATAACCAGATTCTAAATACTCAGCCACTTAAAAAGATAAAATGCTTTACTTTTAAATCTTAATTTTATATAAATTTTTAAATTTAATTGTAATTTGATTTACTTTTACATCTAATTTAAAGTTTGACATCTAATTTAAAGTTTGACAATAAGCATGCTGTAGCGTATAGTTGATCCCAATACAGTGTGCTTTAAGCATGTAGAAACCCTGTTTTTTTAGGCCAAAGAAATTTCTGTTTGAATTTCCAATTACTGTACCTATGCAAAACAAAAAACAAAACAAAACAAAAAACTAACTTGAAAACTAGCCCCCTCCTATTTTTCTCTCTTTTATTAAATTGGTGTGTTTTTTTATTTTTATTTCTTTTTTTATTTATTTATTTATTTTGGGTTTGGGGGGCCACACCCATTGACACTCAAGGGTTACTCCTGGATATGCGTTCAGAAATTGCTCCTGGCTTGGGGAACCATATGGGATGCTGAGGATCAATCCATGGTCTAACCTGGATCAGCCACCTGCAAGACAAATGCCCTACCACTGTGCTATTGCTCCAGCTCTTCTTTCTTATTTCAAATTTAAATACACAGCTTCTACACAGGCCTCATTCCTGCATTTATTTTCTTTCTTTTTCTCTTTTTCAACAGAATATAGAGCATGAGTCAGCTTGTTTAGCCTCATAAATTGAGTGGGGGGGGGGTTGAGTGTATGAACAGGAGTAAGCAGTCTCATGAACACTGAGTAGAAATAAAAATAATAATAAAAATAGATCAGCCCTAAATATACAACCCAAAGTCAATGACAATAAAATCAAGTGACCCAAACTATAACAAGCTCTACACAAAAGGGACTTGTTACACTAGCAGTCCAGTGGACTAAAGGTGAAAACAAAATGTATTTGGAATAATAAACACCCATGAATAGCTAAAACAACCGTTGGGAAAAGGAATATGGGAGGCATCACTTTCCCCAACTTTAAACTGTATTACATAGTTATAGTCATTAAAACTGCATGGTATTGGAATAAATCCAGACTCTCAGATCAGTGGAATAGAGTATTCAGAGAATGTTCCCCAGACATACAATCAATTATCTTTGATAAAGGGGCAATAAATGCAAAACAGAGCAAGGAAAGCCTCTTCAACAAGTGCTGTTGGGACAACTGGTCAGCCACTTGCAAAAAACCGAACTCAGCTCTCCATCTAACACCTTGCACATGGTCCAAGTGCAAAAAGGATTAATGACTTTGATATCAGACACAAAACTGTAACGTATATAGAACAACATATAGGTACATCACTCCAAGACTTTGAAACCAAAGGCATCTTCAAGGAAGAAACAGCATTCTCCAAACAAATTTAAGCAGAGATAAACAGATGTGACTATATTAAGCTGAGAAGCTTCTGCACCTCAAAGGAAATAGTGACGAGGATACAAAAGCCGCCCACAGAATGCGAGAAGCTATTCACCCATACCCAGCAGATAAGGTTCTAATATCTAGGATATATAAGGTACTTACAGAACTTTACAAGAAAAAAAAATCTAACCCCATCAAAAACTGGGGAGAAGAAATGAACAATTTCTCAAAGAAGAAATGCAAATGGCCAAAGTCACATAAAAATGTTTCACATCACTAATCATTAGAAGATGCAAATCAAAGCAACTATGACGTACCATCTCACACCACAGAGACTGGCACACATCACAAAGAACAAGAACAATCAGTGCTGGCGGGGATGTGGGGACAAAGGAACTCTCGTTTACTGATGGTGAGAATGTCATCTTGCCATCTAGTCCAGACTTCATAGAAAACAATATAGAGACTCCTCAAAAAACTGAAATTGAGCTCCCATATGATTGAGCTATACTGCTCTTAGGGATATACCCTAAGAACTCAAAAATACAATACAAAAATCCCGTCCTCACACCAATATTCATTGCAGCGCTATTTACAATTGCCAGACTCTGGAAACAACCACGATGCCCTTCAATAGATGAATAGCTAAAGAAACTGTGGTACATACACACAAGCAAATATTATTCAGCTGTCAAGAGAGATGAATTCATGAAATTTTCCTATACATGAATGTACATGAAATCTATTGTGTTGAGTGAAATAAGTTAGAAGGGGAGAGAGAGACAGAATAATCTCATTTATCTATGGATTTTAATAAAAGTAAAAGACTTTATTGAGATAATACCCAGAGGTGAGGGCCAAAAGGACACAACAAAGAGTAGTGAGTGCAGTTAGAGAAATAACTACACTGAGAACTATCATAACAATGTCAATGGGTGAGGGAAGTAGAAAGCCTATCTCAAATACAGGGTGGGAGGAGACAGTGGTGATGGGAATGTCGCACTGGTGAAGGGGACTGTTCTTTTTATGAGTGAGACCCAATTTAAATTAAATTAAAATCAAATTAAATAATGTTTGTAATCACGTGTTTAAATAAAGATATTATTTAAAAAATAAAACATGACAAGTAACAGTTTTAAAAAATTGAATAAAAAAGAAAGGTTGAGGTGGGAAGCATACTGGAAATGAGACAGAGGAAGTTCTACACTGGTTGTGGGAATTGCCCTAATTCACTGTCACTATGTACCATAAATATAACTGAAATAATTTAATTCACATTGGTCTCAATAAAAAAAATTTTTAAAAATACAGTTTTTGACAAAATCGCTAATATCCATTACAACAAAGAGACCAGCAATGATGGAAACAGTGGTTTAGAGTGAACAGGTATGAAATCAACCTCTAACTACAAAGGTCTATAATAATGTCCCAATGTATTTATTCACAGAACAAGGTGCAGAATATAATTGGAACCCCGGGACACCCACTGAATGTTAGTATTCACTGAAATGAATACTAACAATATGTTTTAATGCCTTAATTTTACCAGGTATAAAATACTCTTTTCTACAGTGGTCCTTGGAAACAAAGAATGTACACCCTAATTTTAAACTCAGTATTCAATCATACTGTATATCGTATACAGTGCTTATTATGACAATGTTTCGATAAAATACTCT
Source organism: Suncus etruscus (assembly GCF_024139225.1). Lineage (NCBI taxonomy): Eukaryota > Metazoa > Chordata > Mammalia > Eulipotyphla > Soricidae > Suncus > Suncus etruscus. The sequence goes on from NC_064848.1 coordinate 76,728,435, forward strand.
AATTTCCGACTTTCTTTTGTTTAAGTCTTATATTAGGACAAAGCATATGATCTATCAAACCACTGGAACAGTCAATGGTGCACCACAGACCTATGTTACAGGTCCCAATCATCTAACATGTTTTTGCAAATTACTACTTCCTTTTTATTGTCTTCTTTCTCTCTCTCCTTCTCTTTTTCCCTATACTTCTTCCCCTCTCTCCTTTACTCTTCTTCATCAATCTATGTTTAATAATGCCCTCGCTGTCAGTTCCTCCTTAGGAAAAGTACCTCTATACTTAAGATGCAGTGAACAATACTATTAAGGGTAGTCACATCCTAGAGTGTTCACTACCATACTGCCTAGTACTCTAGATGCAAAAACTGTGTTTACCCTATAAAGATCCAGCCACTATGTAACCCTGAAACCCTTATTTAGCAAATCCCACCCCTGTCAGTGAGGAAGAGCCTTGAAAGTGGAAAACCCTCCAACACTGATGCATCAGCCCAATCTTTTTTAACTTATTTTTACAGTATTTACTTGTTCTTCTTTTCTCTTGTCTCATCTTTTTCCCCTCCTTTCTCTCCTAATCCATATATCAACCAATTACTTATCTTTTCTTAACTCAACTTTTTATTTCTTAAGAGCTCAGAACCAGCCTACGAGGGTCAGGCCTCCAACAACAACCTAGGAATAAATCACTAATGCTTGTCTTTACGTGGACATGAGTTCCTAAACAGTGGACTCCCCTCTGATTGCCAAACCTAAAATGTAAACAATCCATGCCCAAGGTGTATTACCCCTTTTACATATTATCTCTCCTACTCCCTTCAGAAATCTCTCTCCTCTCATCCCCCAATCCTGATCCATTATCCTTCCTTATTTATCTCTCTTTACCCTCAGTTCTTAACCCATTAGGTACCGAGACCAACCTCCTGTCCCAATAAACCATCACCAGCTCCCAAAGCAAAAGAACACCCTCTCAGCCCTACATCTTATGCCTCGGCAAGAAACTATAACCAACACTCCTACTGACTCAAGCTTTGTGGTCCTTCTTCTCACCCTCCGAAATGTGTACTGTTACATGCTACCATTTCAGGTCCAGAAGGACCCCCAGACCAATGACACTATCTCTTATGGCTGCAAATCACTTCTGAAACTCAACAAGACCAAGATGTGTGATGAAAATGTGCCATGGATTTCACCACACACAAGATTATCTCAAAAGACTTAATGAGGAAGCCTATATTTCCTTTATATGTGTAATACCTTTATAATTCCTCCTAGTCTGTATATTCCCAAATGTAAGGTACCCCCTTAAACACCCTTTTCGTTAATTCCTTTTTAAGTTCATTTGATTTCTTTCTTAAGTATATATTCATAGTTTTTTTCTTTTTAACTTCACCTGTTTTGCTCTGTTTGGTACGAAAACATACAAGAAAAAGTCTTGCCTGGGATGAAATCTCAGGTCAAAACCAGGACACAAAGATTCTGTAGTTTGACATTCTTATCCCAAATGCACCAGCAATATAATATGGCACTGTTTATTTTTGCAAAGGCATACTAAAAAGGGGGGATTTAATGTATAGAAACAAGCTCTCATCTACTAGAGATAAGAATCTATACATTTTATAATACAAGGGTCCCTCCCACCCTGAATATGTGTCATGTGGACACAAATTAGACTCCATGTGACCTGGCAGTGTTTGTTCAAATCCTGAGACCTAGATGTCAGACATAGAACCAACACTGTTCCCCACAACAGCACTAGGAACCAAACTCCTCCTGAAAAATTCCTAATACCTTTCTAGCACCAACTTATGTCAGTTTTGATACGACATCCTGACAAAGAGGAAATGGCAATAACTTGATTCAAAAGAAGAATGTCCTAATGGTAAGATGAAATCAGGAGACACATCTCCCTTTGACCTATACAAAAACCGAGATTACCAACTATTGAAGACTGACATTGACAGCCAAGACTGGGCAGTACTTACCCTGGGACTAATAAAAAAAAAAAGACAGACCCTAGCTTGGGCTTTGGCCTAGGATCCATACAAAAAACAAGATCTCCAATCTCAGAAGTCTGACTGTAACAACTGCAATGGAATAGAACTTCTGGAATCATAATTTGAAAACTCTATTCCAGGTTTTGCCCTAGGATCTGCTCAAAAACTGAGATCACCAATTATAAAAGACTGATTACAACAACAGTGATGAAACAGAACTTCCAGAACTATAAAGAAAGACTATTCCTAGGCTTTGTCCTGTGACCTGTGTAAATACCAAGATATCGAATTAGAGAGGCCTAATTATATCATCCACAACTGAGTAGAAAGATGTCTGGCACCATAAAAACACCTTGGAGAGAGAAAAAGAGCATGTATGGAGCCTGTAGTGGTTCCCATGACAGTATGCTTCAAGGGCGGAGAAACCCGAAATCTCTTAGGCCAAGGGAATTCCCTTTCTAATTTCCCCAATACTTACTATGCCTTTGAAAAGAGAAGAAGAAGGAGGAGGAGGAAGAAGAGGAAGGAGGAGGAGGAGGAAGAAGAAGAAGAGAAGAAGAACAACAACAACAACAACAACAACAAGAACAAGAAGAACAAGAAGAAGAACAAGAAGAAGAACAAGAAGAAGAAGAGGAGGAGGAGGAGGAGAAGAAGAAGAAGAAGAAGAAGAAGAAGAAGAAGAACAAGAAGAACAAGAACAAGAACAAGAAGAACAAGAAGAAGAAGAAGAAGAAGAAGAAGAAGAAGAAGAAGAAGAAGAAGAACAAGAAGAACAAGAACAAGAACAAGAACAAGAACAAGAAGAAGAACAAGAAGAAGAACAAGAAGAAGAAGAAGAAGAAGAAAAGAAGAAGAAGAAGAGAAGAAGAAGAAGAAGAAGAAGAAGAAGAAGAAGAAGAAAGAAGAAGAAGAAGAAAAAAGAAGAAAAGAAGAAGAAGAAGAAGAAGAAGAAGAAGAAAAGAAGAAGAAGAAGAAGAAGAAGAAGAAGAAGAAGAAGAAGAAGAAAAGAAGAAGAAGAAGAAGAAGAAGAAGAAGAAGAAGAAGAAGAAGAAGAAGAAGAAGAAGAAGAAGAAGAAGAAGAAGAAGAAGAAGAAAGAAACCTTTTTATGTAGTTGCTGGTTGGTTTTTTTTTCTTTGCCTTTGTTGTTGGGGTTTCTTTTTTGTTTCTTTGTTTTCTTTTTTGTAGTTGCTGGCTTTGGTTTTTTGTTTTTTGTTTGTTTTTGTATTTCTATTATTATTGTTTTGTTGCTTTTGTTTGTTACTTTTTTTGTTTTGTTTTGTTACCTTTTTCTTTTTTTTTCCCTTTCCTCTTCTAAATTATTTTTAAAACACCTGGAAGGACTCCTCCTAGTTTTCTTTCTTTCTTTCTTTCTTTCTTTCTTTCTTTCTTTCTTTCTTTCTTTCTTTCTTTCTTTCTTTCTTTCTTTCTTTCTTTCTTTCTTTCTTTCTTTTTCTTTCTTTTTTCTTTCTTTCTTTTTCTTTCTTTTTTCTTTCTTTCTTTCTCTTTCTTTCTTTCATTATATCTAAATCTAAATTTAGTTTTAATTTAATTTTAATTTATTTAAATTTAATTTTTATTTTTAATTTTATTTAAAAGATAAAATTTGGGGCTTTTGGACCAAATGCTTTGATCCTGAGTGATTATGCTGAGTAAAATAATAAAACATAACCACCCATTTCTCTCATATTTGAACTACAGAATATAACCTGACCAAAAAATATAACAAAATGAGGTCTGAGATCCAGTGTAAAGTGTCTTGGGTTAACAAAGGGAAAATAAAGTTGGAATTTGGAAGAACAAAGGAAAAGTCTTTTAGGAGGTTGTATATCATTGGAACTATGGTTGTGGGAATGATGATAATTATATACAGGTAGGTACAAAACTAAACCCTCATATTCACTAATACTATCAATGAAAAACAAATCAATTGAAAATTAAAAGTTAATATCATTATTCTTAACACAAAGTTATAAAACTTCCCTAAACTAATATATTTAAGACATGATGTCATAAAAGGTATTTGGTAATACCAAAAAATGAACAAGAAGATAATTGCAAATGTAGTTTACTTAAAATTAAAAGTTCTAAATGACAGAAAGAAGCATTAAGAAAGTATAAACAAAAGAATAACTCAGCTCTACCACCATGTTCCCGAAGGAAATAATGACCACTGATACTAACTGGTAGTTCAGTACAGGCTGATATCTCTGTTGCCTTCTCAGAAAAGAGGGGGTACAGATTTTTCTTTCTCCTGAACTACTTCAATGCAATACCACCCCTAATAGAAAAGGCCCAGCTCCACTACTTAACCTTATTAAATTTCCAAGTCATGTAACTTGTTTTAGATTCATAAATCCTGGATCGTATGGCTACTTGCAGCTGGATGACACTTCAATATCTTGTAATGTCAGCCCAATAGTATCATTGAAAATTTGTTGGGAAAATTCCAGAGTAATTTTCTCAACTCAGTGAGCCTAACCACTAGCACAGAAGTCTCAGCAAGCATCAAATCAACCACCGCCCAGAAAATCCTTAGACACTGACTTCAGTAATACCATGTAAAGATATAATAATTATTTCAAACTGACCTGTGTTGACCTAAGATTTGATCATTTCAGTTACCTATGAGTTGTAGTAAGCAAGATGAAGTAAATTTGTTTGTGCCTCCATAGAGTAGATGATCATGATGTGTAAGTGACTAGAGGATGCTGGTGAAGGGAAGATAACACTAGTGGTGAATTTGGTGTTTAAACATTTTATGCCTGAAATTACTGCATTATGAACAATTTGGTAGTATGGTGTTATAATAAAAATTAGAAAAAATGTAACAAAAATAAAGTTTAAATAATAGACACTAATGGGAGAGGCTACACTTTTTAAATAAGAAGAGTATTAAAGTCCAGAATGTATCTTTTGAAAATATAGACAACCCAATAAAAATTCAGTAAATTAAAAAAAAATTTAAAAATTCAGTAAATTCTGCAATGCAATAAAACCTTAATATAACAAAAGTATAAAAAATATTCAACTAATAAGTAATCAAAAATGAAAATTTTAATAAGATAATGCATGTGCCTTCAAGTAGTCAAATACTAAATTAAGATAATATAAAAAAATGAAATCTGTCTACGGCCATACCACCCTGAACGCGCCCGATCTCGTCTGATCTCGGAAGCTAAGCAGGGTCAGGCCTGGTTAGTACTTGGATGGGAGACTGCCTGGGAATATCGGGTGCTGTAGGCTTAAAAAAAAAAAAATGAATGAAATCTAAAGCATTCCATAGTGAGTTTGAACTAATGTGCAGAGTAAAATACAAATCTGATAAAACTGATAATTCTACTTTAAAGGAGAAAGTCAAAGAAAAATCTAGTCAATGCTACCATCTAGTGGTCTCAGAACATACAGAAAACATAATTCAGCTGTATTACAAAGGACTCTTCAAGGTTCTGGATAGGGATCCACCAATTTACATACGAATAGAGTAAAAATGTAGTAATTTTTCTCACAAATTATTGGGCTAGCATTTGGCTCCATTTATCTCTGCAGATTTGTCTGAATTTAACAGGAGTAAAAAAATATTCTTAAGGGGTCAGAGCCATAGCACAGAGGGTAAGACTTTTTGCCTTGCAGGTGGCTGCTAGGTTCGATTCCCGGTATCCTATATGGTCTCCTGAGACTGCCAGGAGTGATTTCTGAGCTCCAGAGGGTATGGCAAAAAAAATTTTAAGTTTGTATGTCCACCCTTTACAATTTTCAAAACTTTTCAAATGATAACTCTTGTTACATGAAGCTTAAAGAATGTTTATCCAGACTAACTGAGCTAGATTGGTAATGATAAAAAGTTAATATAGGACCAGAGTGATTGTATAACAGGTAAGATGTGTGCCTTGCACACAACTGATCTGTGTTCTATTTCCAGCACATTATATGGCCATACAAGCCTGTTAGGCCATTCCTGAGTGCAAAAGCAACTCCTGATCATCACCAGGTTTGATCCAAAAACAACAAAAATCAATAAATACAAAATATTGACCATAATGTCATGCAAAAGCAATTCTCATGCACTTTTATTCAAGAAACGAATTTGAAAGATTAATAAAAACAAATACATGCTCTTCATTCAAATAAATTGTTTTTGAAATGCTAAAAATTTCTAATTACAAAGAACATATATATGCAGTATGATAGAGATTTGTTTTCCTAGATGTGTATATTCTCTATATAAATGGTTTCTAACCTCGGAGTTTATTTATGAAAAAAATTTAATGGTCCTGGAAAATTACATGGGAGTAATATATTGTTATTTTAATAGACTTTGTTTAGTCTTTCTCTGATCCCATGATATAGCAAATTTTAATTAAGTTTACCAAATAGATAAGTTTACCAAACCACCAAGGAATAAATAGTCCTCCTTTTACTGAAGTTAGTTATGCATTAAAAAGTAATATTTCTTATGAGAAATATATTTTAATAATCTTGAATTAAAATTTAGTTCAACTACTACATTGAACTATTATAGACTTTTACATAGAGGAATAAAAAAAACAAATAGTTTTTACTGAAATGAGGATTGGAGAAATAGTACAGCAGCTACAGTGCTTGACTCACATCCAGCCAACTTGGGTGCAGTCCTCGCACAGCATTTGGTCCCCCAGTACTACCAGTGGTGATACCTGAGTATAAGAGACAAGAGTCTGGTTTAGCTCAAACACCTACCCTGCTCCAGCCCCCAAGAAAAAAACCCTTTTGAAATCAAAATCTCAAAGAGATATTTGCACTTCCATATTCATAGAACTGTTAAGCAATATAGCCAAGATAAAAAAAATAACTTAAATGTCCATTTAATTCCATTGAAAAAAAAAGATACAAAGAAATTGTGGTATGTACACAATGCAATATTTATTATTTAGCTTCAAAATTAAATTATTCCATTTATACCACCACCTTGAATTTATTATAATAAATAGAAAAAGCCAGCCACAGAATATATACTCCATAGTTCCACTTACATGATCATTTTCAAAAGTCAAACTTATATAAACAGTGATAGGGTAATTTTCAGGGGCTTTGCGTTGGTATATATGAAACTTGTTATTCAACTGATACAAAATTTCAGGTATGTAAGATGAGTGCTATAAATGTGTTGTGCAAAATTGTTCCTATAGTTTAAAATACTAAATTGTTCACAAAGATACTGTTAAAAGGGGTTAGAGCTCATGTTAAATGTTCCTATTACAACTTTTAAATCCTTCTAAAGTTTTATAAGCATTCATAAAATGAGCTGGGTCAGTCAATTTTTGTAAAAAAGAATCTTTATACTGGGTGAGTTTCTCTTTTTTTGTAGTCTTAAGATAAAGGAAGGACAGTGTCACCAAAATTCAATGTTACTGATTTGAAAAGAAGAGAGAGTTCAGGAAAATCACAAAAGCAGGCAATATAAGAGTAAAACACAGAAGAAAGCCAGAGAGTGAAAGTCCAATTTTCTGTATGATCTCTGCTAAACATTGGCCTAATACCCAAAGTATATGTCAAAACTAAGGCTGAAATTCCTAAAAGGAGACAATTTTAAAAGAGGAACTTCCAAAATGGAAAAAGTAAATAGGAACTAGAAGAAATAAATAGTTCAGTTTTATTTTTTAAAATGCTGAATAAGATAATAAAAACACTAAGGAAATAAAGATGAAGACATACCATGAATGCATATATATGTATGTATACGTATATATAAATACTAGAACATAAGCCAACCCGAGTGTAAGCCGAGCACCCTAATTTTACCCTAAAAATTGGGGAAACTTAGTGACTTGAGTATAAGCTGAGGTGGAAAATGCAGCAGCCACTAGTAAGTTTAAAAAATAAAAATATATACCCAAAACAATTATAATAATTGAGGAATCAGTAAATAAATAAGTAAATAAATACATGATTACATGTACAATACATGATTGTTTGATATACTGTATACCATTAACATACCACATTAACTCATAGTATTCAATGGCAACTTTAATAAAATGAATAAACCATTTAAGATAGTAAAACATTGTAAATAAATGGTTAAAAATCCTGAATTCTTATACTGATTATAATGATTTAGAATTTATAAACATTTAGTTACACGACTTTACTGCCTTAAAAGGGTTTTGTGTGTTTTTTTGTTTTTTGTTTTTTTTTTGTGGTTTTTGGGTCATACCCGGCAGTGCTCAGAGGTTACTCCTGGCTCCATGCTCAGAAATTGCTCCTGGCAGGCACGGGGGACCATATGGGACGCCGGGATTCGAACCGATGACCTTCTGCATGAAAGGCAAATGCCTTACCTCCATGCTATCTCTCCGGCCCCTAAAAGGGTTTTTCACTTAGTTAAATGTGCTATTTATTATTGTGGGCTAAATAGTTCAGTGGCACACAGATGAGATCATCTGCCTACCTCTCCAGCTCAGCTGCAACTTGTGGACAGAGCTGAAGCACCACCCCCTCCAGCAGACTGCAGAAGATGACTGGAGACTATGTGCATTTGATTCGGAGTGTGCATCAAATCAAATAACCTATATGACCTGAATATAAGCAGAGTTTGGCTTATATATTTATATACTCGAGTATATAGGTATTTATTATAAATGTCATTTTTTCCATTTTCATAAAAAAAGTATTGTGTATTCTATGCTAACAACTTTTAGTCTGATTTGAGAAAAATGGAAAATTGAAAAGGTTCATAATATAATATTAGATAATATTTTATTATAATAAACTATAAATTTCATAAATGGGATTAAAGTTAATTTTTAGGTCTGTTATTAAATCTATCTGGATTTAAGATCATTACTTTATTTTAAATGGCATTCCATACCATGATCATTAAATTAAATGCTTTACCCAGAATTTATACAGAAATATGTCAGAGTTGAGAATGAAGCTTATATCCTCCAAGCTAAGTGCCTTCCAATGGCACATTGCTTCTCTTCATCATCAGTGAAAGGGAACAAAGGAGTAAGAACACTGGAACAGAGGACAAAATGATGGTCATGAAGAAACAACTTATTCAATTCCATCCTAGGCCCTAGAAACAAAGAAGTGTTCTTGGTTTCCAAAACTAAATGTGAGTGAAAAAATAGGATAATTCTTAGAACTCTAAAATAATGAGGCTTTCTCTAATTAGACCACTACTAGATACTTGGGAGTTCAGGAGGTCTCACATTTTTAGCTAAGTACCAAAGATATATTTGGATAAGCACCGAAAGTGCCTGACATATGAAGAATATGTTGTTTTACAAACAGTGGAGGACATTATCTGAAGGAATAGATAGGATAGTAACTGGGTGATTTAGTTTGCCTTTTCTGGGTAGTAAGGCAGTGACTCTGTTTTAAGAAATAATTTAGGAACACACAAAAAATACACAATTTCCTTCTGCACACTTATATTCATTACATTTACAATAGCCATAATCTGGAAACAACCCAGATGCCTGACAAGAAATGGGTGGCTAAAGAAACTGTGGTACATATACACAAAAGAATACTATGCAGCTGTCAGGAAAAGTGAAGTCATGAAATTTTCCTATACATGGATGAACTTGGAAATTATTATGCTGAATGAAATGAGTCAGAGAGAGAGATAGACACAGATTAATCTCACTCATCTGTGGGACTTAAGAAAAATAAAACACAGTATATTTTTAATAATACCCAGAAACAATAGAGATGAGGGCTGAAATGTCTGGCCCACGATATGAAGCTTATCACACAGAGTAGAGAAATAACTACACTAACAACTATCCTGACAATGGTAGTGAATGAGAAAAATAGAATATCTATTACAAATACAGGCAGGGGGTGGGGGAGGAATTAGATAAGGAGCATTGGTGGTGGGAATGTCGCACTAAAAGGAGGTGTACTTTTTATGACTGAAACCCAACTACAAACATGCTTGTTATCATGGTGCTTAAATAAAGATTATTATTTAAAAAAAAAAGAGTTTCTTAGGCTTAAGCAAGTTTGGGTAAGTACATGAGCTTTATAGACATTCTTTTCTAATGTAAAATATGGAGAGAGGGGGTAAATTTTTAATGATCCATAGTTTGCTTCTGTAAGTTAAATCCAAAATGGGCATTGACCTAAGGAATTACATCTTAGGTTAGAGGGAGCTTGACAAAGAAACAGGAAGATCTCTGTGGCAGAAATGAAAAGGTTAAAATAAAATTAATACCTAGCTTCTCACTCACTCATTATGATAGATATCTTCTGTGCTCTGGCCTTTTACCCTTTGGTACACTTAGCTACCATAGGTGTCATAGTGTATCCTATGTAACTATACTTCAGAACAGGGGCATCCTGAATGATGAACTAGAGATTCCCTATTCCAAAAATGGGGACAGAGTCAATATGTCTGCTCCTGGTTACATATTTTAGAAGTTATTGCTTGAAATAAATATATAAAATAGCATCATTTAAACATACTTAACTCAATATAAAGTCACTAATTTTCTTTCCTTAGCTATTTATTTATATTTCTTTGGGGTAGTAAATAAAACTAGTGACAAAATGTGTTGAATGCTTGCCACTGTATTCTACAAATGCAAAATTTTAAGTATTATTGGGCCCGGAGAGATAGCACAGCAGCATTTGCCTTGCAAGCAGCAGATCCAGGACCAAAGGTGGTTGGTTCGAATCCCGGTGTCCCCCATGGTTCCCCGTGCCTGCCAGGAGCTATTTCTGAGCCAGGAGTAACCCCTGAGCATCGCTGGATGTGGCCCAAAAACCAAAAAAAAAATTTTTTTAGTATTATTTCTGATCTTTAGTTATAAAATATATTATTTAAAGAATATTTGCAGATATATAAAAGTGAAGATTAGCAGTATCTCCAAGCTCCATTTTTTCAGAGAAAACATTTTGCTGAAATTTTTACAGTCCAATATATGTAAACTACAATCACTTATACCATTATTGCTACTAAATTTTATCTTAAAATGTTAATATTTACTGTGTTCATTATAATTTAATGCTTTAAATTAGTATTTAATGTATAATAGGCACAATTTATAATTTAGTTATGTAACACATATTCTCACATGCTTAGAATGGTTAAAATAAATTAGAAATAAAATAAATAAAAATAAAATAAATAAATAAAATAAATTAGGTTAAAATAAATTTGCTGTAATTAGAATTTTAGCAAAACAGTGTAAAACATTGCTGAAACTGTTGAAATAATTATTGAACTTATAAAAGCATAAGCAATTCATTTTTTCTTATTTTATTCATTTCTTTTCTAATCTATAGGTAGATTATTCAGGGCAGAAGTAATAACAATTACTTTTTATATAAGTACTGAGATTTATGAGCCCACATCTAGCAGTTCTGGAGAGTCATATTATGCTGGGCATCACATGTGGGCCCTTAAAAGAACAGAGCATGCATACTCCTCACTCTTGACCTATCGATCCCCAACCCTATTTTTCCTACTAAGCAAAAAATAATGTTTATAAGCATTAACATCTGGTTAATTTTGGAAGTTAAATTATCCATCACAGGACCTGCCATAGTGTGAGTTTAATAAATGAATAACCTCCATGATAAGATGTATGCACAGCTTGCTATGATAATACAGCGAGGAAACAAAATCCTTTTTAAATACAAAGGAATATAAATGACAAACATATATTATAAAATATTCCTTTTTACTTATCAAAAGATAAATATGAATCAAATCACAATATTGTTTCACATTGCATCTGTTAAAAAGTGTTAAGGAAGTTATCAAAACTAAAAGAAAAATTATTGGTAAAGATATGGCAAAAAGCAAATGCCTGTACATTCCTGGAGAAAAGTGACTTACTTTAATTAGGACGATGACTATGAAAAATATCAGGAAGTTCTTTAAGAAACTAAAAATAAAACCAGCACAGGTCCAGCAAGCACCAATAAATATGAGAGCACTAGAACCAAGGTTTGTGATTCCTCCCAAAATAAAAATGGGGGGATGGGAAATAAAAGTAAAATAAAAAACATTTTCCAGAAATTCAATTTGGGTTATTCATAACAATAATTTAAATTCAAGACTTCAAAGTTATTTTCACTTCCCCATTTATTGCAGTATTATCACACTAGACAAGTGTAGATGGTAAGCTAATTATCAATTGGTATATGAATGGAGAAATAAGATATAATCTATAATTCCATGGAATAAAATTCTGCCTTCGAAGGAGAGAAATCTACCTTTGCAATAACATAGATGAATTTAAGGAGCAGGATACTAAATTTGAAAAGAAAATTACATTATCAATGTTACATAATAGCAATTATATGTGAAAATTAAAGTTGTCCAACTCATAGAAGCAGCATGTAGAGTTGTTTTTGAGAAAGTTAAATGGTGGGGAAGATAAGAAGGTATTGGCCAAAGGGTGCAATGTCTTTGTTATACACAATGTATATGTTCCACTCATCTAATGTACAGCATGCTACCTGTAGTTAAAAAGATAACTTCATGGGGCCGGGAAGGTGGTGCTAGAGGTAAGGTGTCTGCCTTGCAAGCGCTAGCATAGGACGGACAGCAGTTTGATCCCCCGGCATCCCATATGGTCCCCCCAAGCCAGGGGCAATTTCTGAGCACATAGCCAGGAGTAACCACTGAGCGTCAAACGGGTGTGGCCCAAAAACCAAAAAAATAAATAAATAACTTCATTACTTAAAATTTTCAAAAATTTGGATGGAAAGGTAATACAGAGGTTAAGGCTTTGCTCATACAGGTAGACCCATATTTGATCCCTGATGACACATCCCTAAGGAACATCAGGAGTGATTCTTGAGTGCAGAGCCAGGAGTGATCCCAAAATCAAAAATAAAATTCAAAGGTTAAAGGTCTTTTTATTATTAAATAATAATAATGATAATAATTAAGACGGCAAAGGTTATCTTTTTTTACAGTGATCAATAAGTTAGTAGCAAAGGGATAATGAAGATTTGATAAATATATGCTTCTCTACAAACTCATTCAGTTGAATAAGAGAACATATTCAAATTCTAATGTAGGTAAACATATTCAATGGTTCAGAAGGATGATAATTTTAGGTAGACATGTCAGAAAAACTAAGATAAAAGAGACTCTTTCAAAGTTATTCTATTTTTTAATCTTGATAGGGCCTCTAATTAATATTAGTATAAATTTTTTAAACAAGAGTAAATTTTGCTTTTGTAATTTTGTGATTTTAAATCAAAATTTAAAACTATTAAGTATTTAATCATAGTAAACTTTTGGTTGTAGTTATAATATACATGCTAAAGAATTATATTAAACTCTAAATTGTATAGGTTTTGTAAGATTTCTAAAATAATGCAATTAAAATAATTAGGAAGTGAATTAAAAATCAGAAATAATGAAAAGTATAATAAAATATTTATGTTACAATTTCCTCACTATATATTTAAGCAACCATTATAAAATTCTCTTAATTTTAAAAGTTTCATGATAAATTTCTGAGGGAAAGTTTATGTAAAACTCATCAGGGGTATAGAACTCATGAATAAATGTTGTAAAATAAATTTCTTGTTAAGGGTGAAAATCTACGCCTGCCCAGTGGTTCCCGACTGTGAGAAACTGTGAGTATTTCCTGTGAGTGTTTTTCCACTGTCCTGTCTCCTGAACCTCTTGGGAGTGGGCCAAAAAGGGACCAGAAAAATAGCTCTCCCAGAGCCTCCAGAAGAGCATGGCCGTGAAGTGAACTCTATCTAATGAAAGAACGCCACTGCAACAAAAAGAAAAAAAATCACACTAGGAACTGTGCTGGATCACTGAAGCCCAGCATTTCTCTCTGGACTGTCTTCTCTGCTGCATGCTTGGGCCTAAGATTTGATCCTGTGTGAGGCTTCATCCACGGAGGACTCACATCCCTTGGAGGCCAGTCAACCCACCCAGAACAGGCGGAGCCAAGGAGTGTAGCCTTGCACATCATTTAGCCAATGAATACCACCACAACACATAGAAAAACCCACAATAAAAGTGTGGCAATGGGGACACAACACAGGCCAACATCAGACATAGAAAATGAAGATGACACATCTGATGACCAGACAACAGCCAACCACCTAATCAATCTCCCAGATAAAGAGTTTAGACAAGAAATATGGAAGATGATCAAAGAACTCAAAGAAACCATTGATCGAGTTGAACAGAATACTAATAAAAACCAAGAAAATATGAAGACAGAAATCAGAAAACTCCAAACTGAAATAACAGGTCATATAACAGGCCTGAAAAATTCAGTAAATGAATTAAATGACAAAATGGAAAAGCTCTCCAAGAGGTAACAGACCGGAGAATAAAATTGGTGCTGTGGAAGATGAGATAAATAACAACTCCATACAGCAGGAAAGATTGGGAAAAAAAAAAAAACTTAAAGCAAATGAACAGACCATGGAAAAATTAGTCAAAGAATGGGAAAAGATGAAAATAGAAGTCTCGATTCGGAAGCCACCCAGCGAGCCAGTGAGTGAGTAAGAAATGGCTGCATGTGGGGGTTTCCAGGCAGAGTGCTGATTGCTCTACATGCAGAGTCTCCACCCGGCTGTGCTTCTTCTGAGGAAACTGAGGACCTGAAGGGAGCCCTGTCCTACTCTTCTCTGTCTTTCCTGAACTCTGGAAGCTCTCCTCAGAGCCCTGAGAAGCGAACCCCAAAGAAACTACATTCGGAAGCTACCCAGCGAGCCAGGGAGTGAGTAAGAAATGGCTGGATGTGGGGGTTTCCAGGCAGAGTGCTGATTGCTCTACCTGCAGAGTCTCCACCCGGCTGTGCTCCTTCTGAGGAAACTGGTGACCTGAAGGGAGCCCTGTCCTACTCTTCTCTGTCTTTCCTGAACTCTGGAAGCTCACCTCAGAGCCCTGGGAAGCAAACCCCCAAAAAACTGAAGCTACCCAGCAACTCTCCTCAGAGTCCTGGGAAGCGACCCCAAAAATACAGCATTCTGAAGTGGCCAAGCAAGCGAGTGAAAACTACGCCTGTCCAGTGGCGCCCGACTGTGAAAAACTGTGAGTGCTGCCTGTGTGTGTCTCTCTACTATCCTGTTGCGTGAACCGCTTGAGAGTGGGCTGAAAAGAGGCTCCAGAAGGCACTTAGCTCCACTTCGCTACGCAGCCGTGCGCTCTTTCTAAAAAAATAACACCATCACAAGAAGAAGAAGAAAAAAAAAAACACTAAGAACTGTGTTGGATCACAGAAGCAAGAACTTCTCTCCAGACTGTCTTCTCTGCTGCGTGCTCGGGCCTAAGATTTGATCCTGTGTGAGGCTTCATCCACGGAGGACTCCCCTACCTTGGAGGCAAGCAGGCCCATCCAGAAAGGGCGGAGCCAGAGAAGTGTGCTGCCTGCATCATATAACCAATAAATACCACCACAACACGTAGAAAAACCCACAATACAAGTGTGACAATGGGGAAACAACGCAGGCCAGCATCAGACATAGAGAATGAAGATGACAATTCTGAGGACCAGTTAATGACCAACCAACTAATCAACCTCTCAGAGAAGGACTTTAGAGTAGCAATATGGAAGATGCTCAAAGACCTCAAAAAAACCATGGATAGAGTGGAACAGAACACTAATAATAATCAAGAAAATATGAAGACAGAAATCACAAAACTCCAAACTGAAATAACATATCAACTAACAGGCCTGAAAAAAATCAGTAAACGAAGTGAATGACAAAATGGATAAGCTCTGGGACACGGTATCAGAAGCTGAGAATAGACTTGGTGCTGTGGAAGATGAGATACATAACAATTCCATACAGCAGGAGAGATTGGAAAAAAAAACTTAAAGCAAATGAACAGACAATGGAAAAATTAGTCAAAGAATGGGAACAGATGAAAATAGAAGTCTATGATAAGATCAACAGAAACAACTTAAGAATCATTGGAGTCCCAGAGACCCAGGAAGAAAATTTCCAGGAAGAATCAACAGTCAAGAACATCATTAAAGAGAAACTTCCAGAGCTAAAGAATATATGTGATCAAATCCTGCATGCTCAAAGAGTACCAACCAAAAGAGACCCAAGAAAAACCACCCCAAGACACATCCTAGTCACAATGACAAATCCCACAGATAGAGACAGAATTCTGAAAACAGCAAGATCAAAAGGGGAAATTACATTCAAGCAAGCATCCTTGAGATTTACAGCAGACCTGTCACCAGAAACACTCAAGGCCAGAAAGCAGTGGTGGGATATTGTGACAAGACTGAATGAAATGAATGCTTCACCTAGAATACTGTACCCAGCAAAAGTCACTTTCCGGTTTGACGGAAGAATACATGGTTTCACAGACAAAAAACAGCTCAGAAACTTTATAGACTCAAAACCAGTATTAAGAGAAAAACTGAAAGACCTAATTTAAAACAAGACTAACCAAAAGACACACCAAATTTTGATATAAAGATGGCGTTAAATCCCAGGACAATTCTTTCTCTCAACGTCAATGGACTAAATGCACCAGTCAAGAGACACAGAGTGGCTAAATGGATCAAAAAACTCAATCCAACTTTCTGCTGCCTACAAGAAACACACCTGAATAGTCAGAACAAACATAGACTCAAAATAAAAGGCTGGAGAAAAATTATCCAAGCAAACAACACCCATAAAAAAGCTGGAGTGGCCATACTAATATCAGATAATGCAAACTTTATACTCAGGAACGTTGTAAGGGACAAAGATGGACATTTTATATTAATCAAGGGGTATGTAGAGCAGGAAGAAATAACTCTCCTAAACATATATGCACCAAATGAGGGGCCAGCAAAATATTTAAAACAACTGTTGACAAATCTGAAAAACAATATCAATAACAACACAATAATTGTGGGGGACCTCAACACTGCTTTGTCAACACTGGATAGGTCAACCAGACTGAAACCCAACAAGAATATACTAGACCTGAGGAGAGAAATGGAAGAAAGAGGCCTAGTGAATATATATAGGACACTCCATCCCCAGAAACCTGGATACACATTCTTCTCCAATGTACATGGGACATTCTCCAGGATAGACTACATGCTGGCACATAAAACATACCTCCATAAGATCAAGAGGATAGAAATATTGCAGACTACCTTCGCTGACCACAAGGCTCTGAAATTATTTGTGAATTCCAGAGGGACTCAGAAGAAAAACTTTAACACCTGGAAGTTAAACAACCTAACACTCAATAACCAGTGGGTCCGAGATGAAACCAAGGAGGAAATCAAAAGGTTCCTGGAAACAAATGACAATAAAGACACAAACTATCAGAACTTATGGGACACAGCAAAAGCAGTACTGAGAGGAAAATTTATAGCTTTGTAAGCACACATCAGGAAGGAAGAAGGAGCTTACCTGAGTAGCTTAATGACACAGCTAATAGAACTAGAAAGTACTCAACAAAAGAACCCAAAAATAGGAAGACAGAAGGAAATAACAAAGCTGAGAGCAGAAATCAACGAAGTGGAAACCCAAAAAACAGTCCGAAAGATCAACGAAAGCAGAAGTTGGTTCTTTGAAAAAATAAACAAGATTGATAGACCACTGGCAAACCTAACAAAGAAAGAGAGAGAGAGAAACTTGATAACTCGTATCAGGAATGAAAAAGGAGAGATCACTACTGATATGACAGAGATTCAAAGGGTAATCAGAAACTACTTTGAAAAACTCTATGCCACTAAAAATGAGAACCTGGAAGAAATGGATAAATTCTTGGACTCTTATAATCTTCCACGGTTGAAGGAAGAGGATGTAGCATATCTAAACACCCCCATCATCATTGATGAAATAAAAATGGTAATCAAAAGTCTGCCCAAAAACAAAAGCCCAGGCCCAGATGGATTCACTAATGAATTCTATCAAACTTTCCAAGAGGAACTACTACCAATCCTGGCAAGACTCTTTCATGAAATTGAACAAGTGGAAACACTCCCAAATAGCTTTTATGAAGCCAACATCACCCTGATACCTAAACCAGACAGAGACACTACCAAAAAAGAAAATTACAGACCAATATCACTGATGAATGCAGATGCAAAGATCCTCAACAAAATCCTGGCAAACAGGATTCAATGCCTCGTTAAAAAGATCATCCACTACGAACAAGTAGGTTTCATCCCAGGAATGCAAGGCTGGTTTAACATCCGTAAATCTATCAACATAATACACAACATCAATAACAAGAAAAATAAAAACCACATGATCATATCAATAGATGCAAAAAAAGCATTTGATAAGGTCCAACACCCATTCTTGATCAAAACTCTCAGCAAGATGGGAATGGAAGGAACCTTTCTCAATATAATTAAGGCCATCTACCACAAGCCAGTGGCAAATATTATCCTCAATGGAGAAAAACTAAAAGCCTTCCTTCTAAATTCTGGCACAAGACAAGGCTGTCCTCTCTCACCACTCCTATTCAACATAGCACTGGAAGTACTTGCTATAGCGATTAGGCAAGAAAAAGATATCAAGGGAATCCAGATAGGAAAGGAAGAAGTCAAGCTCTCACTGTTTGCAGATGAAATGATGCTCTACTTAGAAAACCCTAAAGACTCTACCAAAAAGCTTCTAGAAACAATAGACTCATATAGCAAGGTGGCAGGCTACAAAATTAACACACAAAAATCAATGGCCTTTCTATACACCAATAGTAATAAGGAAGAAATGGACATTAAGAAAACAACCCAATTCACAATAGTGCCACACAAACTCAAATATCTTGGAATCAACTTGACTAAAAATGTGAAGGACCTATACAAAGAAAACTATAAAACTCTGCTTCAAGAAATAGGAGAGGACACGCGGAAATGGAAACACATACCCTGCTCATGGATTGGCAGGATTAACATCATCAAAATGGCAATACTCCCCAAGGCATTATACAGATTCAACGCTATCCCTCTAAAGATACCCATGACATTCTTCAAAGAAGTGGATCAGGCACTTTTAAAATTTGTTTGGAACAATAAACACCCTAGAATAGCTAAAGCAGTCATTGGGAAAAAGAATATGGGAGGAATTACTTTCTGCAACTTTAAACTTTACTACAATGCAATAGTTATCAAAACAGCATGGTATTGGAATAAGGACAGACCCTCAGATCAGTGGAATAGGCTTGAATACTCAGAAAATGTTCCCCAGACATACAATCACCTAATTTTTGATAAAGGAGCAGGAAATCCTAAATGGAGCAAAGAAAGCCTCTTCAACAAGTGGTGTTGGCACAACTGGCTAGCCACTTGCAAAAAATTAAACTTAGACCCCCAGCTAACATCATGTACAAAGGTAAAATCCAAATGGATTAAAGACCTCGATATCAGACCCCAAACCATAAGATATATAGAACAACACATAGGCAAAACTCTCCAGGACATTGAGACTACAGGCATCTTCAAGGAGGAAACTGCACTCTCCAAGCAAGTGAAAACAGAGATTAACAGATGGGAATATATTAAGCTGAGAAGCTTCTGCACCTCAAAGGAAATAGTGCCCAGGATACAAGAGCCACCCACTGAGTGGGAGAAACTATTCACCCAATACCCATCAGATAAGGGGCTAATCTCTAAAATATACAAGGCACTGACAGAAATTTACACGAAAAAAACATCTAATCCCATCAAAAAATGGGGAGAAGAAATGAACAAACACTTTGACAAAGAAGAAATACAAATGGCCAAAAGACACATGAAGAAATGTTCCACATCACTAATCATCAGGGAGATGCAAATCAAAACAACAATGAGATACCACCTCACACCATAGAGAATGGCACACATCACAAAGAATGAGAACAAACAGTGCTGGCGGGGATGTGGAAAGAAAGGAACCCTTATCCACTGCTGGTGGGAATGCCGACTAGTTCAACCTTTATGGAAAGCAATATGGAGATTCCTCCAAAAACTGGAAATCGAGCTCCCATACGATCCAGCTATACCACTCCTACGAATATAGCCTAAGAACACAAACATACAATACAAAAATCCCTTCCTTACACCTATATTCATTGCAGCACTATTTACCATAGCAAGACTCTGGAAACAAACAAGATGCCCTTCAACAGATGAATGGCTAAAGAAACTGTGGTACATATACACAATGGAATATTATACAGCTGTCAGGAGAGATGAAGTCATGAAATTTTCCTATACATGGATGTACACAGAATCTATTATGCTGAGTGAAATAAGTCAGAGAGAGAGAGAGAAAAACGCAGAATGGTCTCACTCATCTATGGGTTTTAAGAAAAATGAAAGACATTCTTGCAATAATAAATTTCAGACACAAAAGAGAAAAGAGCTGGAAGTTCCAGCTCACCTCAGGAAGCTCACCACAAAGAGTGATGAGTTTAGTTAGAGAAATAACTACATTTTGAACTGTCCTAATATTGAGAATGTATGAGGGAAATGCAGAGCCTGTTTAGAGTACAGGCAGGGGTCGGGTGGGGAGGAGGGAGATTTGGGACATGGGTGATGGGAATGTTATACTGGTGATGGGTGGTGTTCCTTTTATGACTGAAACCCAAACACAATCATGTATGTAATCAAGGTGTTTAAATAAAAAAAAAAGAAATAAACTCTAAAAAAAAATAGAAGTCTCAACAGAAAAAACTTAAGAATCATTGGAGTCCCAGAGACCCAGAAAGAAAATCTCCAGGAAGAATCAACAGTCAAGAGCATCATTAAAGAGAAACTACCAGAGCTACAGAATACATGTGATCAATTCCTGCATGCCAAAGAGTACCAACTAAAAGACACCCCAGAAAAAATACCCCAAGACACATTCTAGTCACAATGACAAATCCCACAGATAGAGACAGAATTCTGAAAGCAGCAAGATCAAAAAGAGAAATTACATTAAAGGGAGCATCCTTGAGATTTACAGTAGACCTGTCACCAGAAACACTCAAGGCCAGAAAGCAGTGGTGGGACATAGTGACAAAACTAAATGAAATAAATGCTTCGCCTTGAATACTGTACCCAGAAAAACTCACTTTCATGTTTGATGGAAGAATACATGGTTTCACAGACAGACAACAGCTCAAAAACTTTACAGACTCAAAACCAGCCTTAAGAGAAAAACTGAAAGACCTAATTTAAGACAAGACTGACCAAAAGACACACCAAATTTTGATATAAAGATGGCATTAAATCCCAGGACAATCCTTTCTCTCAATGTCAATGGACTAAATGCACCAGTCAAGAGACACAGAGTGGCTAAATGGATCAAAAAACTCAATCCAACCTTCTGCTGCCTACAAAAAATGCACCTGAATAGTCAGAACAAACATAGACTCAAAATAAAAGGCTGGAGAAAAATTATTCAAGCAAACAACACCCATAAAAATGTTGGAGTGGCCATACTAATATCAGATAATGCAAACTTTATACTCAGGAACGTTGTAAGGGACAAAGATGGACATTTTGTATTAATCAAGGTGTATATACAGCAGGAAGAAATCACTCTCCTAAACATATATGCACCGAATGAGGGGCCAGCAAAATATTTAATACAATTGTTGACAAATGTGAAAAATATCAATAACAACACAATAATTGTGGGGGACCTCAATATGGCTTTGTCAACACTGGATAGGTCAACCAGACTGAAACCCAACAAGAATATACTAGACCTGAGAAGAGAAATGGAAGAGGCCTAGTAGATATATATATATATATAGGACACTCCATCCCCAGAAACCTGGATACACATTCTTCTCCAATGTACATGGGACATTCTCCAGGATAGACTAAATGCTGGCACATAAAACATACCTCCATAATATCAAGAGGATAGAAATTTTGCAGACTACCTTCGCTGACCACAAGGCTCTGAAATTATATGTGAATTCCAAAGGGACACAGAAGAAAAACTTTAACAACTTTAAGTTAAACAGCCTCATACTGAATAACCAGTGGGTCCAAGATGAAATCAAAGAGGAAATCAAAACCTTCCTGAAATCAAATGATAATAAAGACACAAACTATTAGAACTTATGGGACACAGCAAAAGCAGCACTGAGAGGAAAATTTATAGCTTTGCAAGCACACATCAGGAAGGAAGAAGGGGCCTACCTGAATACCTTAATGATGCAGCTCATAGAATTAGAAAGTGCTCAACAAAAGGACCCAAAAATACAGAGACAGAAGGAAATAACAAAGCTGAGAGCAGAAATCAATGAAGTGGAAACCCAAAAAACAATCTGAAAGATCAACGAAAGCAGAAGTTGGTTTTTGAAAAAATAAATAAGATTGATAGACCATTAGCAAAACTAACAAAGAAAGAGAAAAGCTTGATAACTCATATTAAAAATGAAAAAAGGGGAGATCACTACCGATATAGCAGAGATTCAAAGGGTAATCAGAAACTACTTTGAGAAACTCTATGCCACTAAGAATGAGAACCTGTAAGAAATGGATAAATTCTTGGACTCTTATAACCTCCCACAGTTGAATAAAGATGAAGTAGCATATCTAAACAACACCATCACTATTGATGAAATTAAAACAGTAATCAAGTGTCTGCCCCAAAACAAAAGCCCAGGCCCAGATGGATTCACTAATGAATTCTTTCAAACCTTCCAAGAGGAACACTACCAATCCTGGCAAGACTCTTCCATGAAATCAAAAAAATGGGAGCACTTCCAAATAGCTTTTATGAAGCAAACATCACCTTGATACCTAAACCAGATAGAGATGCTACCAAAAAAGAAAATTAGAGAACAATATCCCTGATGAACACAGATGCAAAGATCCTCAACTAAATCCTGGCAAATAGGATTCAATGCCACATTAAGAAGATTATTCATTATGATCAAGTAGTTTTTATCCCAGGAATGCAAGGATGATTTAACATCCGTAAATCCATCAACATAATACACAACATTAACAACAAGAAATGTAAAAATTACATGATCATATCAATAGACGAGAGAAAGCATTTGATAAGGTCTAACACCCATTTTTGATCAAAACTCTCAGCAAGATGAGAATGGAAGAAACCTTTCCGAATATAGTTAAAGCCATCTACCACAAGCCAGTGGCAAATATTATCCTCAAGGCAAGACTGTCCTCTCTCACCTCTCCTATTCAACATAGCACTGGAAGTCCTTGCTATGGCTATCAGGCAAGAAAAAGATATCAAGGGCATCCAGATAGGAAAGGAAGAAGTCAAGCTTTCCCTGTTTGCAGATGACATGATACTCTACTTAGAAAACCCTAAAGACCTACCAAAAAACTTCTAGAAACTATACACTCATATAACAAGGTGGCTGGCTACAAAATTAACACACAAAAATTAATGGCCTTTCTATACATCAATAATAATAGAGAAAAATGGACATTAAGAAAGCAACCCCATTCACATTAGTGCCACACAAACTTGACTAAAGATGTGAAGGACCTATACAAAGAAAACTATAAAACTTTGCTCCAAGAAATAAAAGAGGACACGCAGAAATAGAAACACATACCCTGCTCATGGATGGGCAGGATTAACATCATTAAAATGGCAATACTCCCCAAAGCATTGTACAGATTTTTTTTTTGGTTTTTAGGCCACACCCGGTGGTGCTCAGGGGTTACTCCTGCTCAGAAATGGCTCCTGGCAGGCACGGGGGACCATATGGGACACCGGGATTCGAACCAACCACCTTAGGTCCTGGATCGGCTGCTTGCAAGGCAAACACCGCTGTGCTATCTCTCTGGGCCCACATTGTACAGATTTAATGTGATCCCTCTAAAGGTACCCATGGCGTTCTTCAAAGAAGTGGATCAGGCACTTTTGAAATTCATTTGGAACAATAAACACCCTCGAATAGCCAAAGCAATTATTGGGAAAAATATATAGGAGGCATTACTTTCACCAACTTTAAACTGTATTACAAAGCAATAGTTATCAAAACAGCATGGTATTGGAATAAAGATAGACCCTCAGATCAGTGGACTTGAGTATTCAGAGAATGTTCCCCAGACATACAATCATCTAATATTTGATAAAAGAGCAAGAAGTCCTAAATGGAGCAAAGAAAGCCTCTTCAACAAGTGATGTTGGCACAACTGGCTAGCCACTTGCAAAAAAGCGAACTTAGACCCTCAGCTAACATCATGTATGAAGATAAAATCCAAATGAATTAAAGACCTAGATATCAGACCTGAAACCATAAGGTATGTAGAACAACACGTAGGTATAACACTCCATGACATTGAGACTAAAGACATCTTCATGAGGAAATGGCACTCTCCAAGCAAGTGAAAGCAGAGATTAATAGATGGAAATATATTGAGCTGAGAAGCTTCTGCACCTCGAAGGAAATAGTGCCCAGAATACAAGAGCCACCCACTGAGTGGGAGAAACTATTCACCCAATACCCATCAGATAAGAGGCTAATATCCAAAATATACAGGGCACTGACAGAACTCTACAAGGAAAAATCATCTAATCCCATCAAAAAATGGGGAGAAGAAATGGACAGTTTGATAAAGAAAAAATAAAAATGGCCAGAAGGCACATGAAAAAAATGCTCCACATCATTAATTATCAGGGAGATGCAAATCAAAACAACTATGAGGTACCACCTCACACCACAGAGATTGGCACACATCACAAAGAATGAGAACAAGCAGTGTTGGTAGGGATGTGGTGAAACAAGAACTCTTATCCACTGCTGGTGGGAATGCCGACTAGTTCAACCTTTCTGGAGAGCAATATGGAGATTCCTCCAAAAACTGGAAATTGAGCTCCCATACAATCCAGCTATACCACTCCTAGGAATATACCCTAGGAACACAAAAATACAATACAAAAACCCCTTCCTTACACCTATATTTATTGCAGCACTATTTACCTTAGCAAGACTCTGGAAACAACCAAGATTCCCTTCAACAGATGAATGGCTAAAGAAACTGTGGTACATATATACAATTGAATATTAATGCAGCCATCAGGAGAGATGAAGTTATGAAATTTTCCTATACATGGATATACATGGAATCTATTATGCTGAGTGAAATAAGTCAGAGAGAGAAAGACGCAGAATGGTCTCACTCATCTATGGGTTTTAAGTAAAATGAAAGACATGTCTCAACAATTTTCAGAGACAAAAGAGAGGAGGGCTGGACGTTATAGCTGACCTCATGAACCGCACCACAAAGAGTGATGTGTTTAGTTAGAGAAATAACTACATTGCAAACTATCCTAACAATGAGAATATATGAGGGAAATAGAAAGCCTGTCTAGATAACAGGTGGGAGTGGGGAGGGGAGGAGGGATATTTGGGTCATTGGTGATGGGAATGTTACACTGGTTAAGGGGGGGTGTCATCTTATATGACTGAAACCCAACCACAATCATATTTGTAACCAAGGTGTTTAAATAAAAAATATTATAAACAATTTATTGTTAAGGAGGACATATATATACATACATATATACATATGTATATATATATATCCAAGACAGTGCTCTTATAAACTCCCTTAAATTATATTTGGGAAAATTAATACTACTGTAAAAAGGCAAAACTTGTTAATGAGTTATGGTAATTATAACTTCTACAATAAATCAAAAATAAATTTTAATAGTCCCTTTGAAATTTAATTTTCTGTACTGATTTATAGTCATGGTTTTGACTGTTATTCCTTAGGGATGAGGAATAGGATGGGAACAAAGAAAGGATGGAAAAGGAAAAAACATTTCAAATATTTGATTTTAAATAATGAGTAAAAACAGTAAAAGCAACAGATTACTGGCTGCATGCTGTATAAAATGTTTTCTTTTTCTTTACTATTTTCAGAAATGTCTGGGGGCTCTCAGGGACTTGTCCATGTATCTAAAATGATAGTAAAAAGGAGCTCTCCCCTGCCACAGCATTAAACTTTTTCCATTTCCAAAGTTTATGAAGAGTCTCTGATTATGTCATTTCTCTATAGCAGAGTTTCTCAATCTCAGCATATTGGCATTTGGAATGGATACTTATGACTTGCAGGAACTATTTTATATAGTGCAAAATGTTTCCTAGCATACCTAGTCTATAAACACTAGTAGTACTAGTAGCATTGCCTGCTTTCCTTCTGCTTTCCTTTGTGATGGTCAACAATATCCTGGTTATAGGGTTTCAAAATGTAAAATTACAAATTAGAAACCTTTCTATATACTTGAGTGCTTCTAAATCTTATAACACTGTTGTTCTTTTGGGAAACAGATTTCTCAGAAATATAAGACTAGAACAAATAACCTAGTGATTTGACTCCTTTGAATTTGCTCCCCTACCAACCATAAAACATTAATTTGTAAAGATGTTTGAATACCTAGATGCATCACAGGACTGAGTAAACTAGCCAGAATATCCTAACAACCCAATTGTCCAACAACAAAGAGGTTGTGGTATATGTTCACAGTTGAATACTGTGTAACTATAAGGTACAGCTTAAATCAAGCAGTCTAATACAAGCAATGTGGTGGACCGGAGGGTATCGTGCTAAGGAAAATAAGTCAGAGGGATGACAAATATCAAATGAGCTTACTCATCTGTAGAATAGAGAGAAAAAAATAAGAAAATAGAAAATGTCAAAGACAAATTTTTTAAATTGCAAAATTATTATAACAATGCAAAAATATTTTACTGATGAGAGCAAGAAATATTTTACCGAACCTGCCTTGCACACACTTGGAGTCTATCTCCAGCATTATTTATGGTCCCTTGAACACTACTAGGAGTGATCCCTGACTACAGAGCTAGGAATAAGTCCTGAGCACACCTGAGTGTGGCCTCAAAACAAAACAAATTTTACTGATAGAAGGGAGATAGAGAATGGTTCAGACTAGAGAGAATATAAGAGGTCAAAGGGATGATAGTGGCACTTCGGTTATGGTAGAGTCCTTTAACAATCAATGCTATAAAATTTAACACTATTGCAACAATGTCACCTGATATCTAATAAAAAGGGGGAACACAACCTAGTTTGCAAAACTTCTCATATTTCCCAGAACAATCTCTATCCTAAAATGTTAGCACTTATTAGAATCTAAAGTGTAACTCAAATATAATATTTAATAGTTAATATTAAAATAAAAATTAAAGTTAATAGTCTTTAAACACTAGTCTGCAGATCAATGATTGTCTGTAAATATAGAATGCTATAAAAAGCAATGAATGCCAGGTAGGTTAAAACTGCCAGTTTGTGGACTGGTATTCAGGGCAGGTGTAAACATTTTTTTAACCAATGTAAACTGATCTATTAGTTCACAAATGAACACTTTTTTCCCTATGCTACTGATATTTTAATATACCAGGTGTGGATAAAACAATAGCTGCCAATATAAAACACAAGAAAGAACAAAAATAAAGAAATGTTTTTAAAAATTTAGAAGACTTGGGTTAATATGTACACTAAAATTTAATAGAATATTTTGATCCTGATCTTTAAAGTAATTGAATTTACTGGATACAAATCATAGAAACATTCCAAGTATCAATTATCATTATCTCTCTAGCCCTTTTTCCCCCTTCTTTGGTCTGAAATAAAAATTGGCCAAGTTATTACAATGGCATCAACACCAAGAAAATCAAACATGTCAAAAGTGCTGTGAAAAGAACTGGGACCGGAGAAATAGCATGGAGGTAAGGTGTTTGCCTTTCATGCAGAAGGACGGTGGTTCAAATCCCAGAATCTCATATAGTCCCCTGTGCCTGCCTGGAGCGATTTCTGAGTGTAGAGCCAGGAGTAACCCCTGAGCGTCGCCGGTTTGATCCAAAAACCAAACCAAAACAAAACAAAACAAAACAAAAAAAAAGTGCTGCAAAAAGAACTGCTGTAAGATGTATTTCCCACATGTGATATAAAGGAATTTATAAATTTATCCTTTGTAGTGACATTTACACAAGTACTTACTTAGAAACATTCTTGTTTGTTAGAAGCTGTCCCATAAAATTATTCCCACATTTATCACAGAAGGAACTCTATCTACATTCATCCAAAGGAAATGCTATAATCCTGTTTTTAAGAATAAAAATTCGACTACTAGAATGAAGATCACTGTTATAAACGATGAAAGCATTACTAAATGAAATTTGTGTCTCAAATCCAGAAGTGTACATTTCAAAACTATGTTCAATCTTTTGAGTATTTCCTATGTCTAAATCTTGTTGTAACTTACAATGGCTTCTATATCTCAAATTCTATTCCCAAAAAATGGTTTGTAATAACAAATTTACAATAATTTAGAAAGAATACATGTCTAAAACTGTTTATAAATACTTGTGAATTATGTTCACTTACAATGACATTGTAGAAATGAACCATATACCTTATTTAATATTGTAATGGTAATATAGCTGAGAATCTGTCATAAAATAAATGAAAACTCCCTGATGATTAATGATGTGTGGCCCTTTTTATCTGTCTTTTGGCCATCTGTATTTCTTCTTTGAGGAAATTTCTGTTTGTCTTCTCCGATGTTTTGATAAGGTTGGATTTTTTTGTTAAGTTCTACCAGTACTTTTATATATCTTAGATATTAACCCCTTATTAGATGAGTATTGGATAAATAATTTCTTCCTTTGTATCCTGGTCTTAGTCTTTGTATCCTGGTCATCAATACCTTTGAGGTGCAGATGCTTTTTAATTTAATGTATTCTCATTTATTTATCTTTGCTTCCACTTGATTGGCCAATGGTGATTCACCCTTGAAGATACCTTTAGTATCAAGTGAAGTGTTCTGTCTATGTTTTTCTCTACATAATTTCTGGTTTCAGGTTTGATATCCAGGTCTGATATCCAGGTCTATGCATAGTATTAGACAGAGTTCTAAGATTATTTTCTTGCATGTTTCTGACCATTTTTCCCAGGACCACTTGTTGAAGAAGTTTTCCTTGTTCCACTTCCTATTTTTTGCGACTATATCAAAATTTAACTTACAGTATACCTAGGATCTGACTCATAATATTTATTTCTATTCAACTGATCTGAGATTTTCCCTTTATTCCAATCCTCATTTTTTATTTATTACTGTTTTGTAGTAGTTTGAAGTTAATGAAAGTTATGCTCTTATCTTCTTTTTCCCAAGAATTGCTTTAGCTATTCATGCAGGTTTATTGTTCCATATAAATTTTAGAAGTGTTTGATCTATCTCTTTTAAAAACATCATGGGTATTCTCATAGGAAGTGCATTCAATCTATACAATGCTTTGGAGACTATTGCCGTTTTAATGGTGCTAATCCTCTTAATCCAGAATAGTGTGTTTTCATTTCCTCATGTCCTCTTTTAATTCTTTTGTTTGTTTGTTTTTTGGTTTGGGGGGGTGTTGGGCCACACCCAGCAGCACTTGGAAGTTACTCCTGGCTCTGGGCTCAGAAATCACTCCTGGCAGGCTCAGGGGACCATATGGGTTGCAGAGAATAGAACTCAGATCTGTCCTGAGTAGGCACCGATAATAGAACTCAGGTCTTTCCTGAGTCAGCTGCATGCAAAGCAAACGTTCTATCACTGAGCTATCACTCTGGCCTTCTCTTCTAATTCTTGAAGTAGTGTATTATGGTTTTGTTTGAATAGGTCTTTCACCTCTTAGTTGATTCTGAGATACTCAATTTTCCGAGGCACAATTTGAATGGGATTGTTTTCTTAATATCTTTTTTTTTATCTTTCATTATTTGTATATAGGAAAGTCATGGACTTTTGCATTAATTTTGTAGCTGTCACTTTACTATAAAATTTCTTATTTCTAGAAGCTTTTTGTTGAGTGCCTTAGTGAGATGCAAATCAAAACAACAATGAGTTATCATCTCACACTACAAAAACTAGTGCACATCCAAAAGATCAATTAATGCTAGTGAGGATTTTAGGAGAAAAAGATTCTTATTTACTGCTAGTGGAAAAGTAGAGTGGTTCAGCCATTTTGGAAAACAAGATGGACAGTCCTCAAAAAACTAGAAATTGAGATTCCATATGACCTAGCAATTCTCCTAGGAATACCCTTTAGGCCCAAAAACACAATGCAGAAAAGGGATCTGCACTCCTATGTTTACTGCAACACTATTTACAGTAGCCAAAAATCTGTAAATAACCTAAATACCCAAGAACAGATGATTGGATAAAGAAACAATGGTACATCAAAAAAGTGGAATACTATGCAGCTGTTAGGAAAAATGAAATCATGAAATTTTTCTATATGTGGACAGACACAGAAAGTATTATGCTTAGTAAAATGAGTCAGAAAGAGACAGACATAAAATTATTATACTCATCTGTGTGGCATTAAAAATAGCATGATAATAATACATAAAGACAATAGAAAGGATAGTGACTGGAGTGCATTAGCACAGAGAAGAGACCATTATGACAATAATAATCATAAAATTATCATTTTGAACAAGAACTGGGAACTGAAAAGAAATAAAGTGATATGCATGATGCCCATCTGTAACAAATCTGCAGAATATAGTGCCTAAAATGAAAAATGGGGAAAAAAGAGAGAGGAGTGAGAGATAAAGAAAAAGAAGAATAGTGTCTGATATAAAGGTAGACTGGGAGTGGGAGAGGGATGGTTAATGGACACTGGTGAAGGGACGGGTGTTGGAACATTGCATGACTGAAACTCAATTATCAACCTTTTTTTAACACTATATCTCATGGTGATTTAATTTAAAAAAGAACAAAAATTGTAGGATTCCTTTTTCTGTTTACTGTGAAATATAATATACAATAGAATTTATACTTTAGACATAAAATGTTAAGGTACCACACCCAACGCCAGAATGCTAATACATTGTTCCTAGGTCCTATCTCATCTTCCACACCCTTTGCAGATTCAGTTCTGTAGGCAGAATCTCAAGATTTGCCTTCACTGACCACTGTATATTATTTTACATATTTTGTTTCTTTACATAGCACATATGAGTGAGATTATTAAATACTTTTCCTTTTCCTTCTAACTCTTCACTTATGAGGCACTCCTACTCCAGTGAAATGAAAACTCATATTCTCTTTTAATTCAATTCACTTATGCAGAACCTCCACTTTAGTGAAATGGAAATCTCTCAATATGTTGTATATATTACGTTATGTATATATATCACAATTTATTCACCCAAATGATATTGGGCACTTGGGACATTTATAGGTGCTAGCTATTGTAAATAGAATTGCAATGAAAATAAGTATGCAAATATATTTCCTATTAATAATTAAAATTTTATTAAAATTTAAGATAATGTTTATGGTATAGCTTATCAAATAGTTCAAAATGATACAAAGGAGGTCCAAACACAAAAATATGATGGCTAAAGCCAATGAAATGTCTTTAATTATTCATGGACAGTAATTATAAACGCATAATTGTGTACCAAATTGAAAAATCTTTCAAAAGAGGTCAAATAAAGATTCCTTTAGCCAGTGACAGAAATTATTTTTATAGGCCTCATTCCTAGTATAGCGCAGCTAGGCCAATGAGGCTATGTTCAATATTGTTAGAAACCAACAGAACTCCACCAAAGTTTATGGACGTAGTCATGGGCCCTGAGACTAAACTCAGGGCTCTGTACATGGTAGGCATGTGCTCCACCATTTGAAATATCACCTTGACCCAAAATATCAAGTAATACTATGAAAATCATATTAACTCTTTTCAAGTGCTAGCCTTAATTTTCAAAGTAGCAGCATATTTTGTTCATCTAGTCATGATTTACTTATTAGAGAAAGTTATAAAATATGACAAAAGTTGAAAATTAACAAAATATAGAAAAATATATGCCACACAATGAGAAGCAAAAGAAAACTACTATTTTTATTAAATTAAGTAAAGAAAGGCATTTCCAAGGGAACTTTTCCAGAAGGAACTATAGTGTTCAACCTCTTACATATTTACAACACAGCTTCGATATAAAACCAGTGAGTATTGATATTAAGAAAAAAGGCAAAATTTCAATAAGATGGGAAAAATGTAATAGTCTTGTATAAAACTAATAGATTAAATAAAATACAACTTTACACTGAAACATTTAATTTATTTGGGGCTATTTTGTTTGTTGGTGTTTAGACTATATCTAGTGGTGCACAAAATTTACCCTTAGTTCTGTGCTCAGGCTCCTGGTCGGATTTTAAGGAGACATATGTAGTTCTAGGAGTCAAACCAAATGGGTATATTACTGCCACAACCCATTTATTTTATATTTTTAAATCCAAATGAAAACTTTACATTTTGACACATTAATAAAAGTGCAGTTCTCAAAATTTTTCAAGAATTAACATCATTCAAGCTGCAACTCTGAATAAAATTCAAACTTTGAGATTAACATATTACCTCAAAATGTTTTTTTTAATTTTTACTTTGAACAGTGCTGAAGATTGAGAAATTGCTCAACAGTCAGGGTGTATTTGTGGCATCACACAACTGACCCTCAGCACTACTTCAGTTACCCCTGGCCCTCTGTACACAAGTCACTTAGCAGCACCACATCACCAACACAAACACTGAACTGTCCAATCCATTTCGCAAAATATTGCAGGAAGAAAGCCTTGGCCCCCTGAACTCTGCTTAAGGAAGCCCCCAGCAAACAAATAAGACATACCACTAAATAATTAACAGGTTATAAAAAAGTAATACATTTTAAAATATTAAAAATTTAATGATAATTAAATACTATCAACTTATCAGAGAAAAATAATAAATTTTGATATACTCTATGTTGAAAAATTTAATTGGTTAATTTGCTTAAATTTTGAAAAATTCAAGGTAATTTCAAAGTCAAAACAAACTGACCCTACATTTCATACAGAAGCATAAAGGTCCAAAAAATGGTCAACTCAAAACTGAAGAAAATAAATTCATAATCATTACACAGAAATCTTTACTGATCAAATGGCTACAATACTTTATTTAGTATCTTATTTGGTCTAAGTAAAGACGAATGTATTGCAGGAATAAAGTAAATAATTTAGAAAGTAATTGGATATATATGAAAGCACACTTTATCCTAAATTAACTGGTATTTTATTTTTCACTTGAGAGCCATACCCAGCAGTGCTCAAATATTACTTATGGCTATCAAGTTCAGGATTACTCCTGGCAATTTCTGGAGGGTCATATATAGCACAGGTGACAAAACTGCTGTTGGTTGCATACAAAGAAATCATCCTAACCACTATACTATCAAGCCATCAATGGGTATTTTATATAAAACTACTATACTAATAAAGTCAATTGAATAATTATTTTATGTACTAATTCTAGCACTATTTGTAAAATAATTATCCACACTGTACCCAAATAAATCAAATATATAAATTTTAACATACAGGTACAAAAAATCTAGAATAAAATAAAATATTCTATAGTAAAATGTTATTTTAAATACTTTTAAAAGTATTTTTTATCCCTGAATATATAATGAATTAATAAAGATGAGCTAACAATCTCCCCACCAAAGTTCTACTGAAGGGGACAGAGTGATATCACAGCAGTAGGCAGTTTACCTTGCAAGCAGATGACTTGTGACAGACCTGGGTTTGATCCCCCGCATCCCACATGGTCCCTGCTTGAAGGCCTGCTAGGAATGATTTCTGAGCCCAGAGCCAGGAGTAATCACTGAACTCCATTGAGTGTGGCCCAAAAACAAAAACAAAAACAAAGTTCTAGTAAAGATGCAAGAAGACCAAAAATATTAATGGAGTGAAAACTGCAAAGTTCGACTTTCATTCATAACCATCATTTTCAAGCACTCTCTTTCCTCTCTCTGTCTTTCTGTCTCTCTCTCACACAAACACACAAACAAAAAACTGTTATGTCAGCAGTAAATGGTTTCAATTTTACTTATATATGTGTCTCCTCACCCTTGCTTAACATATAAAAATATTATGACATACTTTAAATTGGTAATGACATTACATGAGAAAATATTTACAATATATTTGTAATGTGGTGGGGGGGGGGTCACACTGGGTGATGCTCTAGAGTTATTCCTGGCTCTGCACTCAGGAATCACTATGGCAGTAGTCAGAGGACCTATTGAAAGCAGAAGATCAAACCCTGGTAGGCCACATGCAAGGTAAGCACCTTATTTCCTCTATTTTCTCTCTGGACCCTACATTAGCAATTTTAAGAGCAACTTATAAAACAGAAATTGTAATGTCTGGTATGTCATTATATGTAAGTCATAATATATAAGGATATCAAGAATTATATCTGAAATTATTACTTTAGTTTTTCCATTTGAACTTTTATATATAGTTCTCAAAACTTCTCAAAAGAGGAACATTTCTATAATAAGGAGAAGAAAAATCCAAATAGGAAAGAAAAATATCTTCTTTATAAGGAGCAATTTATATCTTCAAGACATTTCTAATATTGCTAAAAGTTACTACCTTCAGCAAGGCTTAAAGGTTCAACTTTAAATCACTTCTGGGATTACAGAGTCTCTTAAAAGGAAAAAGGGAAACAAATAAATTGGCTAACAGAGCCATGGGTATGTGCTCTGGAAATATTTAGGGCCCAGAGGTTAAAAAATATTTATGTAGCAGCCTGAATTACAATTGACACTAATTGATAACAAGAATGTCTACCAGGATGGAAGTTTAATTTTTGATCTGCCCTCCTCAACATTGCTATAAATCATCTGAAATTATAGGATTTTTCTTGTGAGTTCTTATAGTATGGCTATACTTCAAAGAGATTGCTAAGATTCAAACTAATTGAAGAAACAGTAGCAACTTCCATATTTAGACAGAATAAGTTTCTAAGACACAGAAGACAAGAAAAGATAAATAGATTATAAACTTGAAGTGTCTGAAAAAAAATCTCTTAAAATCTATCCCTGTAAACCCTGTTACATAGTAAGAATGCAAGGATTTTATGTTGATACTTATATGAGGATCATTAGAACACATTTGGAAAGAATTGTTTTCAAAAAAAAGAAAATGTAACAGTACTAGAAATTCAGAATGATTTAGCTTTATTTGAATTTTGTTTAAGTATGGCAATAAGAAGTTTGGGTAAGAAAACATAATTCCTTTTTACCACAGAAAATGAAAGCATAATAGCCCAGGAATTCAGATTGGTGAACATGTGTTTTGCATTTCCTCTGTATCAAGATCTTCCAAATGTGTTAAGCCTTACAGAAGTCCTACAAAGTAAGTACAGTTACCAAGTTTTTATCATGCTCATGCTTAGGGTCTTATTCCAACTTTATATAACTAAGAAGTCACAGTGCCAAATCTGAATGCTGTTACTTCTCCTACACAACTATCCTTTAATTTAAGGTACAGGATGCCTTCATACATATGCCTTAGCAGCAATCGAACCATTGCATATAAGAACTGGAACACAGCAGACTTTCATGACATAGCCCAAAATAATAATTACATGCAAGATAGCATGTTTAGAACAAGAAAATTCTATGTATAGAATATACAAAATATAATTTTAAGAATGCTGTATAGTTTCCTAATTTATCCCACAAGTCTTCCTTTATGTAGAAGCTTCAATAAAAATAGGGGTTTAAAACTTCAGCTATATTGACACCAATAAAGAATTGGATTTGATCCATGCAGAAATAATAGAAAAAAAGTCTCAGAATAATTCTCAAGACCATGTTGCAAAAGCACTGCTTAATATTCTTCTTTTAGGGATCTTAGAGCCTTATTTAATTGGCTAAGCATTCAAGATATCCTGCCAAATATCTGTCATATGTGGAGTACAAAATTGCATGTCAACTAGAGGAAGAAGTTGGATGAAACAAAATGTAGGATGTAATATTTAGTGCTAAAAAAATCTCTGAGTGGTGAAAACTTCCATGTCCAGTGTGTCATGTGCTGTGCCAAATGTCTTTGGGTTAAAGATCAAAGAATTCAGGTAAGTTTACTTGTGCTTCACTAACTCACTGCTATTGTGGCAAATGTAGGGAGAAGTACAGGTGTACTTGATCCAAGTCAAGTAGTTTTCTATCTTTCCATAGGTGATAGATACTCAATGGTGAGGATTTTTTATGGATTATGGAGAAAGGTGAAATTAATCTGCAGAACTAAAAATGAGAAATTTTCTCATGTTAGAAGGAAAAACTGTAGATAATAGAAATCCCTGATGTTTGGCCATAAATCCCAAATACCAGGTATTGCCTCAGTCTTTCATTGTTGTGGATGATACTGTGGACACTTAATATATAGTGAAACGTAGAGCACTGATAAACTTGGTAATATTTGAAGTGTTTCTAGAATCCTTTTTGAAAATAAAATGTAGCTACTTAAATTTTGCCTGCTCATAGTGTGTCATATTGATTGATTAAATTCAGACTACTTAATCAATATGAAAGTTCCTTTTCAATTTCCTATTAATTGACTGTTTTACTTCTTAATGGAATTTTAGAGAAAAAATTGGAGTTCAGATTTCTGTGCAATCTTACCATTGTTCCCCTCCAAGAAAACTTAAAATATAATTTCTGTTATTTATATTATAAAATATTAGTTATGAAGTATTAGAGGATGGAAAAATATTACTGACATTAAAGTACTTGTCTTGAATGAAAAAGACCACAGTTCAGTTCCGAGCACTGCACATATTTCTCCGAGAGCTTCCAGATGTGACTTCCAGACACACAGCTGAGATTAAGTCAAGAGCACCCAAAGGTGTTGCCCAAAAATGCCAAAAAGGTAATAAATATTTTTAGTTGGATTCCCTAACAAAGACTTTTTTTCTCTCTTGGTTGCATTTCTTTTGTTTGTTTGTTTGTTTGTTTGTTTTGTTTTTGGGGCCACACCCATTTGATGCTCAGGGGTTACTCCTGGCTAAGCGCTCAGAAATTGCCCCTGGCTTGGGGGGACGCCGAGGTGATCCTTCCTTGGCTAGCGCTTGCAAGGCAGGCACCTTACCTCTAGCGCCACCTCTCTGGCCCCTTGATTGCATTTCTAATATCTTTTGTACGACAATTAAAGGTTACTAGGGAGCAAAAGAAGACAATTATTCCCTCCTTGACAACATTGGGGAAGTAAAAAGCAGAAGTGAGAGTAAAGAAAACTGAGGGAATCTTTTTTTATACTAAATTGTTTATGGTGAGTTGTTTTTGCCTTTATATGGACTCTAGATTCTAAAACATTCTACCCATATTTAAACAGAAAAACATTACCATTACTCTTTCTTTTTTAATTTTTTTTGTTTTTATTTGGGGGGACCACACCTGGTGACGTTCAGGGGTTACTCCTGGCTAGTCACTCAGAAATGGCTCCTGGCTTGGGGGACCATATGGGACGCCCGGGTATCAAAACACGGTCCGTCCTAGGTTAGCGCACATAAGGCAAATGCCCTATTGCTTGCACCACCGCTCCGGCCCCATATTCTTTCATGTTTTCCTGTTCAATAACTCCATTTCCAAGCTACAAAATTAAATGTTAGCATACTTTATTTAACAGATAAATTGGCTAATTCTCTAACTTCTCTTTCCTTCCCTGCTTAATACCTTCCTTCTTTCCCTTGCTTCTTTTCTTGCTTCTCAAAATAACTTTAAACAAAGTGTTATTTTTTAATTAAGTCCTTTGTGGGGATAAAGTCCAGTACAGTCTTACTAGAGAAAGCAAAGGAGGTAGATAATAGAATAATAATAGAATGTTTTTTGATATGAAAGACATCAGTATTATGATCTTTTTCAACCTAGCCAAAAGTCACTGTTTAATTGAAATTCTATAAAAATAATTAAAATAATAAGGAAAGAGTAAGTAAAGAACATTACCTGATGTGACCATTACAGAAAGATTGAACTGCTGTTATCTATGACATCCAAGTTCATCTGTGGCTCAAGTATCTGCATACCAAAAAGAAAACTGACAATAGGTACAATGGATAGACATGGGAGTAGGGTACAATTACCAGCTACTCTCATTCTACTACTTCCACTAAGAGACCTCCTATTATGACAGTGATGGTGTAGTGTATGATACAGTACTTTATGTAATAAGTCAGTGATGATACTTATGCAACTGATCAAAAATAAATATAAAATGATTGAGACACAATGATGATGTAGAACTGAAATTGTAAATAAGCTAGCTTAACAAAAGATGAAAATTGATCAAAAAAAGTAGCAAAGGCAAAAAATTAGAACAATAAAAATTTCTAAAGTGTAGATTAATTTTAACAATAAAACAAAGCTATGTGATTACTGGTATGCTATAATATAAAATGTGATAACAGTGCATATCATACCATTACTCATGATTATGATAGTCCTCATAATTATGAAACAGGTGTAGAAAAATATATCAATAACCCTAAAGGACAGGTTAGGAAAAGAGTTTTTAAGTCTATTATACCACCAGTGATCATAAACAAGACAGAAAATAATACTTGTATTTCAGTAGAGCTGAGCAGAAATTCATGAATTTTTTTTAGAGTCAATGTAAGAATCTAAAAGGTCTAGTACTAAGACAAGAGAATTGACTAGAGTCAGGTGAATAGATGTTGGATTCTGGCTTTAGCATTTTATTATCTCTGTAACTAGGTGAAGTATACTTGAGTATTTGTGACTCTGCTTTTTCCCGTGAAAATTGAAGGTAAAAATATTATCTAGAGTCATACTGAAAATTAAATAAGTTAATTACATTGAGTGAGTTTACAACAGTGTAAAGTTTACAGTATGTTAACAAAAATTAGTTATTTGTTCAATTACCAAAAACTTTATTACATAAAAAACATGAGAAATTTTAATATTGTATCAAAAATATTAAATACAAAACCCAAGGGAGGAAAAGAACATATTAGTAAGTACAGAAAAAATTATATGAACTATGTGGAAAAGTTTACATTGTGCATCTAAGACATAAACATAAAGCAGGTGGAGAAATGGCAAAATGGTAAATCTAGGTATAGTCATGACAAGTGTCTTACATTAATGAAGAGAAAATTCTAAATTTTGATTTTGAATTTTTTAAAATTTGTTTCATGGCTACGATAGTATTAATGTTAATGGTCTTGTGTACAAATATACTGTAGCTTTACCACAATTAAATTGTGCCCAAACCCTCCAGCATTTTCCCTAAATCATTTCTCTGCCTTTGCAGTTTTAATGGATGGATATATCACCATTTCCCAGATATGAGTCTAGATAAAATCACATACTAGATCAGAGATATTCATAAAAGTGATCATTTTAAAAATGATTATCTGACTGTACCAGGAAGATAAATTAAATGGTGAAGCATATACCTTCAATATACATGGTTCTAAGTTCAAATCCAGCATCTCATAGCCCTCAAATACTGCCTGTTGCCCCAGTGGTCCTGAGAATCTCTAGGCCTACCACTGCCACACTGATTATGGCAGTAAATGAGCTGTGACCTGAGACCTGTGACCTCCTAAACACTGCTTGGGGGAACCCTCAAAATATTATAATTTATTGAATGCATAATTATCATATGGCATATTGTCTTATATATTTACTACGTAGTGTTTTCCATATTATGTACAATTTATGACATGCTGTCAATATCTACCATACCTGTCACTTAATATATAATTTAATTCTCATGTCAAATCACAAAAGATGTATAACTTTTTCCCATTTACAAGATCAAAAATTTAAAAGCTAAAGTCATACTGAGGACAAGTAGCATGTTACTGAATCATTTGTTATTTTTATTACATTCTACTCTAATAGGGTACAATAGAATTTAAAAATAATAATTTAGTAGCATTAATAAATAAGGAGATTCTTAATACCCAATATATATTAAAAGTTTTCTCCCTAAATTATATTTAATTTTAAGTCTGGAAAATTTTGCATAATTTCCACATTTTGCTGATATATTAACCAAACCAGATTTGATTCTTCAATGTATATTCATTATCAATAAAATAAATATAATATTTTTCTTTGCTAATTTTCAGGGGCTGTTCTAAGAATATTTCCAAGTTAAACGTGAAAGGATTTGTTCAGTGAAACCAAAAATGCAAATTTCGCTGGGCCATATGCTTTTTTGAACCCAAAGGTGATATGGACACATGGAGACAGGAAATTATTCAATTGTGACTGAATTTTTTCTGGTGGGACTGTCCCAATATCCAGAGCTCCGAATTTTACTCTTTGTGATCTGCCTCATCATGTACATGATAATCCTCCTGGGAAACAGCCTTCTCGTTATCATCATCATCCTGGATTCTCGCCTCCATACCCCCATGTATGTATTGTAAGATGCAATAATTTGTGCTGACATTTTCTTCCTGAATACAGTAAGTGTGAAGTGCTTTCTTTGAAAAGTTCCATGAGTTGATATTAGGTATCTCAGTGTGTTCAAGTGCTCCACAAATCAACTACAATGTTTTCCTGGTTTTAAAAGTGGAGAGAAATAAGAAAGTACATTATCTACACTCCTCAACAGACTTTATTTTTTTCCATAGGAAATGCACAATATTCAAGACCTATTTGAAGGCCTTTGAGAGTGATAAACAAAACCTGGAGAAAAGAAGGCCCTAAAATTTTACTTCTTCATGACAGAAATAGAAAGCATGGACAACAGTAGCCTCAGACATTTTCCCAAGAGTACTGCAAACCAGCAGGTATCTTTTTGCTTTCTTTTTCTCCCATATGCCAGTAGCACATCTCCTCTGCCCTACTAGCTTAGTAAGTTCTAAATGGTGAGATCTAGAATCCTTGTGCAGTAATTGAGATTGTTAAGATCACAATTTTCAGGTATGTTATGGCAAGAGAAACTATTCCCCAAAAGTTAACCATTGTTTTCTTTGATTATGGGATTTAGGAATGAATTAATTTGGGAATTAATTTTCTATGTTTCCTAAGTAGTTTTTAATTAACCAAAATTTCTGAATAAAAAATAGAAATAAAATGTCCAAATTTTCCACATACAGTATCAATTATAATTTGCTGTTAATTACCTTGTGAAACTGATTAAATTCAGAATACTAAATGGTATTTAATCAGTGTTCAATAGAAAATGCTCTCCAATCACTTGTTCATTGACTGTTCTACTTTATACTAGTGCTTTTAAAAAATTTTTGAGCCAGAGTTTCTAGATATCGTTGATACAACTATCTTTAAGAATCTTCTTAGAATTTTATTTCAAATGTTTATAACTCAAAATTAAGATCATTTGAAAAAATCAATTGAAAAATAAAGAAAGAAAATCATTAATATCAGGCTAGAGCAATAATAGAATAAGTAGGACACTTCCCTTGCACGTAGCCAACCCAGGTTCAATCCCCAGCCTCCCATATGGTCCCTCAGGTCCTTCTGAAGTGATTCCTGAGCAGAGTCAGGGAAAATCCTTGAGCATGACCAGTTGTAACCAAAAAGTAAAAAACAAACAAATAAAAAAATTGATATCTAACTCCAAATGTTTTAAATAAAACAATAGTTTAATTTTTAAAATAGCCTCTTCTAAAAGGTTAATATTTCCAAAAGACATAGATATTAAACATTATAATTTCACATGCATGCATATAAAATTACAATCATTATTAGATTAGGATCACTCATTTCCTTTTAACTACAATTTACTAATAGTATTACAAGGAACAATATATGTTTTCCTATGTGTATGTAATAATCACATGACAGAAGTTTAACATCTAGAAAAAAATTATAAAATATTATTCAATTTAAGTGTTATGTGTGGTGTTATTTTTATTCCATTTGTTGAATATTTAGGAGGAAAACTTCCTTCTGGATATTCAAAATATATTAAATATATTAAATAATAACTAATCTTTAAATAACTACTAGCAAATATCTCCAAATGTCTATTATTATTTCCACAATGGCTGAAGAGAGATAATTATATCATACAATTAATCCATATTAATAATTCTCTTAGGTGCAGATAATGAATACATTTTAGTAAGAATGAACATTGTGTTACGTAATTGGTTTTTTTGGCAGCTGAATTTTTACAATAAAT
Source organism: Suncus etruscus (assembly GCF_024139225.1). NCBI lineage: Eukaryota > Metazoa > Chordata > Mammalia > Eulipotyphla > Soricidae > Suncus > Suncus etruscus. The sequence goes on from NC_064848.1 coordinate 76,770,315, forward strand.
GTTATATTTGTTACTTATTAGTTTTATATTTTGTATTGATAAATTATGCAAGAATTGGGAATTATATGCATTCATATAATTAATGGCATGTTATTATTCAACTAGAAACTACTTAAATTATTTAAACATGCATTCAATAGAGCTAATCAGAATTTTAATTTCAGAATTTTGGGTTAATAGACTATTTCAGTTTTATAACATAAAGTGTTTCATCATTTTTCACACTGGCATGCTTTATAGCACATAAACTCTTTGACTAAAAGCACAAAATGACTATCATAAGCATTATATATTTAGTGTTTCTTCAGAAAATCATGTCATTACAATAGGATCCTTTGTTCACATCACCTTAGATATGACATAGTATTGGTCTATAAATCAGTGCATGAAGCACAGAGACATGGGGTTCTATGATAACACAGCAGGAGCAACCTACTCTGTTCATGAAGTACAGAAATTATCCTTTAAAATAATAACATATACTGGGAGATTCCTTACAGCTTAAGGAAACAGCTAGGGACCAGAGATAGTAAAGGGTTTATTTAGGGGTACAAGAATTGTACTCAACCCATGTTTAATCTTTGGTGCCAAATTATCCCTCCCCAATATCACAGCATCTCTAGGTATAGCCCTGAAGCCTTCTAGGTGTGCCCCAAAAGGCCTTCTGAAACCATTTCGTAAGCCCAGAAGAAAAACAAGATAAACAAATATCAAAGTGTAGTAACTAGGAAGAAACAAAGAAATGTGTAGCACAGTCATTTCAGACCATGAAGGTCTTAGTTAGCTTCAGAATTTCTATGTTTGAAGGGTTGGAACAAAAAGGCCACAGTAGAAAACTTGCCTGATACACAGCAGACCTGGGTTTGATCTCCAGTATCCTATCCCCAGAGCCAGGCAGAAAAGTTTCCTGAGTGCAGATCTGGGAGTAAATCCTGATCACCACTGCGTATGACAAAAAAAAAAAAAGGCCCAAACCAGAAAATATAAATCTGAGAAACTTAAAAGTAACAGTATGGTATAAGTGTCTACCAAACTGTCCTTAAAGTTGTGTTGCATAGTAAACACATTTATTTTTCTTAAATTATTACATTTCCCTATCACTATGCCATTTATGGAGTCCCTATGAAGATTCTTAGAGATAAAAACCATTTAACCCGTTTTCCCTTGACATCATCTAAAAAGAGAAAGGGCGAAAGTGGAGAAAAGAAAACCAAAGTGATCAAACATAATAATTCTATGATGACTTTGCTTTGGGCAAAGTTATTGTATTTGCTTTCTTTTCTTCACACCATATTCTGATAAATAACTCTGGCTTGGGTTCTTACTTGAATAAAGAGAAATATCTCTACTTCATTCCTTTGCCCCAAATAACACACCACATCAAGCTACAAGGTTGATCTAGTGCCATTTCTTTAATATTAAAAGTTGATTGCTTCTCTTTCAGCATCTTTCCAACTCTTGTGTATGTTTTAAAAAGAGGTGGAGACTCATTTTATTTTTTAAAATTACTTTTTATAAACACTGTTATTTATAAGGTTGTTCATAATACAGCTGTTATTTTCTTTCACTGTTACAAAGTTGTTCATGATTGAGCTTCAGTTATATAGTGTACAATACCATTCACCAGTTTACATTTTCTGCCACCGATGTCCCTAGTTTTTCTTCCACCCTCTCCCCTGCCCACTTCCCCCTGCTTACCTCTGTGGAAGACATCTCTCTCTCTCTTTCTCTCACTTATTCCCTCTCTCTCTCTCTCTCTCTCTCTCATTTTTCCTTTTAGACACTGTGATTTGCAATATTCCTTCTCTACTCTTCTTTATAATAATTCTATTTAAACAAAAAAAGTCTGCCTAAAATGATATTTCACAAATCATTTAATTTTGGGGGGGTTTTTTTTGGGGGGGGATCACACCCAGCAGCACTCAGGGGTTACTCCCAGTTCTACAATCAGAAATTGCTCCTGGCAGGCTCAGGGACCATATGGGATGCTGGGATTCCAACCACTGTCCTTCTGCATGCAAGGCAAACACCTTATCTCCATGCTATCTCTCCGGCACCACAAATCATTTTTTAATGTAAACACTTTACCAGAAAAAAAAGGCATGGATGTCTAGAAAGAAGGGACCATTTTTCATAATACAAAGACACTGATAATATCTTGTTTTCAATCTTACCAAAGCCACTTTCTCATTATCTTTCAGAGGAATTAAAATTAATGAAAAGAAAGTTAGGAGGAAATATTTGCCTGTCCTGTCCCTAACAAGGAGATTTGCCATTATTTGTGAGAAAATTCCTCATTCATGTTCAACATGTCTATTTCCAAAAATGTTAGAAGAAATTGGTGGATGTGGCTTTAGCACAGAGTCAGCAAGAGATATTTAATTCTACCACCACAAACCAGCTAGGTCAATCTACACAGTCATGGTATAATAAAGTATGACAGCTACTTAAATACCTATAATCATGTTTGAGCATATTTAACAGACTAAAATTTAAACAATTGAAGCACAATTGAGTGTTTGATGATGTGAAATAAAAGTTCAAAATACTCAGAGCTTATCAAAAGATAAATTAGGATTTAAAAAAGGGCCAGAAAGGGGCCGGCGAGGTGGCGCTAGAGGTAAGGTGTCTGCCTTGCAAGTGCTAGTCAAGGAAGGACAGCAGTTCGATCCCCCAGTGTCCCTTTGGTTCCCCCCCCAAGCCAAGGGCAATTTCTGAGCACTTATACAGGAGTAACCCCTGAGCATCAAACGGGTGTGGCCCGAAAAACCAAAAAAAGAAGAAAAAAAGGGCCATAAAAAAAAAAACTAAAGTACAGGCTGGTTTTCATTAAAGAAAAGACAAAAGTTAGATGATTCCAAATGTGTGATTATTAGTCAAACAATATAGTGTAGATCCATATATCATTAGTCTTGATCATATTAATCATCAAAATTGTGAAATGATTTCTTAGAAGAAGACAATATGAGACCCACACTCAAAGACTACAGGAATTATTTAAATTAAGCATGGAGATGATTCTCATTTTTTACTTTACTCAGTAGAGAAACATTTTAGTAATAAGCTTTTTCTTGGAATTTGTGACAGGTAGTCTAGTCTAATAGTTGTAAGAATCATGGGAGTCAAATGAATAGATATTGGATTCTGGATTTAGCAGTTAATTATCTCTGGTTGGCCTGTGTAAATTACTTATTTTTTTTATTTTGTGTTTTCTACCAGAAAAGTGAGAACAGAATATGTTCTCTAGAGTCTTACAGAAAATTAAATGGGGGCCGGGAAGGTGGCGCTAGAGGTAGGGTGTCTGCCTTGCAAGCGCTAGCGAAGGACGGACCACGGTTCGATCCCCTGGCCTCCCATATGGTCCCCCCAAGCCAGGGGCGATTTCTGAGCGCATAGCCAGGAGTAACCCCTGAACGTCAAATGGGTGTGGCCCAAAACCAAAAAAAAAAAAAGAAAAAAACAAAGAAAACCCAGAAAATTAAATGAATTAATGCAATTCAATGAGCTTAAAATAGTACCATTGTTTATGATATGCTCAATAAAAATTAGACATTATGCAGTCAGATAAGGAATATTCATGGTTCAAATTTAAAATAAAATTATTGAAGAATGACAAAATATCAAATATAAAATTGAGAGGAAAAGTATATATAATTAAGTACTCAAGAAACGATAAGCACTTTTCTTTAAAAGACACAAAATTGGCTTTTAAGGTGCAGTAAGAGAGAAAAAAGAATAGTCAAAAATAGGCAGCTGGAGAATTACCAATTTGGGAACAAAGTGCAAAGTGTCTTCTATCAAAGAAAGACAGATTTTAGACCTAGACTCCCAAATAATAGTCACTCACATATCCAATGTAGATCTTATTATTTCTTAGCTAGAAGATATTCACTTTCTTTTAATTATTTGCTTTAAGTTCAATTAACTTGCACTGATAGGGCATAAAACTTTTTAATTCTCTAGGCCAGGTACAATAAAAAAGTACTTCTTAATCATTTGGAATATTAATTTATTTTAAATACTTCTATTATATTGAATGGTATCAATAATTATCCCATATTTATTTATATTTTATAGAATTTTACATAACATGTTGGGACTACCTGCTATAGCTATTACTTAACAGATATTACCTAAGGTTGGGGAGTGGCATAGTGCTGAAGAGGATGCTGAGAATGCTTTAGAAACAAACTGAGATTATTATCTTCTGAACACTGCCAGGTCTGATCCCAAACCAAAAAAAAAAAAAAAAAAAAGATGTCACCTAATTTAATTCTCACAAATAACCATTGAACTTGTAGACTTCCATCCATATTGTTAGCAGAGGCAAGTGATGGGAGCTACCTGGGACTCATAGAAGTGCATTAAATAGAAACAGTCCTACTAAAGTTAAGTGATATTACATTTATCTGTGAGATATTTTAAATTGAATCGTGACTTATTACAATGTCTGCTAATACCAAAATATTTATTGATAATGAGATTCCTATTAACTCACATATGCAATTGGTTACTCCATTATATTTACTTCATTGATAATCTGGCATTTTCCAGAATAAATCCTGCCTTTTTTTTGTTGTGTGAGATTCACTAGAATGATCTTTCAGTGCCTGTTTCATCATTGACAAATTTAATAATCTCACATTAACTGTTTCCAGAGACTGTTCAAAGGATAATACAAAATAGTAGAAGTGAAAGCGATTTGATGAATCTAAGAAATGCTAATTTTCCTTATGTCTTCTAAATTATAAAGGTAATATGGTGAGATAGAAATGGGAAATTACTCGACTGTGACTGAATTCCTCCTGGTGGGGCTTTCTCAATATCCAGAGCTCCGGATTCTCTTCTTTGTGGTCAACGTCATCATGTATATGATCATCCTCCTGGGAAACAGCATCCTCATTCTTCTCATCTTTCTAGATTCTCGCCTCCACACCCCCATGTATTTCTTCCTTGGGAATCTCTCTTTCTTGGACATTTGTTACACATCATCAACCCTCCCTACCATGCTTTCAATGTTTGTTTCTCAGAAACTACCTATCTCCTTCCTTGGCTGTGCCCTGCAGATGGTAATCTCCCTTGGCCTCGGCTGTACTGAATGTGTACTCCTAGCTGTGATGGCCTATGACAGGTATGTGGCCATCTGCAACCCACTGAGATACACCATCATCATGAACAAGGTGGTCTATGTGAACTTGGCTGCATGGTCCTGGATCATAGGCTATGTGGTCGCCTTAGTGCAAACAGGCCTAACAATGGTATTGCCTTTCTGTGGTAGTAACGTCGTTGACCATTTAACCTGTGAGATCTTGGCTCTTCTTAAACTTGTGTGTGCAGATATCTCTGTAAATGTCCTCTTCATGACAATAGCAAGTATTGTTTTATTGTTAGTTCCTCTCTTATTAATTTTCATCTCCTATGTTTTCATTCTCTCGTCCATCCTGGTAATCAATTCAGCTGAAGGGAGAAAGAAAGCCTTTTCTACCAGCTCAGCCCACCTGACCGTGGTCATCTTGTTCTATGGTTCAGCCATATTTATGTACATGAAGCCAAAATCTACAGATACAAAGGTTTCAGATGAAATAATTTCAATGTTCTATGGAGCAGTAACCCCCATGTTGAATCCCATCATCTATAGCCTGAGAAATAAAGAGGTGAAAGGAGCGATGAAGAAAGTGCTGAGCAAGTATTTTCATCTACGGAAAATATGATAGGCCTCAAGCTCAATTATCTTCTCAGTGTGGGACCATAACAGACCTTACATTCACAAATAAAGTAATAATGTAAGTGTCAAGGGTCCTAATCTAACTTATAAAGCCATCTATAGGCTTATTGTCTTCCACACAGACTGTCACTAGAAATCTTAGTGAGGTTTCTTGTTTAGTTGTATGGAGTTCTGCCAACTAGTTCCATGTAAGTCACCTGGCTTTTCCTTACAATGAATCTGCTCTTTCCTTTCTCATCTTTCTCTTTTCTCCATCCCCTTTTTCTTTCATCCTCACCTGTTTCTTCCGAACCCTTAGTATAACAGCCTTCTCTTTTTCACAGACAGTCTCTTTGAATTATATATCTATGTTTTCTTAGCCATCATCCCCTCTTCTGGTAAAATTATGTAACTTCTTTTTCTTTAAGAGTTTATAGGACCATCTCTCTGGGTCTATCTGCTTTTAGTCAAGCTGATCCTATAATCTAAAAATAGTGGCAAGTTTCAAGTAAAAGCCTAGGCATATAAAAAATATCACCCACTTATTCTTCAGTCCAAAAAGAGCTCACCAGAGTAATTAAAAATCAATCCAAGGATACTCATTCATATGAGAAGATACTTTCTGCTCCCATTCCATAACTAGTAAGGTATGAGTCTGAAATGATATCTGCCAATAGATAGGTAATATAAGAAACAAAGCAAAGCTGAGAAAGAAAATGTATTGATGATGGCACTTTTATTTCAGAGTTAAATTTTGGTTAAAAAGAATTTTACAAAAATGAAATTAATATTTTATAAAAAACTAAGTTAAATCGATTCATCACCTCAACCATATAAAAACTTAATTTATGCTTTTACTACTCCTGATTTACATCCCCCTCCGTCTCTTTTATTTTATATCAAACATATTTATGTATATATATTATATATCATTATATAAAGTAGCTTTCTAAGTGTTCTAAATTCTCCAGGTAATTTTTTCATTTTATAACTTAATGATAATAATATAATCTTTATATTCATAAATTCAGACATGCCAACCATCTTATCAAATATTTGAGGGGCTCAAATACTTATAAATATTTTTGCTTTTGCATTTTGCTCCAATGACATTAAGTTTAGAAGCGCATTCTCTCAGTTTAAAGCCATACTACTGATACTGTACATTATTATAATTAACATTTTTATAATAATGTTTTAAATAATTATTAATAGTTGTGCAAATTATATTCAGTGTTGCTCAGGGACTAGACTGTAAAAGTTCATACCAGGCATATCCATAGTACTTCATGGTTCCTGAAGTGTAGCCCAATGATCCCTGAGCACCACAGTGTGTGGGCCAAGTTATATCCAGTACTACTGGATCTTGTCCCTATAAAAAATAAATGTAACTTTTTATCTTAAGTACATATTTTTCATTTCTATTTAAGTATACCCCTCTCTGGTCTTGCTCGGTTTTTGTTTCTGATTTTCATTTGTGATATTTTCTCAATTTAAAAAATATTGCTTGCTTATACTACTATGCCCTTTAGATTCTTCTTTTTTTTCTTCTTTTTCTTGTGGGGGGGTGTTGAATAACACCCAATGGCACTCAGAGGTTACTGATGGCTCTGTGCTCAGATCTCACTCCTGGCACACTCAGGGGACCATATTGGATGCCAGGGATCAAAACCAGGTTGGCCTAGTGCAAGGCAAACACCCAACCTGCTATGCTATTGCTCCAGCTTCTTTGGATATTTATTATATAGAATATAAGCCCTTTTACAGATGTATAACCTCATTTTGGAATATCACTGATATTGGAATGGCTTATGTACCTCTTATATTGGAATATTCTCGTATAGATAGTCAAGGTAATTTGCTACATTAATTATTATTTATGCCAGAGGTTTACAAACAGCAGTGTGCAGAAATTTTCTGCTGGTTTCCAAAACTTATTGTACTACCACTTACCAACCACATGTTGTCTTTTTATGTAGACAGGCATCATTCTGAATAGAAACAGCAAAAACACTACTGATTAGAGCTAAGGTGGTAAAGTACATGACTTCATAAATATGAACCCTGGACTCAATTCTTGGTATCAAACAAAAATAACCCACTGATTTAAAGTACATTATTTTAAAAAGTCTTTATAAAAATTACTAATAAAGCCAATACTAAAATGACCTTACTACCTCTTCAAACATAATGACAAATAACTTTAACAAATACATCAGATCCCTATAGGTGTGACCAAATACAAATGCACAATATGGGTCAAGCAGCTTGAAGTAATTACTCAAATAAAGCAGCAAGAATGGGAAAGAAAAAATTTGGAAAATCATCAAGTGTAGTTTTTAACTACTGGCATAAAATCCTTCCCAATTACATAAAGAAAGAACTAAGTTTATATACATTTGCACCTAATAAAAGTACAATTGTGTTACAGAGATTTTATTCTACCTCCAAATCCCATCTACAGATTACTGTTTCCTAATGATTTGTATAAGTAAATGAGATTCACAGCAAATAATTTTAAAATATCTATGCTTTTATGAATTTTAAAGTGAAAAAAATAGGTCAAAAATCAATAAAATAATAAGCACATTAAACTTTTCAGAATGATAATTTCAGAATAAATTTGAGAAAGATAATACAGTTGTTTAAGTATTTGTCTTGCAAACAGTGATCTGGATTTGATCCCCAGTACCTATATGTGGTCCCTCAAGCCCTGTTAGGATGATCTCTGAGCACAGAGCCAGGAATAAGACCTAATCACAGCTGGGTGCAGTTTAAATTCTCTCCCCCACCAAAAAAAGGGGAGGGGGAATTTAAGTGAGCTCAGGAAATAAAACAAAACAAAAAGGTCATATAGTGCTGAATATTATTCTTTCATTTTTATTTCTAAATTATGCCTATATATTTTTCATTTAATTTTATTGAATATCCATGTAATTAATTTTATAGTTTTACTATATATTGTTATCAATTTAGAGCTGAAGATAAAGATTAACAAATACAATTCATAAAACCACAAGTTCAATCCCTGGTATCACCCTGTATGCTAAATGAGATCCCAGCAAGAAAGCCATCTGTGTCTCTAAGCCACACAAAAACATGTGTGCCATCACTGGGTCCCCCAAACCAACCTGTGCAAATACCAAACATAAAGTGTGCAACCTACAGAAAGCAAAGCAACTTAGAGTATAGGAATCACACCCAAATGGGAGCATCATAGAGAGTTCTGCAAAAGTACTGAGACTAAAGTATGCACAATGGGTGCAGGGGTCTCAAACTCAATTTACCTGGGGGCCGCAGGAGGCAAAGTTGGGGTGATCCTTGCGTGCAAAGTCAGTAGTAAGCCTTGAACATTGGGAGATGTGACCCAAACAACTAAAACAAAACAAAACAAAAAAAGGTTCCTCTAGGACCTTGGACCGTTGGAGCAATAGAAAAGTGGGGAGGGTGTTTGCTTTGCATTGATTAGACTCACATTCAATCTCTGGAACCCCATAGTGTTCCCTGAGTCCCATCAGGAGTGATCCTAGGTTGCAGAGCCAGGAATAAGCCCTGAGAACTGTCATGGATAGTTCAAACCCACACACACACATAAACACAAAATTATAAAATTAAAAATAAAATAATGTATTGCATGACTATTGGTATGAGTGAGCACCTACAAGCAATCTGTTCTCAATGCAACAACAAAGGAAAAGATGAGAGAATAAATTTAATAAGGATATTTCTGTTGTCCTAAGTAATCAAAATATAAAGCAATGTTTAGTAAAACTAATATTTTGTATCAATTATTTCTAAAGGTAACTCAAAGGAAAAGGAAGAGAAAAGTGGGAAACACGTATAGTTAAAAGTAAAAACAAAAAAAGACAGGCTCATATTAGGATTTAAAATAGAGAAATAAAAATTATGTGCTAGCATCTCACATTTATGGTTTTGCTCCAAGGGAAATCTATGTTGCATAAGACAAAACTGATAGAAAACCTGTTTTTATTCTGGTCTAAAGAAATAGTGCACACAGATCAGGACAAGTACAATCAATCTTAAGTGACAAGCAAACAACAAGAATGATACAGTTTTAAAGTAAACAACTAAAAGCTTTTAGTCTAAGATCTGGACCCAGACAGGGACATAAATTGTCACCAGTTCTATTCAACATAAGAACAGGGCCATTGGCCAAAGTAAATTGACAACAAAAAAAAAAAGGAAAGAAAGAAAGAAAGAAAGAAAGAAAGAAAAGAATTACCTAAATCAACAAAAAACAAGTAAGAGTATCTATTTGCAGATGACATATGTGTTGCGTAAAAAATCCTAAAGATTTTGGGGCAGGAGTGGTGGCGCAAGCAGTAGGATGTTTGCCTTGCATGCACTAACCTAGGACAGACTGCAGTTCGATCCCCCAGCGTCCTATATGGTCCGCCAAGCTGGGAGCGATTTCTGACTGCATAGCCAGGAATAACCTCTGAACATAACCAGGTGTGGCCCAAAAAGCAAAAAAAAAAAAAAAAAAAAAGAAATAAAGAAAAGAAAAGAAAAGAAAGAAAATCCTAAAGATTTTACAACTAGAGAATATTAATTTCCACAGTAACAATTATATAAATTGAAATAAAACAATTCTATTCAAGATAACAATAAACAAAATGCTTCTAAATATACAAAGGTTATATATCATAGAAATTAAAGCAAACACCAAAAAGCCTGAACACATCTATGTTCACGAATTGAAAGAACTGTTTTTAAAATAACCATACTCTATAATATTATAAACTTACATCAAACACTGAAAAGGTAAACCTACTGTTTCATCAGCAAAAAGCAAAAATAAAATAACTATAAAACCCAAAGCTATCTACAAGTCAATATATCTTTAACAAGATAAAAATCTAAAATGCACATGAAAATAAAAGCTCCAAATAATAAAAATCAATCCTGAAAAGCACAACAGTTAGATATGCCATACCTCTGAAAAACATCAAAGATCTTAAGGTATATACAAGGTTCTCTAGTGAAACAAATCAGATCTTTTGAATTCACAGATAAAATCGTAGTATTGAGGGAACTTGTCTGCTGAAAAGATGAGCATTATTTTCAACACAGATGCTCATTTAAACCATTTGAATAGTCTCTGGCCTTCTGAACATTGCTATATGCATCTCTGCCACCTTGTCCCATTTGGGGCATATGGCTTCTTCTTAACAGGAATCATGCTTTTCTTTTCCCTCTCCTTTCTCACACCTAATTCTACCTTTCTTTTTCTTCTTCTCCATTCCTTTCTCATCCTTAACCTTTCCCCCTCTATCTTCTTCCTTTCTCATCTTTTTTTTTCCCTGTCCAGAGACTTCTTTCACAACCACTTTGAGCTAAATGCTTATGGCTGTTATCTTGTCAACCATTCTCTTCTCTGGTTAAAAAAAAAAAATCTTTCTTTTGACAATTCAACCTACCTTCCTTGTGAGTCCATGTGTTACGGGGCAGGCTAATCTTATTATCTGTGAATAGAAAAAAAGGCAGAGGTATTTAAAGAAATGAATCCTCTGGTCACAGCACATGTGAGACTGCCAGGCTAACTGATTCCAAAGTTACTGTCTCAGTCTGAGGACAGAGGTACTAGCTCTCCTAGGATTGCTAAACTAGTAAACTGTGATCCCAGAACCTATATTGGCAATAAGTGGAGAAAGTCTCTAAAAGACACTAAGGAAAAAGATAGGGACTATGTTTGATGATGGTATTTTAACTGTCTGAGCTAGCTGTTTGTAAAATCAAAAGCATAGTTCCAGTATTTCTTTAATTATATAAATTAATGACTTATTTATATGATATTGGTGGTACTGGTTTGGTTTAGAGACCACAACCATCATGGATCAGGTTTTTCTCTGAGTTCTGTGCCTAGGAATCACTCCTGATGGTGGTGCGAGTTGGGTGGGGACCACATGCACTGCACAGGATCACACTGGGTTGGCTACATGCAAAAAGAAACAAGTATCTATGCCCCTGTATTAGCACTCTAGTCTGATAAATTTGCATATTTATAAAATATCAATATTGATTTGGACTTTTGTCATTTAAAAATCAATAATCTTAACTAAAGTTATACCTTTATGCATTTTCTAAAAACTTATATTTTCAGAAAAAAATATATAACAACTATTTAAAAATATTTTACCTAAATGATCCCAAGTCATCCAGCTTTAAGAACCACATAATCAAATTTTATTCTGCATATCTGCAGGCATAATTCCTGAGAAGTATTTTATATTTTTACAGATTCTGGTGTTCATTTTTATGAAGTCTATTTTTTAACTTATCTATAATATCTCTCCAGTAAAATTTTCTATGCCTCTAAGTTGTTTAAGCTTTCAACACTTCATTTTTGTCGAGAATAGGCACTAGATTCAAAAGGCCACTATGTTGCTACTTTATTTGGGGGGGTAGTTTAGGGGCCACACCCAGTGATGCTCAGGGGTTACTCCTGGCTATGTGCTCAAAAATCGCTCCTAGGTTGGGGACCATATGGGACACCAGGGGATTGAACTGCAGTCCATCCTGGGTCAGCTGTGTGCAAGACAAATGCACTACCTTCTTGCCATGTGTTGCCACTTTTATTTAGGTTCAGAAATAATATTAAGGAACTATAATCAGGAATTAAAATTAAACATTAAATATCATTGTTCTTGATATCTACTAACACTTCACATTGGCCTCTTCCATCTTTTTTTCTCATTACTTCTTGTTCTGCTATCAGAATGACACTCTCTATTCATTTCATAAGAAATAAAGATTTCTTTCCAGTGGCCTTCCCACCACACCAAACCAAAAGAGTGAATTCCTACATATGCTTTATTTTAGTATTGAGTCAAAATATATTTATTGGTTTGTCTCATAAAAACAAGTACTGTTTAATAATATAATTTTCTATTGGCAATTTTGGAAGGGAGGTACACCTACAATAGTTACCCCACTTACTCCTGGCTCTGCTCTCAAGGGACCATATGACACAAGAAATTGAACTCAGTTCAGCCACTTGCAAAGCAAATGCCCTGTCTACTGTACTATTGCTCTAACCCCTCTCTTCAGAGTACATGAGCATTATGACTATGTTATATAAACAAATAGCTTTTTTGGTTAACATAATATTTCTTCTATCACATCTAAGAATTTGTTAATTCTGAGAAAGAAAAATTTTACAAATCAGGAGTGCACCAAATTCAGATACCTAAATACAAGGACAAAATTAAGATTTTAATTTATAAAATTGTGGTTTCTGTTCATGTATGTCCTATATATCCTTGGTATATAATCTGGCAGGTATTTTAGATATACATGTCCAAAAGAGAAACACTAATACTTTCCATTCCAAAAGTATTTTTCCTTAATTTTTCCCATATCAGAAAATGGCAGTGCTATACACCATATTCAAAATGTACTAGTAAATATTATATTTTTTCTCATTAAGACCATTTAGAAACTGTGGTACATATACACAATGGAATATTATGCAGCCATCAGGAGAGATGAAGTCATGAAATTTTCCTGTACATGGATGTACTTGGAATCTATCATGCTGAGTGAATTAAGTCAGAGGGAGAGAGAGAGATGCAGAATAGTCTCACTCATCTATGGGTTTTAAGAAAAATAAAAGTCATTTTTGCAACAATCCTCAGAGACAATGAGAGGAGGGCTGGAACTTCCAGCTCACTTCATGAAGTTCACCACAAAGAGTGTTGAGTGCAGTTATAGAAATAACTACACAGAGAACTACCATAATCATGTGAATGAATGAGGGAACTGGAAAGCCTGTCTGGAATACAGGTGGGGGTGGGATGGGATGGAGGGAGATTTGGGACATTGGTGGTGGGAATGTTGCATTAGTGAAGGGGGTGTTCTTTACATGACTGAAACCTAATCACAATCATATATGTAATCAAGATGTTTAAATAAAGGAAAAATAAAAAATAAAAAACCATTTTGAAGGCGCTACCCTTATCCAAGCAATAATCATCTAATAAAGGCCATTATCAAGATTTCCAAACAATATCCTGCTTAGACTTCCATTCTCTGAATAGCAACAGAAGTGTTGTTTATAGAAAAGTCTGAACTAAGGTATAAGAGCAAGTGAAGATTGATTAATGGTATTTTAAAAATTAAAATAGTGCCTGTCTTTAATGGAGGACAAGCAAGTACTGACTGGGTGAGAGCTTAAGAGAACCTCTCTATACTTGTATTTAAATTCAGTATTTGAAAGTATTATCAGAGATAAATGCATGTGTTTAGCAAAACTGACTTATCACACATAATTACTTATAATTGAATGCAAATAAATAGTTTTAAACAATAGTTAAGACAAAATAAAGCACTTGGCAAAAATGATGAAGGTGTCTACTTTAATTCACTTTAAAATCCATCCAAAATGACTTAGATTTAATAGAAGAATATATAGATAAGTTAGCGCATCTATATGAGATAAATAATTGTAGTAAAATGTCAGTGATTTGGGACTAGAGTGATAACATAGGCAGACAGAGTTTTTGCCTTGTACATAGACAATCTAGGTTCTATTCCAAGTACTCTGAATGATCCCCAAGACTGCCAGGGGAAATTCCTGGGCAAAAGTAAACCATGAACATTGTCAGATGTGGGCAAAAAAACAAAAGCAAATATATTTTTAAAAAATAAAATGGTGGTTGTAGAAGTTGTAAGGAAGAAACACTAATGTAAATCTTTTTCAATTTTGCCTATGTTTAATTTTTTTACAATATTGGGGAAAAGTATACAAATTCTATAAAGAGCATAGCTTTTGAATAAATGTTGCATCTATAAATGAACCAAAGGTAGAAATATGATCCAAAAAAGTAGAACTATACTATCAAAAACAATTCATTCATTTTAAAGGGCAAAACTTTTTAATAGGTTATTTACCATGTTAGAGAACAGAAAATAAAAATAATTTTTAATGGTCCCTGTGAAATTTAATTTCCTACACCTAACTCTTGTCAGGGCTCCAGCTGATATTCCTTGGGGATAGGTGCAAAGGGAGGGTAAAGAAAGTAAATAAAAGAAATATATCTGAAGATTATCTAGAACTAAATTGAGAAGTAATGAGAAAAAAGAAAGACAAGAAATATAATTTTTTTTACAAGATGTGCTGTTTGTCTGTGATGTTTCTGCTATTTTGGGGTGGGGATGGTCACACCAGCGGCTCTCAGGAGTTACTCCTGGCTCTGTGCTCAGAAGTCATTCCTGGCAGGCTCAGGGGACCATATGGGAATGCTGAGATTCGAATAGGGTCTGAATTGTGTTGGCCATATGCAAGACAAACGCCTTACCGCTGTGCTATTGCTCCAGCTCCTGTTTTTACTATTTTTTGAGGGCCCTACTAATTCTAAATGAATGTCAAAGACTACTAAGGTAAAAGTATACAGATTTTAGCAAAAAAAAGTTCATTTTCTCTGGAATTTTATATCTTTAATGTAATTAAGATCATTAATGTTATGCTTTTTCTATGTATATGACAATGATATAACTTGAAACATTACTGATTTTAAAAGAATTGGCATACAAAACTATTCACATTCCACAGGCCATTTTTAATATGGATCTTTAATCAATATTAAGAAGCTAAAGTTTAGAGCCAGCGCGATGGTGCAGTAGTAAGGCAATTGCCTTGCAAGCGTCTGACCCAGAACGAACATTGGTTCGATATCCCAGCATCCCATATGGTCCCCCAAGCTAGAAGCAATTTCTGAGTGTAGAGCCAGGAGTAACCCCTGAGAATCACCAGGTGTGCCCCCCCCCAAAACAACAACAACAACAAGCTAAAGTTTATTCAGATAATCTATAAATTGGTCTAATTATTACCATTTTACATTATTCATAACCCCATAAGAACTGAAAGACAAACAATAATTATGAGGGCACTATACCACTTGAAGATGATATATGAGAGTTGTATTATAATAATAATTTAGGGTAGTCTAAAAATATAAGTTTTATGCTATCAGGAAAAAATTTAAATAAATGCAAAACTCAATATGATAAAGACTATTGGTGTTAGGATACTAAAAATAATTTTATGCTTCTTGAGGCCAGAGAGATGGCATGGTGGTAGAGTGTTTGCCTTTCATGCAGAAGAATGGTGGTTCAAATCCCGGCATCCCATATGGTCCCCCGAGCCTGCCAGGAGTGATTTCTGAACATAGAGCCAGGAGTAACCCCTGAGCTCTGCCGGGTGTGACCCAAAAACTAATAATAATAATAATAATAATAATAATAATAATAATAATAATAATTTTATGCTTCTGATAAAGGTTGACATTTCAAGGAATTTTGAGCTTACAAGCGCTAGCGTAGGACGGACCACGGTTCGATCCCCCGGCGTCCCATATGGTCCCCACAAGCCAGGATTGATTTCTAAGCATGTAGCCAGGAGTAACCCCTGAACGTCAAATGGGTGTGGCCCAAAAACAAAAAAAAAAATTAATGTAGCAAATTAGAAATAAAAACACTCATTTAACTGATTAGAAGGAACTTATTACTAATGTTTTTTTAAACTTCAAACAAATGCAATACTGTACAAACAAACCTTCCAAGCAGGTGAAGAGAGTGCAAAGGTGAAAAATAGAAGAGAAGAAGAGAAAGGGGAGAAAAAAGAATGAAAGGAAGGAAGGAAGGAAGGAAGGAAGGAAGGAAGGAAGGAAGGAAGGAAGGAAGGAAGGAAGGAATGAAGGAAGGAAGGAAGGAAGGAAGGAAGGAAGGAAGGAAGGAAGGAAGGAAGGAAGGACAAAGGAAGGAAAGAAGAAAGGAGAAAGGAAAGAAGGAAGAAGAAAGGAAGGAAGGAAGGAAGGAAGGAAGGAAGGAAGGAAGGAAGGAAGGAAGGAAGGAAGGAAGGAAGGAAGGAAGGAAGGAAGGAAGGAAGGAAGGAAGAGAGAGAGAGAAAGGAAGGAAGGAAGAAAGAAAGAAGAAAGAAAGGAAAGAAAGAAGAAAGAAGAAAGAAAGAAAGAAAAGAAAGAAAGAAAAGAAAGAAAAAAGAAAGAAAAGAAAGAAAGAAAGAAAGAAGAAGAAGAAAGAAAGAAAGAAAGAAAGAAAGAAGAAAGAAAGAAAGAGAAAGAAAGAAAGAAAGAAAGAAAGAAGAAAGAAAGAAGAAAGAAAGAAAAAGAAGAAAGAAAGAAAGAAAGAAGAAAGAAAGAAAGAAAGAAAGAAAGAAAGAAAGAAAGAAAGAAAGAAAGAAAAGAAGTCATTTTTTGCCCCAAAATAAGACAGTGTGATCAGAGGTCACTCCTGGTAGTTCCCAAGGGACCATATGGGATGCCAGGCAAGAACCCTATCGGACCTGTGACAGCAAGTGCCATAGCCACTGAACTATCACCTCTCTAGCCTTGAAAATAGATTTTCTGTGTAGGAAGAGTTTACAATTACATAATGTAAGGAGACCTTTCATTTTAAGATAATAGGATCTAGTAAGACTGCTAAATACAAGATCTATAGAATATAGAATATAGAAATTCAATAGAATTTCTGCAGCAGTTACAAATGGTTATATAGAATATAGAAATTCAATAGAATTTTCTGCAGCAGTTACAAATGGTTAAAAAATACTTCAACAAAATATTCACAATAAGTCTAAAGTGTCCATGAATAAATCTATAAAAGCTGCATAAGATTTGTGAAAAGGATAGATCTTCATTAAATCATGCAGAAGAAATCCTGCCACAAATTGAAAAGCTATATTTATTCATGCTAGGAAAATCAAGAATAAAAATGTAAATTCTCTGCAAATATATCTATAACTTTATTATCATTTCAATCAAAATAAAATTGGGATTGTTTCAGTATCTGAAGTTTACCTCATAAATCAAATTGAATAGTAAAGATCAAGAATAGCCAAGACAATTTTAGAATAAGAATCATTTATTGCACCAGATACCAGGGTCATGGATAAAACTATAATAATTCAGATAGCATAATATTGGTACAGCTAAATATGAATCTATTAATGAAACTGAGAATTCAAACGTTACCTGGGTACATGTGAAAACGTGTTTTAGCTAAATGAAATTTAATATTAGACAGTATTGTAAATAAGTAGAGACTGGATAAAATATGTAAAAATTTGTGTTTTGGTATGACCACTAGTATTAAAAATAAGAGCAATTAAAGTACAACCCTACACTGTAGAGTTTCAAATTAATTTCAAACTAAATTTGAAACATTTTAAATGCCCAAATGCCAAAAGCTAACCTTTGAGAATACCTAGAAGAATATATAAAAGAATGCCTTAATCCACAGGGATAGAAAAAACCATAACTTTTTTTGATCACCAAAACACCCTCTACTGTAAAAAAATAAAAATTAATTCAAATTCATCTATATCTAAAAATTGCAACAAAAATGAAGCAGCACAAATAGCATATACAAATACAAACAGTACAAATAAGTAACAAATACTATCCCAAAAGAGGATTTGTATCTAGAATTTGGGGAAGGGTCTCCAAAGCAGTGTTCAGGGTGTCTGAAGGCCAATCCCAGAAATAATTTGCCAACCAGACCAGACTGTTCAATGCTCTGGACCAGCAAAGTGGTATCTCTCAGGCTCAGAGGTACTGGGGTCTCCAGGGCTACACCCAAAGATACTGGGGAGGACATAGGAGGGCAGATATGAAGAAAATATGGTGCCAGAGATCAAACTCAGGTGCCTAAGTAGGCAATGCCCCCAATAAGGAGGAAATCCCTTTCACTGTTAGTAGAATCAAAAATACAAAAAGTACGAGGGCCAGAGAGATTGCATGGAAGTAAAGTGTTTGCCTTGCATGCAGAAGGATGGTGGTTGGAATCCCTGCATCCCCTATGGTCCCCCGAGCCTGCCAGGAGCAATTTCTGAGTGTAGAGTCATGAGTAACCCCTGAGCACTGCCAGGTGTAGCCCAAAAAACAAACAAACAAAAAGTATTGAATTGATAAATTAATTAATTTCACTTGCAGTTTATGCCTAGGAAGATATGAACCAAGTTTTTATTGCCACTTTATATTTAAACAAAGAGAAAATTTAAATAACAATATAGTAGGCCAGAGATATAGTACAGTGAGTAAAATGCCTGTCATGTGCACATAGATAAACTGAGGTTCAATCCCCAGCATTCATATGTTGTCCCAAGTCCTGCAAAAAGTGATCCCTATGCACAGTGCAGGTGTAAGTCCTGAGCACTGTCAGGTATGGCTAAAAAGCAAACAAACAAACAAACAAACAAAATCAGGCTTTTCCCATTCTCCCACAAGTATTTTGGAAACTGTAAGGTGTAACCATTGATATTTCCAAAAAGGAAAAGTTGTTAAGTGGCACTAATACGTTTAACAATGATTTACAGTCTTTTATTAAAGGTTGTTTGTTGTTTTGCTTGTTTGTTTGTTTCTTTGTTTAGGGGGGCATATCCATAGGTACTCTGGGGTTGGTTATTCTTGGCTCTGCACTCAGAAATTACTCCTGGCAGGTTTGGGGGACCCGATGGGATGTCAGAGAGAGAACTCAGTCAGGTCAGCTTAGTACAAGGCAAGATGCCCTACCAACTGTACTATCGCTCAGCCCCAATATAGTCTTTTAAGTAAAAGCAAAAAAAAAAAATGCTTCCTTTCCTACTCGTGTTATTTAAATAAACTTATTTTTAAGTTCATTTTTAAGTATTTTAAGAAAAATACTTCTAAACCTGGCAGAACAAGTATACATCAGGAGCAGCTTGACAGCTACCTAGTGGAGCTCAACATAAAATTCATTCTGTGTAGGGGCTCACAGCTGACTAGTTGCCCAGTCCCTCTCAGGTGGCAGAGGAATGGCTAGAGAAAATAGTAAATTTATTTTCAGGGTTACCAGTTCTCTCCTCCCCACTTCATAAAAATTGTCCAGTGGACCCCTACACACACACACACACACACACACACACACACACACACACACTTCAACTTTGGGTGATTCTTAGGATTCACCATATTTAATACTGAAAATCTAAACAACCAAAAGAATATTTTCAACTAAAACTGGAGTTTTGTCTAAAACTCCAGTTGAAAACAAAATATAGGCAAGACTGACGAAGAAATAATAAAAATAATACAATGGGTAAGGCTCAATCTTAGGCATCCCACATGGTCCCCAGAACACTGCCAGAAGTAATGGTGCCTAAATGCAGAGCCATAAGTAACCTCTGAGTCTCTGAGCATCACTGGCTGTACTTCCTCTGCACCCCCAAAAACATTAGGCAAGGAAAATAGACTTTCAAAGCCTACATTAATCATTAAATTTAAAGGGTGCTAGTCTAGGGGACCAAGATCCCCCCCACAGCAGGCAGGTCTTCAGGGCCACGCCTGGTTAATCGGGCCCTGGGGGGAGGGGGGGAGAAATTCCTCCCTATGCATCCAAAAACTACAGAACCGCTTGGGGCTCGCGCCCCCGCGCGTACTTCATGTATTAAGAATATTCCTTATTCTTATGTTATGTTTTGCGTATCCAGAATGTTCATTTTGTATTCTGCCCTTTCCCACACCCTTACAAAGCTCTTTTTTACTCCTTAACTCTCTAACCCCCCCCCCGAAACGTCACTAACCTACATTACTCTTTTTAACTTCAGTATTGTACAATCCTAATCACAGACCAAAGCCGTGCATTGTGTGTAACAACCCCAAACTGTTTCAAGATACATAAAATGGACACGAATTTCTTTAGAATATTTTGTGTTTTTTCTCTGACAGCTATAATTCTTACTAAATGTTGTCTTATACAGTGACGATTCTAACCACTTTTTATCGTCTCATTTTGAGCTGTTTAACAAGGAATTTTGGTGAAGAGTCCCCCATTTTAATGCTTATCATTGAACCATATCATGGGAATCGTTGGAATTGTTCTTATGGCCCCCATATGCGCCAATAACACCACGTGGCATTGCTCCTTTTTTGCATAGGCACATTAAAATGGGAAAATACTATACATACAAATAAGATCCTATCTAATAGAGATTGGAACACAAAAATCCTGTAGTGCAAAGGGACCTTACACACTGAACATTGACATAACGACCTAGCACAGACCTTAGAAGAAAGGGCATTTTCCATTCACCCCTGAACCAGGGAAGCCATCCACAAAACATCCAGGCTGGTCTATAACATCACCTGGAAGCAATCCTCTACCACGGAAGACCCTACACTGCTCAGACATCGACCTGCTCAAAAGAGACTTCGCTTAACACTGAGAAGACTTAACAACAACAACAATGACCTGCTTACAGGACAGGGCTCCCTGCATTGCCCTTTGATTGTAAGGTGAGACGAGAGGACGCTCCACATCCTGATTTCAATGTAGGATATGCAGATTCCAGGATCTTTAATACAGAAACATGATACCAACAACAGAGACTGTGTGAAAAATAAAAGTGTGTTGGCATTACAGACAATGTCTTGGATTGGATGATCTAGCTTGCCTGGAGCCTAGAGTTGGTCTTATGCCAGGAACCTTCAGGGCTCGGGTCTCTTTGTATTTAGGCCAAGGTTATTTCTTTCCATGTCCCTCATATTTTGGTGGGCCTATGCAAACAACAAATGCCACTCTAACACCATTTTTACTATGCTCCTTTGACTCTAATCCTTAAAAAGAACCCACTTAAAATTTGAGGTTAACTTAAGCTAATATGCATGTATATGGAAATGTAAAAAAAATACTATGCCTGTAATGCGTAAGGAGTTATATAAGTTTTATGGCTTTAGATTGCCTTGTGTGCTGTTAAGAAATATTATAATGTGTTACAATCTGGGGACTTGAGGGACAAAGTAATTGTACATGGATTCTGTCTTATTTATCTTAATGTTCTTTGGCTAAAATTTCAAAGTTAAGATATCAACAAGGGGACTTCTGAGAATTATGTTATGGGTGATTGTCCTTCTACTGTAACTTTGCCTTGTCCTCTTTCTTTGCATCCTTGTTCTCATAATTAAAAATAAAAAAATTAAAAAAAATTTAAAGGGTGCCTGTTCATTGGCTCTGCTCTTCATGTGCCTACTGAATGTTGATGTTCTTACTATCCTGGATGTGTCTGTCAGCTTTAAACAATGGCTCACATCTTGGGGACAGAAGAGGGGAGTGATATTGTACTGAATAAATCCAGCCTGTGAGCTCATTGACCCTGCTCGGGAGGCCCTAAAGCTCAAATTATCATAATGATAATGATGAGAATGATAATAACAAAAATTATTAAAGAGGGATTTGAAGATACCGTGCCACTAAAAAAAAATTTTTTTAGGGACTATTTCAGTTTTATTTTTGATATGTTTATGTATCTTTTTTTTTTCTTTTTTTTTGTTTTTCTTTTTTTGATCCCATCACCAGTGCAACATTCCCATCACCAATGTCCCAAGTCTCCCTCCTCCCCACCCGACCCCCGCCTGTACTCTAAACAGGTTCTCAATTTCCCTCATACATTCTCATTATTAGGACAGTTCAAAATGTAGTTATTTATCCAACTAAACTCATCACTCTTTGTGATGAGCTTCCTGAGGTGAGCTGGAACTTCCAGATCTTTTCTCTTTTGTGTCTGAAAGTTATTATTGCAAGAATGTCTTTCATTTTTCTTAAAACCCATAAATGTGTGAGACCATTCTGCGTTTTTCTCTCTCTCTCTGACTTATTTCACTCAGCATAATAGATTCCGTGTACATCCATGTATAGGAAAATTTCATGACTTCATCTCTCCTGACAGCTGCATAATATTCCATTGTGTATATGTACCACAGTTTCTTTAGCCATTCGTCCTGTTGAAGGGCATCTTGGTTGTTTACAGAGTCTTGCTATTGTAATAGTGCTGCAATGAATATAGGTGTAAGGAAGGGGTTTTTTGTATTGTATTTTTGTGTTCCTAGGGTATATTCCTAGGAGTGGTATAGCTGGATCGTATGGGAGCTCGATTTCCAGTTTTTGGAGGAATCTCCATATCGCTTTCCATAAAGGTTTGAACTAGACGGCATTCCCACCAGCAGTGGATAAGAGTTCCTTTCTCTCCCCACATCCCCGCCAACACTGTTTATTCTCATTCTTTGTGATGTGTGCCATTCTCTGTGGTTGTGAAGGTGGTATCTCATCGTTGTTTTGATTGCATCTCCCTGATGCATTAGTGATGTGGACGCACTTTTTCATGTGTCTTTTGGCCATCTGTATTTTGCTTCTTTGTCAAAGTGTCTGTTCATTTCTTCTCCCCATTTTTTGATGGGATTAGATGTTTTTTTCTTGTTAAAGTTCTGTCAGTGCCTTGTATATTTTGGAGATTAGCCCCTTATCTGATGGGTATTGGAGTGAATAGTTTCTCCCACTCAGTGGGTGGCTCTTGTATCTTGGGCACTATTCCTTTGAGGTGCAGAAGTTCTCATCCTTAATATATTCCCATCTGTTAATCTCTGCTTTCACTTGCTTGGAGAGTGCAGTTTCTTCCTTGAAGTTGCCTTTAGCCTCAATGTCCTGGAGTGTTTTACCTACGTATTGTTCTATATATCTTATGGTTTTGGGGGCTGATATCGAGGTCTTTAATCCCATTTGGATTTTTACCTTCGTACATGATGTTAGCTGGGGGTCTAAGTTCAATTTTTTGCAAGTGGCTACCCAGTTTTGCCAACACCACTTGTTGAAGAGGCTTTCTTTGTTCCATTTAGGATTTTTTGCTCCTTTATCAAAAATTAGATGATTGTATGTCTGGGGAACATTCTCTGAGTATTCAAGCTTATTCCACTGATCTGAGGGCCCTGTCTTTATTCCAATACCATGCTGTTTTGATAACTATTGCTTTGTAGTAAAGTTTAAAGTTGGGGAAAGTAATTCCTCCCATATTCTTTTTCCCAATGATTGCTTAAGCTATTCGAGGGTGTTTATTGTTCCAAATAAATTTCAAAAGTGCCTGGTCCACTTCTTTGAAGAATGTCATGGGTATCTTTAGGGGGATCGCATTAAATCTGTACAGTGCTTTGGGGAGTACTGCCATTTTAATGATGTTAATCCTGCCAATCCATGAGCAGGGTATATGCTTCCATTTCCGCGTGTCCTCTCTTATTTCTTGGAGCAGAGTTTTTTTTTTTTTTTTTTTTTGGTTTTTGGGCCACACCCTGTGACGCTCAGTGGTTACTCCTGGCTATGCGCTCAGAAGTTGCTCCTGGCTTCTTGGGGGACCATATGGGACGCCGGGGGATCGAACCACGGTCCGTCCTAGGCTAGCGCAGGCAAGGCAGGGCACCTTACCCTCCCAGTGCCACCGCCCGGCCCCATAAATATTCTTTTTTTTTTTTTTTTTTTTTTTGGTTTTTGGGCCACACCCGTTTGACGCTCAGGGGTTACTCCTGGCTATGTGCTCAGAAATCGCCCCTGGCTTGGGGGGACCATATGGGATGCCGGGGGATCGAACCGCGGTCTGTTCCTTGGCTAGCGCTTGTAAGGCAGACACCTTACCTCTAGCGCCACCTTCCCGGCTTGGAGCAGAGTTTTATAGTTTTCCTTGTATAGGTCCTTCACATTTTTAGTCAAGTTGATTCCAAGATATTTGAGTTTGTGTGACACTATAGTGAATGGAGTTGTTTTCTTAATGTCCATTTCTTCCTTATTAGTATTGGTGTATAGGAAGGCCATTGATTTTTGTGTGTTAATTTTGTAGCCTGCCACCTTGCTATATGAGTCTTTGTTTCTAGAAGCTTTTTGATAGAGGTCTTTGGGGTTTTCTAAGTAGAGTATCATGTCATCTGCAAACAGTGAGAGCTTGACTTCTTCCTTTCCTATCTGGATTCCCTTGATATCCTTTTCTTGCCTAATCGCTATAGCGAGTACTTCCAGTGCTATGTTGAATAGGAGTGGTGAGAGAGGACAGCCTTGTCTTGTGCCAGAATTTAGAGGAAAGGCCTTTCAGTTTTTCTCCATTGAGGACAATATTTGCCTCTGGCTTGTGATAGATGGCCCTTAACTATATTGAGAAAGGTTCCCTCCATTCCCATCTTGCTGAGAGTTTTGATCAAGAATGGGTGTTGGACCTTGTCAAATGCTTTCTCTGCGTCGATTGATATGATCATGTGATTTTTATTTTTCTTGCTGTTGATGTTGTGTATTATGTTGATAGATTTACGGATGTTAAACCAGCCTTGCATTCCTGGAATGAAACCTACTTGATCGTAGTGGATGATCTTCTTAATGAGGCATTGAATCCTATTTGCCAGGATTTTGTTGAAGATCTTTTGCATCTGCATTCATCAGCGATATTGGTCTGTAATTTTCTTTTTTCGTAGCATCTCTGTCTGGTTTAGGTATCAAGGTAATGTTGGCTCATAAAAGCTATTTGGAAGTTTTCCTGTTTTTTCAATTTCATGAAAGAGTCTTGCCAGGATTGGTAGTAGTTCCTCTTGAAAGGTTTGAAAGAATTCATTAGTAAATCCATCTGGGCCTGGGCTTTTGTTTTTGGGCAGACATTTGATTACTTTCTTAATTTCCTCAATAGTAATGGGTGTGTTTAGATATGCTACATCCTCTTCATTCAATCGTGGAAGATTATAAGATTCCAAAAATTTATCCATTTCTTCCAGGTTTTCATTTTTAGTGGCATAGAGTTTCTCAAAGTAGTTTCTGATTACCCTTTGAATCTCTACCATATCAGTAGTGATCTCTCCTTTTTCATTCCTAATACGAGTTATCAAGTTTCTCTCTCTTTCTTTCTTTGTTAGTTTTGCCAGTGGTCTATCAATCTTGTTTATTTTTTCAAAGAACCAACTTCTGCTTTCGTTGATCTTTTGGATGGTTTTTCTGGTTTCCACTTCATTGATTTCTGCTCTCAGCTTTGTTATTTCCTTCTGCCTCCCTATTTTTGGATCCTTTTGTTGAGCACTTTCTAATTCTATGAGCTGCGTCATTAAGCTATTCAGGTATGCCCCTTCTTCTTTCCTGATGTGTGCTTGCAAAGCTATAAATTTTCCTCTCAGTACTGCTTTTGCTGTGTCCCATAGGTTCTGATAATTTGTGTCTCCATTGTCATTTGTTTTCAGGAAGGTTTTGATTTCCTCTTTGATTTCATCTCGGACCCACTGATTATTCAGTATGAGGCTATTTAACTTCCAGGTGTTAAAATTTTTCTTCTGTGTCCCTTTGTAGTTTATATATAATTTCAGGGCTTTGTGGTCAGCAAAGGCAGCCTGCAAAATTTCTATCCTCTTGATATTTTGGAGGTATGTTTTGTGTGCTAACATGTAGTCTATCCTAGAGAATGTCCCATGTACATTAGAGAAAAATGTGTATCCAGGCTTCTGGGGGTGGAGTGTCCTGTATATATCTACTAGGCCTCTTACTTCCATTTCTCTCCTCAGGTCTAGTATATTCTTGTTGGGTTTCAGTCTGGTTGACCTGTCTAGTGTTGACAATGCCGTGTTGAGGTCTCCCACAATTATTGTGTTGTTATTGATATTATTTTTCAGATTTGTCAACAGTTGTATTAAATATTTTGCTGGCCCCTCATTCGGTGCATATATGTTTAGGAGGGTGATTTCTTCCTGCTGTACATATCCCTTGATTAATACAAAATGTCCATCTTTGTCCCTTACTACTTTCCTAAGTATAAAGTTTGCATCATCTGATATTAATATGGCCACTCCTGCTTTTTTTTTTGGGTGTTGTTTGCTTGGATGATTTTCCTCCAGCCTTTTATTTTGAGTCTATGTTTGTTCTGACTATTCAGGTGCGTTTCTTGTAGGCAGCAGAAGGTTGGATTGAGTTTTTTGATCCATTTAGCCACTCTGTGTCTCTTAACTGGTGCATTTAGTCCATTGACATTGAGAGAAAGAATTGTCCTGGGAGTTAGTGCCATCTTTATATTAAAGTTTGGTGTGTCTGTTGGTAAGCCTTGTCTTAAAGTATGCCGTTCAGTTTTTTCTTTTAAGAATGGTTTTGAGTCTGTGAAGTTTTTGAGCTGTTGTTTGTCTGTGAAACTATGTATTGTTCCTTCAAACCTAAAAGTGAGTTTTGCTGGGTGCAGTATTCTAGGCGAGCATTTATTTCATTGAGTTTTGTCACTATGTCCCACCACTGCCTTCTGGCCTTGAGTGTTTCTGGTGACAGGTCTGCAGTAAATCTCAAGGATGTTCCCTTAAATGTAATTTCTCTTTTTGATCTTGCTGCTTTCAGAATTCTGTCTCTATCTATGGGATTCGTCATTGTGACTAGGATGTGTCTTGGGGTGTTTTTTCTGGGGTCTCTTTTAGTTGGCACTCTTCGGGCATGCAGGATTTGATCACATGTATTCATTATCTCTGGTAGTTTCTCTTTAATGATGTTCTTGACTGTTGATTCTTCCCGGAGATTTTCTTCCTGAGTCTCTGGGACTCCAATGATTCTTAAGTTGTTTCTGTTGAGCTTATCATAGACTTCTATTTTCATCTGTTCCCATTCTTTGAGTAATTTTTCCATTGTTTGATCATTTGCTTTGAGGCTTTTTTCCAATTTCTTCTGCTGTATGTAATTGTTATGTATCTCATCTTCCAGTGTACTGATTCTATCCTCAGCTGCTGTTAACCTGTGGGAAATCTCAAACATGTTTTTCTTCAATTCATCTACTGAGTTTCTCAGACCTGTTATTTGATCTGAAATTTCCGTTTGGAGTTTTCTCATTTCTATCTTCATATTCTCCTGATTCTTTTTAGTTTTCTCTTCTATACTTTGTTTGAGTTCTTTGAACATGTTCCATATTGCAACTCTAAACTCCTTATCTGAGAGACTGACTAGGTGGTTGATCATGTTCAAGTCATCAGAGTTGCCATCTTCATTCTCTATGTCTGGCACTGGCCCATGTTGTTTCCCCATTGTCACAATAGTACTGCGTGTTTTTCTACGTGTTGTGATTGTATTCATTGGCTAAATGCTGTGCACCGTCGCGAAGGGGAGCGGAGCAACCGTGCTCCTCTGGCTTCTCCCTTTCTGGGCGTGTCGACTCACCTCCACAGAAGGCTCACAGGAAGGCAGGCTGGCAGATGGGCCGCACCCAGGATGAAATCAGGCCAAAAATGCAGGACAGCAGAGTAGAGAGGCAGAAGGGTGCTGGCATCTGAGATCCAGCGAAGTTCAGTGGCTCCTCCCTTTCTGGGCGTGTCGACTCACCTCCACGGAAGGCTCATGGGAAGGCAGACTCCCCGGAAAGTTCACAGGAAGGCAGGCTGGCTGATGAGCCGCACCAAGGGTGAAATCAGGCCGAAAATGCAGGACAGCAGAGTAGAGAGGCAGAAGGGTGCTGGCATCTGAGATCCAGCGAAGTTCAGTGGCCGCCACTAAAAATTTTAACACAAAACATATAGAAACAATGTTTACAAAATATTTAAAAGGATTATACCAGAAAAATTTAACTGTGGCTTAATTTAGTACAACAGTTTAGTAAATTAATGAGTGCTGTGTAAACCGGTACCATATTTAATATTACCATACTCATTCCCCTAACTTATTTATTCTAAGACTCAAATAGGCTGATGTAGAAATATCAAGATATGCTGAAAATGTCAAGAAGCATCATATTTTTCCTTATTCACTGCTTTTACTACAATACTCAAATGTGTTTGTTTTTGTTTAGGGGCTAAACCTGACAATGTTCAGGGCTTACTACTCCTGGCTCTTCACTCAGGAATTATTTCTGGCTGTGTTCAGGGAAGCATATAGAATGTGGAGATTAAACCAGAATAGGCCATTGCTCTTAACAGTACAAATATTGGTATCAGAGATATTAGTTTAAGAAATAGTAGATTAAAGATGATTTTATTACCATTTACATTAGTAAAGCAACTAATAAGAGGTATAATAATTCACATTTAAAGGAGTTTTCTCTATAATAATTCCCTATCAACCCCCTCTCTATTAAGCTAACCGTATTATAAATACCTCAAATGTTATAGGAACTCAAAAATAAACATTGGCAAAGGACCTGCTGAAAACCTAAGGAATGAAACCTAGTCTGTAGCACCATCTAGTGGCATATGAACACAGCCGAATGAAAGCAGTTCAGGGATGCTTTGCCCAAGTACAAGCACTGAATTAACACGTACAGAGCTGCTTCTGGCAGGCTGAGTCAGAATTGGATAAAAACTTGTCAATTTGTCCATGAACAGGAGCCTAACCTTAGAAGTAATCCCTGAGTATCTCAAGTTACCTTCCCAATAAAAAACACAAACTAAAAATTTGTAATAGATCAGATAGGAAATTGGGGCATATTCTATTACCACCAAAGTAGGAAAAAAGACAATCAGAAGATCAAGATGGGCATAAGTTCTAGTAACAGAAGTGCCAGTGATAAATGAGTCAAAATAAATTAAATAAATGTTCCATAAACTTAAAAGTCCTCCATATTGAGATGGTCTACTGAGACAGAAACAGTGAAAGAGATCTACTTCAAACAATTTAACTAAAATTTTAGAAAATTTGACAGAAGAAAAGCATGAGCATTTCGAGGAACAGAAGTAAGTCACATACAAGGATTTAAAATGGCATGAATTTCTCAACACAAGCTATAATGTGGGGCCAGAGAAGCAGTTCAATGAGCTGAACACCAAGTTCAATACATCCTTGATAGCCTCGAGAGAGGACACCTCCAAACACACACACTTAGATCAGAATTTAATACCATTGGTGTGATCCAACTACCACTACTAGCACCACCACACCCAGAAAAAAAACACAAAAACACAGAAACAGACATTACAAGATACAATTTGGGATGCTGATGGTGGTTGGTAATCCTGGAAACTACAAATCTGTGAGACAGAATACTAGAGGACAGATTTTTTTAAAAAAAATTTTACATATCTATATATATGAACAGAATATGCACATAAGAGCCATTTTCTTTGGATACAATATTTTATGTGATCAACATCAAAGGATTTTTTAAATATGGAATGCTTCACGATTTTGTGCATCATTCTTGCGTAGGGGCCTTGCGAATCTTCTCTGTATCTTTCCAATTTTAGTATAAGTGCTGCCGAAGTGAGCACATCAAAGGATTTTTATCTAAAAATTTCCTATAAATGAAATAATAGGAAATTTGATTACTTTTTGTATACTAAAGGGTTATTTTTAATATTTTTCAGCATCTAGTGTTTTTTAATCTTTATTTAATCACCATAATTACAAACATGTTTGTAGTTGGATTTCAGTCATAAAAAAAAGAACACCCAGGGCTGGAGCCTCTGGTGGTGCAAGCGGTAAGGCGTCTGTCTTGCAAGCGCTAGCCTAGGACGGACTTTGGTTCAATCCCCCAGAGTCCCATATGGTTCCCCAAGCCAGGAGAGATTTCTGAGTGCATAGACAGGAGTAATCACCGGTGTGGCCAAAATAAATGAAAGAAAGAAAGAAAGAAAGAAGGAAGGAAGGAAGGAAGGAAGGAAGGAAGGAAGGAAGGAAGGAAGGAAGGAAGGAAGGAAGGAAGGAAGGAAGGAAGGAAGGAAGGAAGGAAGGAAGGAAGGAAGAAAGAAAGAAAGAAAGAAAGAAAGAAAGAAAGAAAGAAAGAAAGAAAGAAAGAAAGAAAGAAAGAAAGAAAGAAAGAAAGAAAGAAAGAAAGAAAGAAAGAAAGAAAGAAAGAAAGAAAGAAAGAAAGAAAGAACCTCCCTTCACAAGTGCAACATTCCCACCTCCAATGATCCCCATCAACCTCCTCCTCCACCTTCTTCCTATATTCAAGATAGGCATTCTATTTCTCTCACTCACTACCATTGTCATGCTAGTTGTTAGTGTAGTTATTTCTCTAACTGTACTCACCATTCTATGTGCTAAGTTTCATAGCATGGGCCGATCCTTCCAGCCCTCATCTCTGTTGTCGCTAGTATTATTACTAAACTATATTTTATTTTTTTCTTAAATCCCACAGGTGAGTGAGACTATTCTCTCTCCCTCTGACTAGCCTAGTAGTTTCCACGTCCATCCATGTGTAGGAAAATTTCATGACACATCTTTTTTAAGCTGAGGCATTAATCTGCTTTAGCTTTGGCATTTTCAATCTCGCTTGAAGGCCCCTCTGAGTGCCAGGTAAATGCAATATGAATTATTAAGAGTGATATGTAGGAAACAGTAGAGTTAGAAAAACAGTAGAGTCCTTGTAGAGGGCTTGCACATGGTCAACTTAGATTCGATATGCAGCATCCCATATGGTTACCCCAATTCCGCCAAGAGTAATTTCTGATTCCAGAGCCAGTAGTAACCCGAGTATAGCCGGGTGTGGCCAAAGACAAAACAAAACAAACAAAAGGGTGAAGGCCCCCAGTTTTAGTCATCATCTGGGGCAACGGAGGGACCCCAGACCGTGGAGTCCTTTAAAAGCCTGTCGTTCCACAGACAGATTCAGACTTCTCAGAGGAATTCCACTTTTCTTTACTACATATATTCAATTTAAGCTTTGACTGTATTTTGGAACAACTGAGAAAGATGCAGTGGGGCCGATCTCGACCTTCAAATAATTCCCAAAGCACCTCTGGTATAAACGCGTGAGGGATCAAAAGAGAGCCAGAGAGCTTTGGGGTGCTAACAGTACAGCACACTACGACAGGCGCAGGGCCACCCCTAAGTGGCCCTGGAGGCCCAGTAGCAGTTCCCAGCCCCAGGGCGGAGCTGCCCGCACTGGCTCCGCCCCGGGCCTGGGCTAGCCCGCCGTTGTCCCAGAACCCTTTCAGCAAGGAAGTAGGGGTCACGGGCCGGCTGCCCCTCTCTCTGGTGTCTGTCTTCTGAAACAGCCACCAGGATGCCCCAGTCTTCGGTGCATCCTTCTGGGACCCGCTCCGGCGGGGAGGATGGCGTGGGGGATGAGAGCAGGCAGTGGGCATGCACCCATCAGCTTCTCTGAAGGCTCCGGCCTGGACCGCAGCGCGGGGGTCAAAGTCCCCGCCCGCCCCCCAAGGTTGAGCCAATCCCAGCGAGGGGAAGATGCTTTGCCAGCGGCTGCAGCTGGCAAAGCGATTGCCCTGGACTTTTCTGGGATCAGGTGCCAGGTGGCTAGGAGAAAACTTCAAATGAGGCCGGCCGAGTGTGTCCCCCAAACCAAAAATTTTAAGATTCTACTTTATTTTTGCTTCTCCGTATTTTATTACAGGGCTTATAATAGCAATTTAATAATTACATATATAGTTACATTATGATAATATTATTAAATGTTAATAAGTGTGATTATTAAAAAGTGTTTAAAATATTCAAAATAAAGATTGTCTTGTATTTAATCAAATATTAAAATATTGAAAACATATGGTCATTAAGGGCTAGCTGGATTAAATGTGCTCATGGATATTAAAGAGAAATTCACATAGCCATTTAAAAAAATACACATTGTCGAATTGGGGAACTCATTCACACCTAGCAGGGTTGGGAGGGCTAGAAAGGCGGAGAGGGGGGAATCAGGTGCCAGTGATGGACCCTGGGTCAGCCCCTTTTGTGCAAGGAAAGCACCTTACCCGTAGTACTATTGCTCTGGTTCCTCTTCCTGCAGTTTATGTAATTTGGTGGCAGGAGAGTGCAAAGTCTTGCTGCTGGGAAACTTCACTCAGGATTCATGAGTAGTGGCAGCTGGTTACTTCAGGAAGCACGAATTATTCTTAAAACAAAATAGGATTTAGTCAACAACTTACCTGCCTTCTTAAATATATTTTTTCCTTTGTGGAAAATATTAACTTCATCACAGAATATGCTCGTGATGCCCTATGTCACTCTTGTTTTTTAAATAGTTTCCCAATGAAATAGAAGGTGTTTCATTAACTGTTACAAATACACTTACTAAGGGTACTAAAATTCTCCCAGTAGTTTTCTGTTTTTAGTAAACAAGTGGTAAGTTAATTTTCTCTCATGGAATTTTCGAAAGTCACTTCTGCCTATTATTTTATGCAACGTCAGGATACAGCACTGTTCATTTTCCCCCAGAACATTTCAGTATCTGATACCTATTAAAATTAGTTGTCATTCCTATGTGATCTTTTGAATTTGTTTCAGAACATCTCATTCTCTGTCTTGATAACCCTTTGGGTTTTTTTTGTGTTTTTTTATATTAACATAATTTTTATTTTGATCATAGTGGCTTACATATTGTTGACAATAATATTTTAGGTACATATTTACATAAAATCAGGGGGGATTCCCATCACCGGTTTGTCCTCCCTACTCCTCCGTTTTTGTCCTACCTCCCATATCCTCTTCCCTCACCCCCAGGGCTGCTAGAATATGTGGTCCCCTCTGTACCTATCCTATTACTTCGTAGTCTTGCACCTGTTTGGTCCTGATGCCTCCCTTATTTCCCCCTCTAATTGGGAGGCAGGAGTAGGTAGTTCAAGTTATGTGGTTTTGTTTTGGGAGCATCTTCTTATGTTCAAATGACTTATATTTTCATGTCTGTAATATATTTTAAATTACATAATTTTTCTGTAAGTAATTTCTGTAAGAAAGCAAAATCTCTGCTTTCTGAGGTTTTGAGGTTTTTTTTAAATAAAGTTTATCTTGTAATAACAAATCAAATTTACAGAATAAACATGTTTTTACTGTGGAAAGGTATCTTGCCATCTATATTACATGTATTCATTATAGTTTTTACAGTCATCCTTAATCATTTACTTTGAAGATAATTGTAGCAGGTCCTGGCATCAAAACCATTGAAAACTCATTGATTTATATGCTAATTTTACCATCTTAAGCAGTTGTATTACTTTATTTTGATTCGATAACATATATACTAGGAACATCTTTTTGAGTTGGTGTCTCCCCATCCCACCCCTCTTATTTTGTTTCTTCTGCCACATTCAGTGAAGCTCTGTGCTTAATCCTGGCTCTGTGATCAAGAATCACTTCTGGTAGTGCTCAGGGAACCATATGCTGACTCAGTGATAGAAGATGTGTCAGACATGTGCAGGGAAAGCACATTAACTTCTGTACTATCTCTAAGACCCAGAAAATCTATTAGTTTTAATGATATATTTATGGTGAAGAAATGTTTGCTCTAATAAAAGCTTACCCAAACACACTGAATCTACTTATCATGTTTTATATTTTGTCCTTTTCTCTATAATTATTGCTGTGTTGCCAAAAGATAATGAGATGGTAATAATTCACTCTGTATCATAAATATTATTCTATTTCCTCAAGTAAATTTTAGTATGCTAAAAACCACACAAGGATAATTTCCTCACTACATTCATCATAGAAGTGCTTGAAGTTTTCTACAATCACTTTTAGTTGTATGCCTCTTTCTTCCTCAACTAAGTTTGGTACTCACAGCTCTCATACATTTCAATATGTTAATATATTGAAATAAAATATAACTTATGAATTGTCTATCTCAAATGTAAAATGTAAAATGAGAATAGCAGCCACCTCATTTAACACTTCCTTAAAGAGCCAAAGGACAGATAAGAGAGGAGAAAAAGCACCCTAATTCTAGAGATAAAAACCTATCAAAGAAGCAAAAAACATTGGCTTTGAGTTTTGACTAAGTCTTCCTCCTAGTGTTTCTCTAAAAATGCTTTCACTTGGGAGTTAAACTCTGTGGTAGTGCTATTAATTGCACACAGAGTGTGCTGCGAGATTAGCTCTATCTTTAACATTATGTTTGTGTCAAGAAAATGGAGTCACAGCTTGTCTTTCCTTTTTCATTCCTCTTTAAATTAGCTTTTAGCAGATTCAAATTCTCTTCAATCCAAGCCATAGCACTAATAGAGATTTATAAAGCAGTAGCAGAACAGCCATATCTTAGATTAAAGCATGTCCTAGACAAAATTAAAGCAATAAATGGCATGATTTACACTGGATGAATTAATGAACTGGAAGTGCTTTGCTTTGCTCACTGACTTTCAGATTAGGGACAGAACAAAGGTGACCAGAACAAAGACCACTGCAAATAGGATACAGATGGGCACAAAGACATCCCCTGATCCACACAATCAATGAGGATCATGGAATGATAAAAGCAACTGATGCTCCAATAGATGAATATACAGATAAAAATGAATATTGATGTATAACCTAGGAGGGGAATGTATATTTGCAAACTAATTTTATACTATTGAAATTATCTGTTTCAAGTTTAAAAAGAACCCTAAAAATTCGGGACTGGATATTATAGTGGGTAGGGTGCTTGCCTTGCACACAGCTGATCTGCATCCAATCCTTAGCACTGCTTATGGTCTTGGTTCCACCAGGAACTGTCTTTGAGCACAGATCCAGGAATAAGTCCTCAGTAAGTCCTGAGCACATTAAGTTTGGTCTCCAAAACAAAATAAAACAAAACCCTGAAAATTCGAATGTAAAATTGATTTCACTGAGTTGATTTTTTTTTAAAAATAGTCAGCACTAAAATAAAACTGCATGTGTCATGTGGATACAATGCAGTCCCCAGGAGATTGGACAGTGTTAGTCCAATCCTATACCCCAGATCCCCGAAGTAGAAATGATACAGCTCCAGGCAACACCACCAGGAACTAAGCTCCATTGGGAGATTTATAACACTGCTCTGGCACCAACGTGTGTCAGTTTTGATATGACAACGAGCAAAGAAAAACTTGACCTAAAACCAGGCTGTCCTATCACATCACCTAACACTAAATGGAAATCAGAAGAAATATCGTCCTTTGAACTGTAAAAATAAGAGCACCAACAACAGAAAACTGACTTTGACATCCGTGACTGAACAGAACCTACCTTGGGACTGACTAATAAGGAAAACCCTAACCTAGGCTGTAGCCCAGGACACATAAAAAACAACAACAACAACAAGATGCCTTATTGCAGAGGTCCAACTTGGACAACAGAGACTGAGCAGAACCTTTGGATCCATAATATCCTAGGCTTCGGCTTAGGGACTGAACGAAAACAGGGAGTAAGTGTTACAGAAGACTGAACACAACAAGGATGGATAGGAACCTCTAGAACCTAGAGACTCTATCCTAGATCCTGACCTATAACCCGCGCAAATATCAAGATCGCTAGCTACAGTGGCTTGATTTTCTCACGCACAACCTAGAGGAAACTTTCCTGGCATCACAAAACGCCTTTGGGATGGGGTAATGAGTATATATGGAGCCAGGTGTTGATCCCATGATGGTATGCTTCAAAGGATGGAGAAATCCTGAATCTCTTAGGCCACGGGAATTCCCTTTCTTCTCCAATGCTTACTGTGCCTATGCAAAAAAAAAAAAAAAAAAAAAAAAAAGTGGGGGAACGCCAAACCCTGCTACTCCAGCACCCATCCTTGTTTTGTTTTGATTTGTTAGTTTTTTACTTTATTTTCCTTCTATTTCTTTCTTTCACTTTTCTCTTTCTTTTTCACTCTTGTGGTTATTATTTAGAGATTTATTTTTATTTTTATTTTTATTTGCCGGGTCCATTTTTTTTTCTTTTTTCTTCCATTTTTCTTTTCTTTTCTTTTTTTTCTCTCTCTTCTTTCTTTTTTTTGGTAGTTGTCACCAAATTTTTTCTCCCTTTTTTTATCCTTTTTATCTCCAATGACGGTGGAATGGATGCTCAATCTACAACAAGCTGTAAAGTGGAGGCCAGTTGCGCTAGCATTCTGGGGGGTAAAGGAGGGAGACATGGGATGCATACTGGGAACAGGGGCGGAGGGAGAACAGCACTGGTGGTGGGAATGCCCCTCATTCATTGTCACTATGTACCATAAATGATGCAGTGAAAATTTTGTAATAGACTTTGGTCACAATAAAAATTAAAAAAAAAGAAAAAGAAAAAGCCTGAAAAGTGGTCTAATGATGGCTACTTTGGTTCACTGTTCTTGATCTTTAAGAGTAAATATAATATAATTTACATATAAGAAGTATTGGATTGGCTTGACAATACATATGGAAATAATCTTGAAACTAAGAAAATAAGTTAAATTATTCTGTCTGATCAATTTAAATAATTTGAAATAGACTATTCTCTTTGGAGTTGTCATAAGAGTCCATTATATAAAGGCTTACATAAAATTCCTGATTGATATTATCTTGTGACAATTGAGCAGACATAACTGTCATACTCCACATAAAGGATCCACACAGTTTAATTATACACTAAGTAACTCAGTCTTGGCTGGTCCAAGATCACTACCAGTCTATTAAGGCTGTGTATTAAAAAGAATTTAAGAATACACTTCTAAGCAGTCATATATATCACTACCTACTTCTATATACAACTCTGTACCTCTTGTCTGACATTCCTTAATTATGTTTTTAAGACAGATAGGCTACTTAAAGTGTTTCTTGAACATCTTAAATGCTTGCTTGCTCTGATGGCGTCTTTAGTTTGACGCACAAGAAGAGACTAGGAATTACTGCCAATCAGGGAAAAAGCATCATCCCTGAAAGAATAGTCTAATATTAAAACAGTACATAGTCATCCAGCAACATGTTCTAGAGAAGTTTCTACAATCTTTACTTAGATGAATTTTCTCTTCAAAGGATGTTCCAGGTTAGACTGGAAGAAAATTATAACTTGTCCTCCTTCAATCAATTCTGACAATCTCTTAATTCAAGGACAATCTCTTAATTCAAGCCTAATAGAAACTAAGAGGAAAGTGGAGAGACCTGAATCTAATTATATACAGAATAAGATATGGAGACAAGAATCCTGGAAAAGTAAAGATTAACCTCTATCCCAGAAGGTTTATAATAAACTATTTCAATTCAGTTCCCCACTAAGATCATCCACCCATTCAACAATTATTCTCTGAAGATCTACTATATATCAGACACTGTTCTGTATGTTTTTAGAGGGTCTTGAATTAAAAAATATATAAAGCTGCTTCCTTAGTGTAGTTTCATTCTCATAGAGAAATTTAACAATAATATCTGAGAGATAAATGATTAAATAAGAAATTAGTAATTTGGAAGAAAGGGGACTACTTTTCCCTAAAAAGGTAATACTTCTTCCAAAGCTATAAATTATTAGAATGATTTGGGAAAACATTTGGGAAGAATGAATAATGCAAGTAAATTCAGTAGAAATTATAAATACAAAATGGCTGGAATGTGATGAGTGAAGAAGAGAAGAGGAAAGTGAGGAAGAAGTTAGAAAAGAGAGGCATGAGAAAAGGTCTAGATTGCATGTTCAACCACGGAAATAGTGGTGAGCATGAATCTTCAATGACCATTTAAAATGAGTAGAGAATTAGAGCAGGGAGTTGGAGCTGAAAAAGTGCATGAAGACCAAGGTCCATAGCACATCTGCCAGCACATCTGTTCTGAATTACCATGAGATCTTTACCACACCACAAAAATTAATGCAGTTGAGCATAAGACTGTTGAGATCTTTACCACACCACAAAAATTAATGCAGTTGAGCATAAGACTGGTGAGGGCAACAATAGTAAGCAGAGAGAAAGGCAAAATGTGAACATCTTTGGTTTTAACTAGCATTTAAGGATGGGTTATACTATTTTCCCAATTAATATTAGTAAGCTAAGAAGCTTAAGTCACAGAGGATAAAAATCCATTCCACTGTGAGATTCCTGAATCTGCCTCTCCTTGGCCCTTAGCATACTAAACACCTTAGGTTTGCCAAGCCTTTCCATTAGGGCATAGAAGGAAAATGCATATCTAAAACATGTGTACTGTTCCAGGGTTGAAGTTCCAGGTTGGGGTGATGACACGATCAAGCTAAGTATCAAACAAACCATCACAATTTGTAGGGCCATCCATAACCAGAAATTTTCTATAAATTAGAAAAAAGGAAATAAGCATTAGAAGAAGCAGCTATAGAACATACGTGAAAAGTAATTATTCTGGGGTTGATAATCGGGGAAAGAAGTAGACCGAGGTCACTGTTTTGCTTTTAAGGCTTACAAAACGATTTGACCTCAACCTCAATGTTAACTTTCAAGTTTTCTTATCTATTTTTATTTATTGGGAGTGGGGGCATCCTAATTGGTACTCAGGCCCACCTCTGCCCTGCTGTGATCCAGGAAAACAGTGATACAGGGACTCTATATGGTACCAGGGTTACGACTAAGTGGGCCAAACTGGGCCAGCCGCTCTTAATCTTAACCCCTGTATAACCTCTCGGACCCTAACTTTTCCTGATTTCATCGCCCCTCCTTCTAAGTGCTTAAGGAGTACAATCCAAATAATTATTAAGAATATTAAAAAATCAGGGCCGGAGCACGGCGCAGGGGTAGGGTGTTTGCCTTGCACGAGGCTGACCTAGGACGGAACTCTGTTTGGTCCCTGGTGTTCCAAATGGTCCCCCAAGGCAAGAGCGATTTCTGAGCGCATAGCCAGGAGTAACCCCTGAGCGTCACCGGTGTGCCAACCAAGCAACCAAAAAAAAAGAAAGAAAGAAAGAAAGAAAGAATATTAAAAAAATCAAAATGTGGGTAAAAAGGAGAAAAAAAAGCACACCGTGATGAAAAATGAAGGCTCTCTCTAATCGTTAGCTCTCCTTAAACCACACCGACAAAAAACCTAAGGAAGTCAGGCAAGGTCTTTATTTTCTTTTTCTATTTTTTAATTTTTAATTGTTTTATTCAAACACAGTAGTTAAAAGGTTGTTCCTAATACAGTTGGGTTTTTTTTTCCCACAGTAGCAAAGTTGTTCGTGATTAATAGTCCTATAACATCAAACACCCTTATGAGTGCACATTTCCTGTCACCAATGCTTACAGTTTCCCTGCCTGCCTCTGGGGCAGAGACATTTAAACTTTGTTAGTTAGTTAGTTAGTTAGTTAGTTGGTTGGTTGGTTGGTTGGTTGGTTAGTTAGTTAGTTAGTTAGTTAGTTAGTTAGTTAGTTAGTTAGTTAGTTAGTTAGTTAGCTAGTTAGTTAGTTAGTTAGTTAGTTAGTTTTTTGTTTGGTTTGGTTTGGTTTTGGGGCCACACCCAATAGTTTTCAGGTTGACTCCAGAGTGCTCAGAGATCACTCCTGATGAAGCTATATGGGGCCCATATAGAATGCTGGGTATTAAATCCGGCAAAATTTCAAAACACATCCGCCTACGTGCACAGACACACTCGTTGCACAACGGACGTGCCTCCTGCACCGTCTCAGGACAAAAACGCGCACGCGCTCGCGTCTTTACGAACTCTAGGAAGCTTTGCAAGGCATTAGCCGACGGGACGGGCTCCGGGGTGCAATAGACAGAAACTGATTCTTCCTATAATCCTCAAATCGCCTCTGAAATTTGGGGGCAAGTTGAGGAAAGGGCTAGGGCGCACCAAAGCCCAGCGCGTGGCCCCTGCCCACCCTGCCCTAACCGCCAGGACTCCGGAGGCGGAGCCCCGCCGCCACGCCCCGAGCCAGAGTGCCCGCTTCGGACCCGGCCATCCAGTCGTTGGTGGCGGAAAGAATCCTGAACCCCCGACTCCCCGCCGGCTCCGAGCTCCAGGCCGTGCCATGCTCGCGCTCCGAAGCAGCCTAGCGAGGGCTCTGGGCGCACGGACGCTAGCCACTCCGGTAGGGTTCGAGGGCACCGGGCCGGGAACCGGGCAAGGTTTTGGGCCCTGGGCGGGGTGCGGGCCAAGGACATGCGATGCCACGCAGGCGCCACCCATCACTAAAACCCCACGTGTCCAGGCTGGGGGCGCGCAATTCCCTGGGGAGCTGACAACTGCTGGGATGCTGGGAGAACTCCTTACTAGTGTCGCCTTTCGGGCATTCATAAACAGCCAAAGAAAAAAAGGTCTTTTTGTGGTCTAAAGGCGCCCCCCGAATCCCTGGCTGCTGCCCAAGTTTCATTGTTTGATGAGCCATTTCCCAAGAAACAGTCCTGTGCTGGAGTGGAGTTGCTACTCCGGCTGCAAATGAGCTAGGGAAGGCCACACCCAACGCTGCTGGGGAGAAATTGAGTGCAGGGAATCTCACATGGAGTCTCCCACATGCTAGCCTACACTTCTTTCCTAGCCATCACCCAGCTCGTTGGCCAGCGCAATGGCACAGTGGCACAGCACAGGGCCTGTGCCAGCACGAATTGCCCCTCCTGCTGATTGATCTTTGTTCCCTCCAGACTGAGTTAGCAGGTCAACAGAGCTGTGCCAGCTCAGGGATCACTCCTGGTAGGGCTCTGGGTATCCGGGATAGAACTTAATCCACGAATGTTAAGGCCTGAGCCTTGTCCACTCTCAATATCTCCAGACCGTGAAATGAGCAACTTTTGGCCATTCTGTAGTTTCTACTTACAAAAACAGAGTGAAGCTCAAGCCAGGCAGGTCTAGATCCTCTGTCAAAAAATGGCTGAAAGGTAGCCGGAATAGAAGAGTCAAAGGCAGAGATAGATTTCACCAACTGGGCGTCTGAATTGGGGGGAAGCTCCAGAGCGAGGTCTGTCTCTGCAGAGACTTCTAGAGTCTCGCTAGCCAGCAGCCTATAGTAGGATTATATATATATATATATATATATATATATATATATATATATATATATATATATATGTATATATGTATATATATGTATATATAATTTTAACATAATATATAAAATAATAAATCATTCTGGAAGAAGTATGTGCTGACGTGCCCTTAGTCCGCTTAAAAAGTTCTTATCTCCCCTATAGCAGGTCAGGTGGGTTTTCAGGCACTCCTTATCACTTTTAGTAGGGGGGCCTCCTTGGGAGAGACTGCCAGACCTCCTCCGGGAGCACATTCCAGTAAGGACCCCAGTTGGTCAATCTATCTCTGCCTCTGACTTTTTTATTCTCCCACCTTTCACTTCTAAAAAAGATAGAAGACTAACTTTCACTGAGAAGTCTTGCAAGATAAATTGGTGATACAGCCTAAAACAACTGGCTTCTGCTGTGCATTTAACTCAGAGATTTTTTTTTTTTCCTTTTGTAAGAGTTCAGATTTTTCACATATTTTCAGCAGACCGGAGAGTAAGGGACTGAGTGCTTAAAAGCTCTGGATAAGCCATAAAACTTTAACCCAAGTTTAACAAGGTACTCTTTGTTCTGATTTACAGGGTAGAGCCAAGAATTGTTCCTTCCTTACATCTTTATTCTGCATTTTGAGTTACTAAATGTCACAATGATTATAAGTGAATTGGAATTCTGTTTATGATGAGCCCTTTTTGAGGATAAGAGAACTTTTACTCAATATTCTGTTCTTAGTTCTTTTAATTTTAGACTGAAACAAAGATCACTTGCCCACCAAGCACAGTTTTGTCACTGGTATTTCTCCTGGGAAAGATAATTCAATTATGGCCATTTACCACTTTTATTTTCTACATGCAAATACTCTGAAAATCAAGTTAAAGTGCTGTTTACTACAATTACCTCATTTTCTGATTTCTGCTTTAAATAAAGTAAATTCTTAAACTATAGATACTGCAATTTGTGTATGAGGTATTCTTTTCTTACTAATGGATTGCAATGTTGACATGTTTGTCTTTTATCATCATATATAAATAGCTTTTATCTCCAAACCATATCTTGATTTTATGTATTATTAAAATAATCACTGGGGTAAAATACCTCGAGATAAATTTTCCCCTAGGGTCATTCCCTAATATTACAATATGTGTAAGAATAAAATTCACTTTAACAAAGAAAATGATCTGGAAAATGGCCCAAAGAATTTGGTTATATTTTTAAACTTGCCAATCAACATTAAAAGGTTAGAAACTGCAATAATTTCTGGCACACCATCCCTTATTAGAATTTGGCAAATAGCAGAATAATGTTTACCAAACACAACTGCACCTGTTTTGATGGCAAGCTTAGTCAATTGGGTAGTAAGAATATAATTCAATAGCTATTCATGGCAATAGCTCAAGGTTTAAAAATTATGATTGGTTCCTATAAACAATGAAAATATATGTTAAAAGAGCCAGAGATACAGTTCAGAGATTTAGGTCCATGCTTTGCACATGGTCAACTTCAGTTAGGTCCTGGACACAGTATATAATCTCCCAAGCACTGCCAGGAAGGAATCCTGAACACAGAGCCAAGAATAAGCCCTGACCATACCTTGGTGTTACTCAAAGCCAAGCACTGACCTTCAAAAATACAATAAAATATATGTTAAAGAAAGATGCCGACTTCTTTTGTTTGTTTCTTTGTTTGTTTATTGTTGCTTGCTTTTGGTTTGGACATCACATCCAATACACTCAGGTTATTCCTGGCTCTCCACTCAATACTTTTGGCAGGCTCTGGCGACCATATGGGATTCCAGGGAGATCAAACCCAGGTCGGCAACGTGCAAGGCAAGTGCTCTATCTGCTATCCTATTACTCTGGCTCCAAAATGCCTACTTTTTTAATTTACCAGAGTATTTATAGTAAGTGTTAATCAAAATTCATCCATAACTTGGTACATACTAAAACTTTTCATTGATCATTCCTGTGTAATCAATGAGGACACATGCACAAGCTAATGAAGTTAGAATTAAGTTAATGAGTCAATGGCAATTACAAAAGAAACTAATAGTTATTTGGTGATATTTTCATCAACCTGTTATAATTGGGTGCCTTAAATACCTTTCAGATTGCATCTGTAATTAAAAGCTAATGATTCAGACAATTCTGATGATTGATTTTCCTTTTTCTATCATTTACACGGTATATCACAACATTGCTA
Source organism: Suncus etruscus (assembly GCF_024139225.1). Taxonomy (NCBI): domain Eukaryota; kingdom Metazoa; phylum Chordata; class Mammalia; order Eulipotyphla; family Soricidae; genus Suncus; species Suncus etruscus. Next base: position 76,813,545 of record NC_064848.1, read on the forward strand.
TATCATGGATAAGTCATAGTTTCCTAGTCTCCATTATATTAGTTGTCCTCCATCAGTCCTATTTTAACCATTGTCAACTTAACTGGATTTAGGACCTAACCACAATTTCTATTGCTTTAAGATTAAAGGAATAAGAATTTTTTGATAGTAAGGACTTTTCAAATGTGCCAGCCATAATACATGTATAGTTTTTCAGGTTCTCTTCTATATTTCTGTGTGAGTATGTGTTTGTGTGTGTGTGTGTGTGTGTGTGTGTGTGTGTGTGTGTGTGTATGTTTTGAGACCCAAACCTATTGAAGTTCAGGAAGGACTACTTTCACATCAGTGCTCAAGGGTTCACACCTGTAGTATCAAGGATAAACCCTTGGTCTCCTACATGCAAAGCATGTTATCTACCTATTGAGCTATCTATTTGGTTCCTAATATTCTCTTAAATGCTTAACTTTGACAAATAAACTATTGACTGAAGGTGGAATATTGACTAAATAAGATATTTTATAATATTCCAGTTCTTGGTTAAAAAATGCCCCCCAGGCCTTCTTATGAAGTGAATATGATGATCCTCTGCTAAGAAACTTACTTATATATTTAAGTACTTCCTTTCATTGCCATATATCTATGAAAAGAGAAAACAAAAATAAGAATATACAATTGTGAGTATACCTTGTCCCTTGTTTCTAGTCACAGAACTGTTTCTAATATGCTATCTTATTTAAACTTATTTAAACAATATTTAAACTCATTTATCTTTCTTCAGGTATACTCATCTTTTGCTACAGGCCCCAGACAGAACGATGGAACATTCTATGAATTTCGTACCTATTTTCTTAAGCCTTCAAAGATGAATGAGTTCTTGGAGAATTTTAAGAATAATGTTCATCTGCGAACAGCTCACTCTGAGTTGGTTGGATATTGGAGTGTAGAATTTGGAGGTGAAATGAATAAAGTATTTCATATTTGGAAATATGGTATGTGTTATCAGATAAAGTATTAACTATAAATGTTTATTCAGCCTGATGGTATAAAAGATAGGTTTTTGATCAATGCTACTGTAAATACATATGCATTAAGTAAAAATTTTAAAAATCAGTCCAAAATTAATGCATTTATTAATTCTTCTTTATAGTACACATTAATAATTCATTATTGGAACCTTTAATTATAACAGGAACTTGATATTGGAAAAATATGGACCTCAAACTTTATAATAAAAATATGAAGTAGACTATTCTTAGAAATACTTTAGTATTGCTTATTATGTTTATGAAAATGTAAAACTATGATTGTACTAACCAAAGTTGGTTAAGATGATAAAGAAAAGTAGAATTATTTTGCTTTGTGGAGTATCCTGGGGACCATTCCTGACAATACTTGATCCAGCAATGTGGACTTAGCAGCTCAGTGTTATACGATCCAGCTCTGTGGTCATGCTGGATAGTCTAGTGCTGTTATGGGTAACTGTAACTGTAACTAACCTGGCTGAGTTCAGTTGGCAAAAGTATAAGAATCAAAAGCTTTTTTTTTTTTTTTGGTCTTTTTAACCACACCCGGCGATGCTCAGGGTGTGACCGAACTCAGGTCGAGCGTGTGCAAGGCAAGCTCCCTACCCACTGTTCTATCGCTCTGACCCCAACAGTATTTTCTTAAATGAGAAATATATTTGTTCAAAGAGGAATCTGTGGGGGCTGAGGAGATAACATGGAGGTAGGGCATTTGCCTTGCATCCAGAAGGAAAGTGGTTCAAATCCCAGCATCCCCCGAGCCTGCCAGGGGCTATTGCTGAGCATAGAGCCAGGAGTAGTCCCTGAGCTCTTTTTGGGTGTGACCCAAAAACCAAAAAAAAAAAAAAAAAAAAGAAAAGAGGAATCTGTGAAAGGACAGTCTCATTTCACTAATGTAAAATTTAATTCAAGGTGTGATAATCATTCATCACCACCAGCAGAGAAAAAAATTTTCTAAACCGGTACTATAACATCAATATCCAATTAAATTAAGAGCATATATTGAGTTAACTTTATGCCACTTTTCTAGCTCCTTTTATGTATTAAAACATGTTTTAATTTAATTCATTTGATTTAATTTAAATTCATTTAAATTTAATTCATTTAATCCTAGAAGCAGATGCTAGGTTGTGTCCATTTTACAGAGTAAGCATCTACCCTATAAAGATTATATTATATTATATTATATTATATTATATTATATTATATTATATTATATTATATTATATTATATTATATTATATTATATTATATTATATTATATTAGTAGGTCAAAAAAATG